>NW_026555344.1:6362150-6481183 GCF_029017545.1 Prosopis cineraria
TTAGACTTCTTTAGCCACACACCACCTTAACTTACTTAATTACCCTAATTAGGTTTAATTAATTAGGGAATAAAAACTAGGTTATTACAATATTCATGTAATTTGGCTTAAGGTGCTAGCCTTTTAGCTTGGGTGCAAGCCTTCTAGCTTAAGGTATAAGTCTTCTGGCTTAAGGTGCAAGCATTCTAGCTTTAGGTATAAGCATTCTGGCTTTGGGTGCAAATTTTGTGTAGTATGATGGCATCATTAATTTACATGTAAACTTAAGGCATTTCATATAATTCTGCTCTTGGTGGAAGCCTTCTAGCTTATGATGCAAGGATTATTGCTTGGTTGATTTACATGTAATCAAAAGTTGTTTTCATATAATTTTAGGTCACTGATAGGGGTTTCCTTTCTGTCTCATCAATTTGCATGTAATCCTTACCTGTTTACATGTGATTCTAAGCCACCTACAAGGTCGTGCAATTTGTGTGTTCATTAACATGTAATTGCTAGGGATTACATGTAAATTATTTATCAAGCATGCTTGCGCATTTTTTCTCATATTGATTTACATGAAAAATGTTTTGGCTTTTATGTAATTTTGAGATACAATTAGGGGGTGCTCTCTGTGTTGCATTTACATGTATCTACTAGGGATTACATGTAAATTACCCATCAAGCATGCTTGCACTTTTTTTTTCCATCTTCATTTACATGTAATCAGTGATGATTTATATGGAAATCATATGAAATATTTCAGGCGTGCTTACAAGTTTTCCCCATATTTTTTATATGCAATTTGTGGTGTTTTACATGAAAATTAAGGTCATTAACGGTTGAATTTACATGAAATTAGTCATTATAAGGGCAGAATTTTAAAGAGTAACATTGTAGGCAAAATTATATCCACATTTAGTGTCATAAGTATGAGAATGTTTAATATACATACATAAAGTCTATACATTGAATAATCTATACCAAGATGTGTTTAACAATATCTATACATTGAATAATCTATAACAATATCTGTAAAACGAAAGCTAAGTCCTCCTGCTAGCTTTCTTTGTAACATCCCAAAAATTATCCCCTTCATTAATTAAGCTAATAAAGGGCAAAATTTATAAATTTAAATATAAACAAATTTAAAAATAGTTAGAGACAGCTATTGGGTTTGGTTTTAGCTCTTGGATTAGGTTCAAAAGTGAATTGGTTCACCCGAGCTCAAATTGAAAAGAAAAGAAATCAAATTTTTAGCCCAATACATTATGTTGTAGCATAAAAATTTATGCTGCAACATAAATTACAAAAATTAGCTTTTTTAAAAAATGTGAAAAATGTTCGAAACAAAGGAAATGAATATGAAACAGAGGGAGGGTGACGAAGAGAGTTGTTCCTCTACTAGGGCATCAACTCTTAGCATTTTGAAGATGATTAGCTTGATCTCACCTAGATATGTCTTCCTTATCTCTTCTTCTTCTATGTACACATTTTGAAAGTGAGATTTAAAGTTGGAAGATGATAATTTTTAGACCTAAGGTTATGGGTCTAAATCCATTAGTCTAAATGGGACTAATAGGAGTTGTTGAGTTATCTAAGCCTAGATATAGTAGTTTTAGGCATCCATGAGAGTAGGCTCTCAATTATGATGAAATTATGCCCTAAAGTGCCATAAATGGTGGTGCTTGAGATAGATGGCTGCCATTGATGTTGATAAAAAATTGTGTTAGTGTTAATTAGAGCTAATGAAAACCTAATATGGTGATTAAACTCAATAGTTGAGAGTTTTAGGTCATTAAAGTATTGAAATTTGAGAGTTGTAAGTTAGCAATTTGTGACATTGATGATGATTTTGGGTTGTTGGATTATATATTGGTAGTTATTTAAGTTGTTAAAAAGCTAAATGAAATTCATAGGAGTTAAGGAACTTATATGAGGTCAATTTTATAGTTAAAAAATTTAGTTATTAAAGTATGAAATTAGATGTTAGAAGTGGTGATTTTAATGATTAAAGTAATGGGTGTTAATGTAATTATAGACTAATCTCATGAAGCACCGATGAGCTTGAATTTAGCTCGGAAAGCAAGTTTGATTGAGGGGTAACCTTTGACCTATCAAAGGTTTAAGGTAATCGAGAGAAACCTAGTTATATAGTTGAATATTAATAGATTCTTATTGAAATGGATGATTTGAAACATGCTTGCTATTTTAAACTTTTAATGCAAAATTGGCATATTTGAGAATGTGATATTATTGAAGTGTTATGTTCACTTACATATGAATAATGATGATGATTGAGATTATGTGAGTATGTACTATTTGTTATATGGTATTTGGTATGTGAAGTGGATTATGTGAGTATGGATTTGTAAATTCATGTTATGTGATTGATCATATGAATAATGATGATAATTGAGGTTGTGTGAGTATGTACTATTTGTTATGTGATATTTGGTATGTGAAGTGGATTATGTGAGTATGGATATGTGAATCCATGCTATGTGATTGATGATTAAGATGCATGAATATGTGGTATGTGCATAACATGATCATTGGCGGGAGTTCACCTAGGGAGAAGAGTAGATTGGTAAATCCACGTGGTATTAGCAATGATTGTTGGAATCAAGAACTTGCCTTGGTATTGACTGTTGGAATTGAGAGGTAGCCCTTATACCATGGTTGATTTAGAACTGTCCCACTTGTTCAATGAGGGATTCGAACCTAACTAGGCTACACCAATTCATAAGGAGACTAGATTAGGGGTTATGACACCTCATGGTTGTTAGTATTAGGGAAAACTACATTACACAAGTAAGTGAGTTGGCCCTAACTTGGTATCTCCTTACAAGTAGAAGGCTGGGTTATTCCATAAAGGGCATAACCACTAAATAGCCACCGGTTTCATGTGAAAGGTAATCGGGAGGATATAAGTTTGGCATATAATCATGTATTTAATCCCAACCATATGGTTGTTAGTATTGTGGTCCGATGTGGTTTAAGGGTACATAGTTGGTATTATTACGACCCCAGGTTGTGAGTTATTGATATACATGTGATTATGTGTTTAAAGCTCGGTCACATAGTTTTTATTATTGTGGTCGAAACTATACATTGTTATACATGCTTTATGTGTGTATTTATTACCAATTGCATCTATTTTTAATTAATATATAACTATATATATTAGATGTACTTTGTTTACTGAGTGGTTGTACTCACCCCTCTATTTAACATTTTACAGGTATTAGTTCTAAGTAGAATAAAGGGAAAGCACCAGAGGCTTGGAAACTCAGTTTCCTACTGTAGGCCTCTCATACTTTTAGTTGCATATGTGTAATTAATTGATATTGCCAACTAGGATAATCATATTTTGTTATTATTTGCATTATTGAATATTGAGTATTGAAAGGTGTATTTTAGGCCTAGTACATATGGTATTTTTTAGTTAAGATATATGAGCAAGTTTAAAATACCAGTCCAAGTATAAATTTAACTATATGCATGGTTTGTATTAGATTATATTAAATTTTAAAGTGAAAATGCCTCCCCTTGTTATTTCTTAAATCAAGGGGTTGAGGGTTTAAAATTGTAAAATATGTGATATCTAGTTGTTGTGGTATGTTACATAAGTTGTCCCAAGTCTATTAAGTGTAGTCTAAGGGTTGGTGTTGGCTTTTGGCATTTGGATTGAGTTTTGGACAACCTAGTTGTATTTTGAAATTATAAATGAGTGAGTTTGTATTTTGGTATTCAACTTTTGATTGAGAAATAATTTTAATGTAACGTGCCATTGGCTAGAGCTTGAAGAAAGCTTTCTATAGACACTTAGATCATTTCAATCGGACATCGGACGGAGATTTGGTACTCTTTGAAAATTTAGGTAGGAAGTTTGCCATGATAGCTTTTTACTGCTGTCATGGCTTCTGCAGTTTATGCTGTAATATAAAATTTTATGCGGCAGTATATTTTGCCAAATCTTTATTTTTGCTCTTTTGACCTAAATTTAATGTTATCTTATTTTATATGATATCCATGCTTCCTTATACATGTTTTGCTCTGATTTTAGTTTATGAAATGATTTTCTATTATTTTAAGTTTTAAAAATTTGGGATCCCATTTATAAAAAGTTTACAAACTTGATAATTCATTTAGGTTATTCCTATGATTACCTTGATTTTATGTAGTTATTTGTGGATAAGTAAGGGTGACCTTACAGAATCCTCTTACACCTCCATCACTTTCCAATTCCTACAAGACTTCTTTTAGCTTGTCATTTCACAAATGGGTTAACAACCACCATATCACTTCAACCCTATGTGTAGGCAAATCAACCTAAACAATATAAGGAATATGTAATGTAAGGCATTGATTTGAGCCATAAAATTATTATACATGGGTAATGCAACATATCGTAGGTAGTTCAAGTTTGTCAATGCACTCCAAAATAGGGCTACTATTCCACTCTTGAAGCCAGCATATAATGAACATACCACATTCATATATGCTCATAGTGGGAAATATGTCATCATATAAAAAAAAATTTAACAATGTAAATGACATGAATATGCAATCCACTAAAATACTTAATGTGTTCTTCTGTTGTGGAACCCTGGCAATTTTGAAGTCATTGAAAGGAATATGCATAAATTCTTTTGGGAACAAGTATGCAATAACTCTTGTAAAAGTACCACCTAAAAAATGACACAGGAATAATAATTATATCAAGTTAAAAGTGTTAAGTGTACATCAAAACTAAAATGACATGGGAAGGTTGCCACAAGTACAATACCACTTGATTGTCTTAATTGTGTTGGCCCTCACCATACTTTCACTTTGCTTGACATGTTGAGCCACTTTGATAACTTGCATAGGCTAGCAATCATAAGCAATTTCTCTTTTAATGCTTTATTAAATGAAGACACGCATACTCTATGATGCCTTTCATCTTCAGCCATTTTGTTAAAATGTTTCCTCTCTTCTTCAGATAGATTTTTCTAGTCCTTTCTTGCTTAATCTGCAGT
This sequence comes from Prosopis cineraria, assembly GCF_029017545.1. Lineage (NCBI taxonomy): Eukaryota > Viridiplantae > Streptophyta > Magnoliopsida > Fabales > Fabaceae > Prosopis > Prosopis cineraria. Next base: position 6,367,154 of record NW_026555344.1, read on the forward strand.
ATTTTTAGACCCTTCACCTTACCTTTATATTTCAACTCATGTGAATAAACATGCAATCTATTGAGCCTCGAATGACATACATCCCTTCCCTTAACCATGATTGCCAATTGCCAATGTATAGAGTATAATTCCTACACGTTTGTATAAGATAGGGTTAGGTATTACTTGACATTAAAGAAAAATCAATGACAATGTAATCGTGTGTGTTAGCATGATCATGGGCATGTAATTGTCTCATCAGCATGTTAACATGTTCACACATAATTTTACATGGTGTCACATAATGGTTAACATGAAAGGTAGGTAGGAGTTTTATGTGTGTTAACAAGAAAGTACTAGTTCTGTCTCTAATAAAGGATGATTACATTCTATAAAGGACCAACATTTTGACAATTTAAAGGGGAGCTACTATAAGTAAATGAAAGGGATAGGGAAGTAAGCCTATTTTACAGTTTGTTGCAAATGACATCCCAAGGAATATTCAATTGGCAACAAGAAGCAATAAAATGTGAGTATCATCAATAAGATACAATATAGGAAAACCCTCTAAAAATTCTCATATTGTACCGAATGACACACTAGTTGTTACCCAAATAATTCATTTAAAAGTGATTTTCATTAAATTGAAAAGGCACCCAAAATGATTTTTATCTTTGACATCTTTTTTACCAATAAGAAAGGACATATAAGCAAACTACAACTCAAGAAATATGATTGCAATTACTTTACCTAGTTGGACTTTTAATTTTCTAATCTTATATTTATCACACTATCCATGACCTTTAATATGCTCATTTTGCAAGTAGTTATACACTTCATATACAACTGTTCCAGCAACAAACACGAAATGTTATATTAATTTTACATGAAAATTGGTACACATAATATGTAATTTTGCACACCCAACTCCGTTCATGGATTGTTTTACATTAACTTTTTAAAGAGCACTGGATTCAAGTAATTGCATATTTAGGGTCAATCTTAAATATGAATAAGTTTATATGGCATGAAGAACAGAGGAAGAAACTCAGAATAAGAGAAAACCAAAACCATGCTTGCTCAAACAAAATGGAAGTTTGACACATAATGCATACCTAGTCGTTGTCCCTTAGGCTGTCGACACTTTGACGTAGCTCAATATTCATCACTTAAGACTCGTTGGTCAAAGTCATTGATAAGGGCACCGTGCAAAAAAATGAGGTTGTCTTTCTCAAAACTTATTGCTCACAACTAGCTTACAACTCACACCATCATTGATGGTCTGTCAAAAATATCCCTCGCCATCTTCTCTCGTTCAACTCAAGCGAAGAAACTAAGCACAAAGTGATCTTCATTTTCAAATTGCTTTGTTATGACAAGGGCATTTTGGTTCGACCAGAATTTGTTAAAGGAACAAAATATTAAATTTGGTCCTTCAAAAATATTTGGTCTCTAGGACCAATTTTTTTTTAACTGGCTCTTTTCCACCAATTTTCCAAATTTTATTACTTAAAGAATTTTTAAAAAAATTATTATCATTTAAAAAATTTAATTTCTCTTCCTTTTTATTTTTTCATTCCCTTCATATCAAGTGTTAAAAATAGAAAGGACATGTGATATGACAATACTATTAAGAAGGCACGTGTGCATTTACCTTGATGTTGTTGGGTGAAGTCAAGCCAATTTGTTTTGTTTTGTTTTTTGGGGAATGGTATTAAGGGCCTTAAAAATAGATTTTATTTCACTTAGGGCCTAAATGAATTTGAAATTTCTCTGCAAGCCTTAAGGCTCTAAGTGCAATATTTCTTCAGAGTGAAAATACTATTTTTCCCTTAATAGACAGAAATGAAATTGAACAGAGAAAAAAATGACAATGCATGAGAATGGGTCTTCAGTTAGAGAATGGAAAGGTTTCTGATCTCTAATGGGGAGGAGTAACTTTTGGTATATGTAGATTTCAAAATCTCTCCATCTTAAGCAATACTTTGATGATTTCAAGATCTCAGCTGGAGGTTTTAGGTTTCTCACATTCTTACTATAGAAATGAGCTGAGATTTTTATTATTCTTGCTGTAGAAATGAGAGGCGTCCGATGTTGCTGCATCAATCATTTAAGGGTAGAAATAATTTAAGGTTTGTCATTACTGGTGAAGTGGCGGCAAAGATAATCTTCACTCATTTAATATATAGTAGTTCATTTAATTGAAGTTTTACATGAGGCAGTAGGGTGCATATGAGATAGACTTTTTGTTGTACAAAGTTAAATGTGATATTATTGAAATTGAAATTTTATTTATGATTCTACTGCTGATATAAGGTAAAGATTGCTAAACCATTTTGGCTATGAAAGTTTTAAAATAGATTAGTTGTTGTACAATAATGATGGTTGACTTGTTTATATTGAATTTTTATATGTGAATTGAATAAAATATGATCTAATATGAAGAAAATCTTCTGTTAGAAATGTTGGAGTATTTGTTGTACAAAAATAAACTTTGTGTTGTTTTTGTTGAACGTTAAGATGTGCATTACGTTAAGTCTAGTCTAATGATCAATTGGAATCACATGACATTCAAGTGAGAATATATGAATTCATGTTGTGCATAGTAGATATTATGTTGTGTCATGTTTGCCTAACTTGAGCATTCCTTTTGTTAAGCCTAGCCTAATGATAAACTAAAATAACATGGACCTTTAGTTGAGAATATATGAACTTTGTATTATGCATAGTAAATATTGTGTTATACATTATTTGCCTACTTGTGCAATTTATTAAGAAAGCCTAACCTACTGATATAAGCTAAAGGTTGCTGAACCATTAAGTTGGTTCAAGTGAGAATATATGAACTTTGTGTTTTGTATAGTAGATATTATGTTGTGCCATATTTGCCTAACTTGAGCATTCCATTTGTTAAGCCTAGCTTAATGATAAATTGGAATAACATGGACTTTCATGTAAGAATATGTGAACCTTGTGTTGTTCATAGTGGATATTGTGTTATACATTGTTTTCCTACTTGTGCAATTTGTTAAGGAAGCCTAACCTTCTGATAGAAGCTAAAGATTGTTGAACCATTAAGTTGGTTGTAAAAGTTTTAGAGTAGATTAGTTGTTGTATAATATATATGGTTGACTTGTTGATATTGAATTTTGACATGTGAATTGAATACAATATAACTCCTAATGTAAAAAAAATCTGCCGTTAAATATGTTGGAGTATCTGTTATGCGAAAATGAACGTTGAGTTGTTTATGTTGAACTTTGTATTGTGTAAAATAAAAGTTGGGCTTTTGTATGTGAACATTTACTTAGATTAATTTGTTCATTGCAGGTTAATATAAGAGATGGAAAGTAGTTTTAGAGTCTCAATTCCAAGATAAGAAGATTTATCATGTTCAAGATGTGGGAAGGTCGGACATAATCACAAGATATGCAAGACTCCTAACCCAGTATGAGAAGTAGTCACATTATACTTCCTTAGTGTACATAGGCAGCTATAATTATGTATATGGAAACATTCCCAATTAATATTTTTTAGGTAATTGGGAAGGATAGATATTTTTTATTTGTATATAGAAAAGCAACTATTAAATATTTTGGATACAATGAGTAACTTTTGTATATCTCAAACTTGAAATATGATGTCAAATTTCATGTGGGTACTTGTTTTAGTATCTAGGCTAATACCAACATGAAATTATTATCTGATGTAATTGTCTTTATTAATATGGAAATGCATGAACTTTCATTGTGCATGCGTGGACATCGTCTTGTGCATAGTAGGTATTTTGTTGTGCATGGTCTACCTAACTTGTCATTTTCTCTAAGCTAGGCTAGTGAAATACTGAAAATGCATGGACTTTTCGTTGTGCAAGGGTGGACATTGTCTTATACATCGTAGGTATTCTATCATGCATGGTCTGCCTAACTTGTCATTTTCTCCAGGCAAGGCTAGTGAAATACTGGAACTGCATGGACTTTCCATTGTACATGCATAGATATCATCTTGTACTAGTGGGTGATCTATCGTATATGGTCTTTTAGTACATAGTGAATGTTGTCTTGTACATAATAAAAAGACTGAGACTTGTAGATTTCATTTCCTTTTCGTGCAAATATATACATAATTTCAATTACAAATAAAAATTATTTCTAAATTACAAAAAAAAACATCTTAAAATATGTACATAATCCAAGTAGGAGAATCTAATTCCACAATCTTATAATTTTTCCTTCTCATTTTCCTATTCTTATAAGTGTAAGTGAATATTCATGGATTGTTGGATGGGGAGGTGCAATGAAAGATTAAAATTTTAAAGTTGCTATCCTGATATGGACCGAACGAATTCGTTTAAGTCAAGGTGGATAGAAGAGTTACCTTTTAATTCTTTAAAGTTGGCACACATTTAGATCTCAGGAGTTGACAATGTAGATATACTCCCTCTACTGGTATCTACACGAATAGCTTTCTAACTCGAACAGCATGCTAGTGATCTCAGTGTTCGTTCTTCTTTGAACGTTAATTTTCCTTTCTATAGGGTGTTTCGTGGCTCTCAGAGTGTTTTGCTGTCAGAACTTTTCTAACTCTCTCTTCCTTCATAAGGACGTCCCTATCTATATATAGTATATAGATAAGGGTTTTCGTCTTCCACTTTAAAGCTCACAAAAATTTAATTAAATTTGTCTCATAAATTTAATCCATAATATTATATCTAATTCAAATTATAAAACTGACATGATATTCTCTCTTGTCATGTTAGTTATTAAATTAATCTATTTTGAATTTTATATTTCATATAAATATATATTTATATATATGTGTGTATATATATATATATCAAATAAATATTCAAATATATATATATATATATATAAAATTCATTCACCCTATATTACATTCATTGAATCTAGACATATTCCAGATTCAATGAACTTGGACACTATAGCTCGAGTTGGGTTGTTCTTGTGTGCGACCTTATAAGCCCATATGAAATTGGCAGTAGACTAATTATGCTATTAGCCTACAAGTCACAAGTAGCCTTTAACAAGACATTGCAATTACCCAATTTACATGGGGATCAATGATCTAATTAACCTATCATGCAACCATATCACATCCCTTTTGTCACGTGATATTTTGGTCAAGTACGAGACATGAAATTGTCATTCTCCTTTACCTAACCATTACTTTCTCGATCTCTAAGTAGACTGACAGTAGCAATGAAAAAAAACTTTTCATTGTAGTATAGCTATATATTTTCTTAATCCTACTCATCGAGAGGCCCAGTAATATCTCTCATTTAATGTGAAGGACAAATTTCATCTTGACTACTCATATTCCTCTGCATGAATATCACTAAACTCAATCATAGCATTTATGATTACCCGATCAAAAGTGACTTTTGACTAGGTCAAAGTTCAGTGGTCATCATGTAGGAATCTATGATGATCTCAGGTTAAAGGGCTTAGTGATATAGTTATATATGAGATAAGCTTATAACTTGTACCATACAGCTTTCTCATAGCGGGTCGATCCAGCACCTTATACTCTTTCAAGTGCCTATGACTTTAATGTGCATCTCTATAATTAATCAAAGTCATATTAGTCTTGTTTCATCTATGATCCCTCAAAGATGATCGACCAGAGACATTTAGGACAATCACTATAGTTTGTCTAAGGATACAATTATCATATTGAACATGCAATTGTTATGATAACAAAATAAAATTCATTAAATAACAATGTGCATAGTACAATGATTGGCCCTAGGGCACAATTTACAACACGAATGACATTATTAGGATGCTCTACTAGCCAGCATAATATGTCACACCTCATGGCCAATAGTTCTTGTATTGTGTATATAGGTATGGTAAATGGAGGATGGTCAACATTGACGGTATTGTTTTAGAATTTGAACCACGTAATGAGATGAATTCCACAATTATTACTGCATAACAAAGGCAATAAAGTGAGATATGAATGAATATTTTGTTAAACAACCTTTAGCTTATATCAGTAGTTTAGGCTTCCTTAATAAATTGCACAAGTAGGCAAATAATGTATAACACAATATCCACTATGGACAATACAAGGTTCATATATTCTCACCTGAAAGTCCATGTTATTCCAGTTTATCATTAGGCTAGGCTTAACAAATGGAATGCTCAAGTTAGGCAAGTATGGCACAACATAATATCCACTATACACAATATAAAGTTCATATATTCTCACCTGAACCAATTTATGGTTCAGAAACCTTTAGCTTATATCAGTAGGTTAGGCTTCCTCAACAAATTGCACAAGTAGGCATATAATGTATAACACAATATCCACTATGCACAATACAAGGTTCATATATCTCACCTAAAAGTCTATGTTATTTCAGTTTATCATTAGGCTAGGCTTAACAAAAGGAATGCTCAAGTTAGGCAAACATGGCACAACATAATATCTACTATACACAACACAAAGTTCATATATTCTCACTTGAATGTCATGTGATTCCAATTTATTATTAGACTAGGCTTAACATAATGCATATATCAACATTCAATAAAAACAACTCAAAGTTTATTTTTTTACAATAAATACTCCAACATTTCTAACAGAAAATTTTCTTCATATTGAATCATATTTTATTCAATTCTCATGTAAAAGTCCAATATAAACAAGTTAACCATCATTATTGTACAACAACTAATCCACTCTAAAACTTTCATAGCCAAAATGGTTCAGCAACCTTTACCTCATATCAACAGTAGAATCACAAATAAAATTTTAATTTCAATAATATCACATTTAACTTTGTACAATAAAAAGCCTATCTCATATACACCTTATTGCTTTATGTAAAAACCCCATTAAATGCTTTCATTAAATGAACTACTACATATTAAAGGAGTGAAGATCATCTTTGTTACCACTTCACTAGCAATGACAAATCTTAATTATTTCTACCCTTAAATAATTTATGCAGTAACAACGGATGCCTCTCATTTCTACAACAAGAATAGTAAAAATCTCAGCTCATTTCTACAGCAAGAACGTGAGAAACCCGAAAACCTCCAACTAAGACCTTGAAATCATCAAAGCACTACTTAAGATGCAGAGATTTTGAAATCCACACACCTCAAAAGTTACTCCTTCCTATTAGAGATCAGAAACCTTCTCATTCTCCAGCTGAATATCCATTCTCGTGTGTTTGTCATTCTTTCTTTGTATTCAATTTCATTTCTATCCATTAAGGGCAAAACAGTATTTTTACTATGAAGAAATATTGCACTTGGGCTTCAAGGCTTGCAAAGCAATTTCAAATTTATTTAGGCTACAAGTAAAATAAATTTTATTTTAAAATCCTTAATGTCATTTCTCTTCTTGTTTTTTTTTCTGGGTGCTTCAACGCGTCGCCCATGTCCTTTCTCTGCTTACGAGGGCTAATTAGGAACAGGGGAATCCATTGACTAACAGACAACAGTCTAGCACAAGCAGGGAAGGTAATGGCAAGTCAAGGAAATTTTTAGGCTGTTAAATTTATTTTAATTATTAATTTAATCATGTAAACTTAATTTTTATTAATTTAATGCTTTAAAACTTAAATTATCATATTAGCCTTTTAATTTTTAAAATATAAATTAACCATTTAATTAATTTGATGTGTAATTATGTTGATAGCCTGGTATAAATAAATGACTCGACAAGAACAAATTGATTATAAAATTAATTTAATTTTTATTAATATAATTTTTTAAGTTTCGTTTTATCCTTTTATTTTTTTAATTTTACAAATATGTTTCTCTTTCTTTTTCTTGTTTCAATAATTATACATTTTTATTAATTTATATGATTGCCAATTCAATATTCTGTTATTTATGTTGCAGATTTTAATTGAGTTACCTTCTCTTTAAATAATAAATAGAGAATTAATAATTAAAATGAATTTAAAAAATTAATTGTTAAAAATAAATTTAAATTAATAATTAAGATGAATTTATAATACTAAAAATTTTATATCATTTAAATATATTATACTTTTCCCATTTAAAAAGGTAAGGTATTTTTTTAAAAAATTTGATGTTTAAAAAATATAAAGCATTTTGAGTCTTTTAAAGTGTAATTATTATCTTTTTTTTAAAAGTGTCTCTATTGATGAATGAATTTATCTTTATTATAAGGTATTTAATAAAAATAAATATAAAAAAAATATGATTAATTTAAAAATAAGTAATTATTTATTAAAAAGTGAGATTCAATTAAAAATATTTTATTTTTTTTTTTAAAAAAAGTATATACTTGTCTTCAGAGCTACGAGTAGCCTATGGCAATGCTATTTCAAAAAAAGACACCTGTGGCAGGAATACCTTTTTTGTGTTAGACGAACTGAATAAATGAATAATCTAAGATCTAAAAAAAAATAGTATTATCCAAAGAATAGAAATCCGAAACCACTCATTTAATTGAATCATTAAAATAAATTATTAAATAAGTATTTTAATTAATTTAATAAAACATTTTATTTCTGATTAATTTAATTATAATTTGATTACGATTCTAATTACCTTGGTATTATCATGCTACGATTTAGTTCATTGATTATAAACAAATTAAAGGACCTAGTGTTGGTAAACTCATTGAATACAAATGTGCAAGAACAAGCTACAGAGTCCCGACATTGTACACTGTCTTCATCAATTAGCCATCGCTATTTAATTTTTTTTTTTTGGTGCAGATCTTTTTGCAAGTTAGCATCAAACTCTCATTTATATATCAAACATCTATATTTGGTATGTTTACAATTATGTGCATGAATTCTATGAGAAGGCAAAAAGCTGGGAGAGTTCTTGCTCTATTTTCAAAATTTGTCAAAAATCTTTGTTTTATTGTATTGCTTTATATATTGCTTAATAACCGCAATAAGTTATATTTTCTTTATTTAAAAATATAAAGTATTTTTTGAAGAGTTGAATGTTTAAAAATATAAAATTTTTTAATCTTTCAAGATGCGATTATTATTTTTTTTTTTAATATTTATATTAATAATATTTATATTTATTATAAAGCATTTAGTGGGAGTAAATATAAAAAATAAAATTAATTTAAAAATAAATAATTATTTTATTAAAATAAAATTTAATTAAAAATATTTTATATTTTTTAATAAAGTGAGAGCTTTTGTAGTTTATCAATGATGAAATTTTTATGTTTTGTTCTACTTCTACAAACTCAAGTCGACACTACAAGGCAAAGTCAAGTCAATTTGTTTCCTGTGATTCAATGTCTATGTCCTTTCTCTGCACATGACAGCTAACAACACGGCAACCAATTCTACAAAAACAAAACTTTTTTTTTATTGAGTTCAAAGTTTAAACAAAATTTATTTAGTGTTGATTATTGAACTAGGTCTAGATTTTAATATAAAATTAACAATCATTTAATCGTTATAATTTACCTTAATTTTCATTTATTTTTTATTTTTTTAAATTTCCCTTTAATTTTCAATTATAATAAATAATTTTAAAAAATTTTATAATCCTGAAATAGTTTAAAATTATAATAATGTTTTTAAAAAACTACAAAATATAAGAGTGGAATAATTAATTAATCCCAAAGGACTTGCAAACCAAAAAAAAAAAACTCTGTTCCATTTGATCTGTTGAAATCTTTTTTGGAGGAATTATAATATATTTTTTCCAAGTTATAACTTGAACTTTCCATTATGTCATGGACTATGATACACTGATACCGTATGTGAATCGAATATCATGCTGATATTTTTATTTTTCAAAATTATAGAATATATGATATGTCTTGGATACATGCATATACATACATATAAAAATATAATTTATATAACACACTAATATATACATACGAATCTAATTTCTTTGTTTTAAATATTAACTTCCCATATCATAGAAGATTTTGAAATAAAATTAAAAAAATTAAAAACTATTTCACAAACCTAAAATTAAAATACTTAAATATAAATAGTAAAATATACTTAATGTTGATATTTTTAGTTTTGAAAAAAATAATATACGATATGTATTCGTCTAAGATATGTGCATGTATATATAATATTTAAAATTCATTAAATATACTTATATATATATATATATATATAGATGTGGTTATTTTTATTTTTTTGTTTTATGTCTAAAAAATAAAGATTTATTAAAAATATAAAATAAGTATTATTAAATTTGGACTGTCCATATGGGTGCTTATCACAAATCCTATTGGGAAAAGGAAATGAAAAGGATCAAAATCCAAATTCATTAATATAAAATATTTTACAAAGTTTAATAAAATATTGATGTCTCATTTTCAAAAGTACCCAGTTTTCACCATCATAACAAGTTTCATGACCATAAATACAAACATTGCTGATTGAAAATAATTTTGGACATTTATTAAAATTTTATAAGCTTAAAAACAGTTTACATTTAACTAATTTTAACTAATATTTTTTAATTTCAGTAAAATAGTTATTAAGCTATTGTAAAAAAGATGCGAGGAAGTCTTTCATAGCGTGGATCTTAATTCTCATCTTGTCTTGTTGCCTTTACATTTGAATTTTTGGTTGTCTAGGTTGTTGAATTATCTTTGGTTTGGTTTTTTTATTAGTCCCTAATTTTTTTTAAGAATCACATCTAAAAATCTTTTAAGAGAATTATTCATAAACAAAAACTAATATGAAATTGTTTATTGTTAAAATTATAGTAGAAACTTTTTTCTTTTTCTTTTTTTTGCAATGATGACTTATTGTTGGTTCTTCTTTACAAATGATTTTCTTGAAAGATTCGTAATGCAATTCTCCCTTTTTTTTTTTTCATTGCCTCAAGTTCTTTAAATTTTATTTATTTATAATGTTAGTGTCTATGTTTTTAAATAGGGTTAAAGGACAAATTGCCCTCAAACTATAGTTTGAGGAACAATTAGGATTATATATTTATTTTTGGTGCAATGTTGTTATTATTTTTAATAAAAAGTTAACTTTAATTGTTAGTTGATTAAAAAATTATAGTGTGGTTTAAAATTTATAGGAAAAGGGCTAAATTAATACAAAATTTTATGTTACTTTCAAAACTTTAAACAAATTTTTAATTTTAGAAGATGGCGTGTTCATCCAAACTTCCCTTAATATATGGGTGTTATTATGGCATTCCATAAGTAAATTAGGTTTCATGATAACATAGAGTATTAATCAATATTTTAAAAATTGAAACGGTCACTGAACTAAATAAGATACTGATTCAAGATTCAAAGGTCAAATTGTGATTGAACCATGGTCAGACAGATTAGAATTAATTTGACATATTTTAATTTTATATCTTAAATATTACATTATAAATGACATTTTATAAAATATTATTTTACAAGATTAAGTTTACAAACTCAAAAAAAATTTCACTTTTTTTTTGCAATATCATTCTATTAGTATATATTAAGCATGTTAAAAATTTTATATTTGTGCTTACATCTAATACTTTTAAGAAGAAAAAAAAGAAGAAATAAATATTAGATACTTTTAAGAGGCTAATTACAACTAAGTTAAAAAGATAAAACTTGATACAAAAAGTATAGACAAATAGTTAAATGTACAAAGATTAAAAATATGTGTTTATATTAAAAAAATAAAATATTTAAGAAGAAGAAAATAGCAAATATCAATGAAAAGAAAAAGAGGAAAATGAAGAAGACAAGAATTTTGAATACTGGCACTTCAAAGTCCCACATAAAAACATTGAAAGGGTGGATCAGGCAATTCCATTGTATGGAAAATCAGATCAAACTAGCCAAGTCAACCAATAAACTAGCCTATCCATAGTTCAATTTTCATCCTAACTTAGCTAGCGAGTAACCCGGTATGACATGGCCAACTCAGGGTCAACTCGAGGTAAATTGGATAACTCGACGGGCTAGCTAGGTCAATTAAGTCACCTATTTTTCCTTCAAAAACTTCAAAAATTTCTACATTGCCCTTCAAAATCCCCAAAATATGATGTTTTTGGATTTTTTTTTAAAAGAAAAAACTGAAAAAGCAAAAAGGCAAAGAGGTTTCATTGGTTTTATTTTTAAATTTTGAAATTAATCAATCAAACCCCACCTTTACCAGCTCTAAACACTCATCTCTAGCCTTAGCTCAAATCGAACCCCACGCATCGATTATCGACCATTATCGTTGCCTGTTCCACCGTTGTCTCTTTCTTGGGCTCCTGGCTTTCCTAGTTTGAATTCTATCTCTCTCACCGTGTAGCAGAAGTGCAAAACTCATCGTGATCATGATGCATAACTCGTGTCGCTCCCGGCTATTCTCTCTCTCATCATGAGGTAGAACTCATCATAACGTTACTATCCTCTATCTTTCTCAGTAAATCTCCTCATCGTCTAGTCATTAATTTTTTTTTATTGTTATGCCTCTTCTTTCTCTACATTTTTAATTCAAAATAAGTGGTTTTTACATTATTTGCTATTGTTAATTTGTTTATTGTTGCTTAGCATTTTTGATTGTTTTTATCTATTATTATTTTTTATTATTATTAGACTTTTGAGTGGTTATATTTTTATAATTATTATTGTATTGGTATCTTATATTAAAGATTAACCTTAGATTTGATTGAATATTTTTATAATTAATATCTTTTTATTTAAATTATATTATTTTAATTATCATTGATTTGTCACCAATTTGATTCCCAATTCAATTCCACTTAAATCACTAACTCATGATTTAATATCTTAATTAATTCAATAATCAATTTGATTTTAAATGCATTAGGCATTTCAACTATAAAAAGAAGTGGAGACGAGAGACCAACGCCAGTTAGTGTGGTTTAGTTGTGAGGTGAAAAATTGCAGCTCAAGGCCCTCAAGTTTTAAAATTGATGTTTTGTGGATTTTTTTAATTTGACTGATTGATTGAAGTTGACATTTTCTTTAATCTAATTTAATAACCGGTTTACTTTTATTGGTTATCGATATGTTTTACTAGTTTTTGACCCAGTCAATGAATGTCATGTTTTAAGGGTTGTATCGGATTAGATTAAGAATTAGTTTTTGGCTGCACTGGTGCTGATCTGATCTAATAAAATATATTTAATACTTTAAATGTGATTTTTTATTCTAATAAAAGGGTTACAAACATATTATAATAATGACAAGATTTACACACTCCCATTGCCCATCACAATTATAAGGACATACTTCTTCCATCTTTATATATAAAAATTTTTTTTAATTTTTTTATCTTTAAATATACAAGATTGTTAACATATTTTTTAATAAATGGATCATTATTTCCTTATTAAAATAAAAAAAAAGATAAATACTCTTATTAATTTACTTTTAAAAAAAGAGATTCATTATTTATTTATAATAATTAAGGACAAAATTAAAATGTTATTGTGCTTTTAATTAGATAATTAACTTTTATTGATTTGCATGATTCGGTTAAAAAAATCAACTTTTATTTATTTGTGTGATTTGATTAAAAATATTTTATATATAGAGACGAAAAGAGTATGAATGATTAATTCTTACTATTGATTTTAATTTTTTTTTTTTGAGCTTGTGAAACATGCTTTAACTTCTATGTTAGAGTTATCAATGAAGGCCAGCCCTTAAAAGTTAGGGTTTAAATAGGTTGACCTTAATAAGCTAAATTATACCTTAGGGTTTCTTTTTGCAAGTCCCAACCTTGCCTTTAGGGTTGAAGGGTCAGCCATATCTTTTTTTTTTTTGCTTTTTTTTAGTTTAAATTTTTTTAAAAAATATATTTATAATTCTTAAAAAAGTTATTACACATAGTATTAAGTTTAATAAAATAAATTTAAATCAATTCACACCACAACAAGTATAAAAAACTTAAACATCCAAATTTAATATCAAATAATAATATTAAAATTAACACCAATAGAAATTAGACTTAGTTAATATTATCAATTAAATCTTAATAAATGAATGAGTCTAATTAGATGTTCATTTCTTTTAATTATATATTTAATCTTTTATTTTTTATATTACACATAGGATTAAGTTTAGGAAAATAAATTTAAATCAATTTACACCACAAACAAGTATAAAAAACTTAAACATTTAAGTCTAATATCAAATAACAATATCAAAATTGACACCAATAGACATTAAACTTAGTTAATATTATCAACTAAATCTTAATGAATAAATAACGAAGGGATAAATGAGTCTAATTAGATGTTCATTTCTTTTAATTATATATTTAATTTTCTATTTTTTATATTATAATTTTTTAAAAAATAATAAAAGGGCCTAAAAGGCCTGTCTTTTTATTTTTGAGTTTAAAAGGATGCCCTTTTAATCTCAAATTATTATTTTTTTAAAAATAACAGCCTAATTTTAATTATTTTTGAATTTAAAAGAGATGGCTTGATGGAGTTAGCCCCAACTCATAGCTTTGTTTCATACTGAACTTATCTAAATTTTTTTTTGAAATAAAAAAGATATTTTTTTGGCAACCAAAAAAAAAAAGGACATATGATGTATTATGATATGACAATGCCATTAAAAAGGCCCCCACTCTCCATGCGATTGGCTAATGACGCAACAGGGCAACCCATTGACTAACCGTCTGGCACAAGCAGGGGAGGTAATGCCGTAATAGTGAGTCAAGGAAAATTTTAGGCTCTTATATTTATTTTAATTATTAATTTAATTTTATAAATTTAATTCTTTATATTTTTAAATTATCATGTTATTCTTTTAATTTTTGAAATACAAATTGATCATTTAATTGATTTGATGTATAAATTATGTTAATAACTTAGAATAAAAACAAGATTTAATGAGAATAAATTGATAGTAAAATCAATTTAATTTTTATCAATTTAGTTTCTTATGTTGTGTTTATTCTTTTATTTTTTAAAATTTTTTGAATATGTTTTTCTTTTTTGTTTTGCTTAAATAGTTATATTTTTTTATTAAATTATATGATTGCCAACTCCTTTTTTGTGTCTGACATGATTGAATGAATGTATAATCTAAAATCTAAAAATAAATAGTATTATTCAAAATATAAAAATTCATATCAACTCACCTAATTGAACTAATAAAATAAATCATCAATGTCTTAATCAATTTAATAAAATATTTTATTTATGATTAGTTTGTTCATATTTTGATTATGATTTTAACTATTAAGTATTAACCTTTGAACTAGTGTTATCATTAGTATAATTTAATTTTTGTTACCTTGGTATTATCATGCTACGGTTTAGTTCATTGATTAGAAAGAAATTAAAGGACGACATGTTGGTAAACTCATTGAATACAAATAAATGGAAGAACAAGATGCAGAGTTCCGACATTGTACACTATCTTCATCAATTAGCCATCGCCATTTAAATTGCTGCAGATCTTTTTGCAAGTAGGCATCAAACTCTCAATTTTATGTCAAATATATATATATATATATATATATATATATATATATAAAATCAAGTGTATGAATTCTAGAAGGCGCAAATTTGGGCGAGTTCTTGCTCCGTGTTCAAATTTTGTCAATAATCTTTGTTTTACTGTATTGCTTTATATAAGTTATGAATATGTCTTTTATAGTTTATAAATAATGGAATTTTTATATTTTGTCCTACTTTTACGAACTCAACGTTGATATTGTAAAGCAAAGTCAAGTCAATTTGTTTTGGAAAAATTACAATCAAGGACCAGTGAAGATATATAAATCAATTGCGCTGCATGACAGAATGGTTCTAATATTTCTCTGAAGGACTAAAACATCTAAATTGAATTAAAATTTGTTAGGAAAATACAAAACTATCCCTCATATATATAGTATATACTCTTAACAATAACTTTTCATTCTAAAAAAAAAGTCCAATTTATATTATAACAACAATCAATTCCCTTATTAACAACTCCAACAAAATTAACTTGATGGTGGAGAGGAACAAGTATTGTGATTTGATAAACAAATCTTTATTTAAAAAAAAACAAGTGTCACTTTCATTTTAATAATAATCAATTCTCTTATTAATAACTCCAAAAAATTAACCTGATAATAGAAAGAACAGGTGTTATGATTTGGTGAACAAGTCTTCATTAAAAAAAAAGTTTCATTTTTATTTTAACAATAATCAATTCCTTCATTAACAACTCCAAAATATAAAATTAATACCAGAGAGAAATAAGTATTGTGATTTGGTGAATAAATCTCCATTTGGATAAAAACAAGTCTCATTTTTATTTTACTAATAATTAATTCTTTCATTAACAACTCTAAAATATTGACTTGGTAGAAAAAAATTGTTGTAATCTGACGAACAAATCTTTATTAAAAATAAGTTTTTATTTTTATTTTAACAAAAATTAATTCCCTCATCACAACAAATATATATAAGGGGCAATTTTATTTTTTATAATAAATTTTAATTATATTTAAATCCTTTGATCCTACAGTATAATATTAAAATTATTTGATTATGCAATGGAATTAATTCTCTTCAGTGATTCTTGATTGTGCTTTTTGCATTTGTTTTCCTGTGATTCAAATGTCTATGCCCTTTCTCTGCACATGACAGCTAACAACACGGCAACCTATTTTACGGAAACAAAAATCTTTATCTTTATTTTATACATTGGAGGTGGATTATTTTTACTCCCAACTTTACCTATAAAATTATTAAAAATTTTATATTTAATTATGAATTAATTATATCTCTTAACTTTATAAATTTTTTTCTTTATTATGTAATGTTTTTTAATTATTAGTAGGCCGCACATTACATTTTTAAATATAATATTTTTTATTATAAAATATTTAAATTGAGGGTACCATTGATTCTTCAAATAAAAGTGAAGAGGCAAAAATAACCTTTAACTTAATAAAAAGTATTTGAAAATATAAGGACCCACGGATAACAAACGAACATTTAATATTTTTAATATCGGGATAATAAAGAAAAATATCTTTCACATTGAGAGATATAATTGATCTATAGTTAAGTTTAGGGTCCTTAGTAACCCTTTAAGCAAAGTTGAAAGGCAAAAATAACTCTTAAACCTTATATATTTATTTTTTCTTTTTCTTTATATCTTGTAAAAGGTGTGGCACCCCTATTTTTGAAAAAATTATTATAAACATAAAATTTTATGATAATATATTTTAAAATAAAATTAAAATATTTTTTATTATAACTTTTGGGTGTTATAACTTTTACAAAATTGTTTTTAATAAGATATTTTTATAAACAGCATATTAGTATGTTTTTATTACTATATATGTTTGTTTAATGGTCCATTAGAGCAATGTTGTTCTAAGATGCATTTGGTATATTAACAAATTTTATTTATATAAAACATTATTTATTTCTATTTTCTACCCACCAAAATCGTCCTCAATGAGCCAACAAAAAAAAAAAATAGTATCCCAGCAGTTATTTTTTTTATTTCTTAAGGTATTCTTACAGCTGGCAATCATGAGAATCTCAATATCATTTAAGAGCTTATTCTCCCAAGTGATATGCTTCATATGTAATCAGGAATCAACAAAATCTGAGCGCCATATAATGTTAGTCCCTATATCACCTAGCAAATGGAGCCGAGTCTGAATCAAGCCAAACATAACTGATATTGAATGTAATGCTTGAGATCATTCTACTGTTGCCTTCGGAATTTTCAAGTGACACCGCAAGGGCCAAACAATCCTTTAGATCACTTACTACATGATTTATTATCCTCTAACCTTAGATCCATCAAGGATTGGCACTACTACAAAAGAGACTTTTTACAACAGTTAAAAATGACTTTTTACAGCGGTTAAATAGGTGGTGTTACAAGGGATGTAGAAAGTCTAACTTTCTACATCGATTATACGACCGTCGTAAAAAATACATATTCTACGTCGGCTAATCATAACCGATATAGAAAATAGTTCAATGATTAAAAAATTAAAAATTGAAGCACTTTTTACAGCGGTTGGAACACAACCGCTGTAGAAAATCCACTTTCTACAGCAGTTGGGGTTCTAACCGGTGTAGAAAGTCCGCAGTTGGGGTTCCAACCGGTGTAGAAAGTAGACTTTCTACACCTGTTGGGGTTCCAACCGCTGTAGAAAGTTTGTTATTTTACACCAGTTTTTACATTAACGATGTAGAATATTAATTTCTACATCGGTTATGGTAATAACTGCTGTAAAAAGTGTATTTTGTTTTTAAAATAAATATCCGTATTTTTAAATTTACCCTACTCTGTACACAAAAATTATCACGGCTAAATTAGACAGCTCATTTTATTTACAATTTTAATATAAAATTAAATTAACAACTATCCAAAACTCAAAGTTATCTATGAACTATCTAAGAACTATATATTGAGCTATCCAAAATATTGTGTCAACAAATATTTTCAAAAGTTATCTATAACTAACAAACTTCTTAAATTGTATAAAATTTTTTACAAAGCTCATAAATTCTCCCCAAAATAAGTTGCCCAACGTATGCGAATGTCTTCAATTTCAGCTTTGGGGAATGGATTCGAATTGTCAAACATCTAAAATATAATTTGTAAAAGAAACTTATTATGTACTCTCAAATAACATAATAAAATAAAACTCTTAAAAATATATTTACCTCTTTTGTAAATTCAGTCATACCCAATGTGATAATGTTAAGCATATGTCTCATGATATATAGGCCGTACAAATTCATCTTCACTGGTTATCTACGGCTCTGTATAAGAATAAATCATAAGAAATCAATAAAAAAATCTTAGTAATTGAACATATTCATAAAGTATAGCATTACCTTTGGCTCGATCCATGTAGGATCCTTGAGCTCATGTCCGTGCTTTTGCAAGACCACATTTTGATATGTTTTCATTGCTCTATGTTCAAGATCACCAAGTTAGTAACTAAAATATTTAGTGTAAATTATATTAAATATTTTTGCATAAATATACTTACGAGTCTATTGTCTTCTTCATTTCCTTCCCAAGTTTGTAATGGAGGGAACATAAGAAGACAATAGTGTTTCTTTTTATTGAAAGAATAAACAATTGCCAATGGTCCCTGCAAAATATGACGAGTTAAAGTAAATCTACATTGAAAAAACTATTAATTACAAATTGATCCTTACGAGTGCACATATGGAGCCATAAAAACATCTTTCTTGACTTCATATATTCTTTGCTGGAGATACTGGGCCCTTAACTCCGAACTATTCCCTTTCTTTGTCATGTGATGTGAGTAAAGGAATCCGAACTTATCACCTTTGCCTGATGTGATGCACAAATGATGAAGGTACCTACAGTAATGCAATTGTTAGATCACTAGACTTGATAATTAAGTTAATTTCATTAAAGACACACAAACTTACATCATAAATAGTTCAATATGTGGTGTGGTAAGCTGACTATCTGACAAAAGTCCAAGCAAATCTTCCTATTCAATTGTCACTATCATATCTTTTTTACCCACAACCTCCGGATCCATTTCTAAATCTTTAAATTTGAATGATGGATCATACGCCATTAAGATCATTTGTTGGTGTGGAGTTAACGAGGGTTCTGGAAGTTTCAGGAGATTCGGCGAGAAAAGCTATTATACATAATAAAAAAGAAAGAAATAGTTAGTAAGAAAACATTTTGGGAAAGCTGCAACATAATAAAATTACATACCATAGGTTGAACCATATTCACAAGTCTCTTGGGCCACAGGATAAAATTGCCAACAATTTTTGCTACAGTCTTCACCTCATCAGTAGGGAATGGAACTAACGCGTTTGGAACTTTTAGATTTTCAACCACCACTCTTACTTGATAATCTTGAATTTTCTCATGGTGGATGGTTGACCCTAAGTTGTAAACGCTACCAAGAGCAACTAAGCGTCTATCAGGATCTTCTAGAAACATCTCGCATGGTTCACCAATGTTATCACTAGAAGGACCCTCTGACACACGCTCAAGAACATTACTCCCTTTTGTGCTATGAAATCCAGGAGATGTATGAACTGGTTCAGTAGGCGTCTCTTGTCGTGAGCTCATCATGCTCATCATTTCCTCCTTCATTTGCTCCTACATTTGTAAAAGCCGGGCCTCGAATGAAGCTTCAAACTCTTCTTTAGTTTGCTGTCTCAAAATGGATATCACTGTTTCAAGTTCTTCTATAGTTACTACACCTCCTGAGTTGGGGTGTAAAGGTGCTCCTAAGTAGTCTCTCATACCCATACCATGTCCAACGCCCCTCACACAACCCGGATGCTCTGGTTTTCCTGTTGCAACCATCAAGAGATCATTTCTGCCCTCTGGAATAAAACTTCCTTGGGCTTTTTGCTCCTTAAGAGCATCCTGTAATATAAAAATAACAATCTTAATTAATATTATATATAATTGTATAGAAATTTAAAGGGACAAGAAATAATAATATTACTTACAATCCTCTCAGCAATCTCGTGCGCCGTCTCGCTTGTATAGCCTTTTTTGCCTCCTTTTTTGTATTGGTGTCCATATCTCCATTTCTTCTCTCAGGAGATGAGGGATGGTGGAGAAAGGAGTATGGAAGGATTGAACTTAGCTTTTTCTTCTCTCTTCTTCTGTTTCTCCACCATCAATATATTATCAGCCCTAGCATAACCCCCACGAGACAGCATGTGGGGGCATTGATTCTGTCGAGCAATTTCCTGCCCTCTAGCTCATTTTTCTTGTTAAAAAAATTAATTTTAAATTTTATAGTTGAAGTAAAACTAAACAAAACTTAAATTAATTAGAAATCAACAGACCAAAGCTTTTTCAGAAGTTCGAATCCTGACAAATTCTTGCCAAGTATCTTCATCAAGGAACTGGTATGTGTCGAGAGGATTAGGAAGAGCCTGACCCTCTGGCACCTCAATATGGATATATCTCCTAGCAAGATCAGTCTTGAAATTTCTCCAGTACATTCCACAGTAGGAAATCAACTTGTGTCGGCAATCTTGATTAGAAGGAACATCGTACGTGAGCTGCAATTAAAACACAAGATGATAATTAGTAATTTAACAATGATATATAACTATATGCATAAATTAATTATATACCTGAATACTTTCCCATATCTGGTCCTTCACACATTCTGGCACATCAGACCAGTCCTCAAATACAATAGGGGGCTTGGTACGAGATAAAAGGCCAAGAAAACTAACAAACTTGGCCTTGTGTTCCCCTATCGGATTCCATCTTTGATCAAATTGGATTGGTAACCTATGCCCAGCACTCCTACTTAATGTCAAATCTCTCAATCGTGTGCCACATCTACCTTTTTTTACAGACTGGCTCTCACTAAGGGTACCCTGACTTGAGTCATCACCAAGTAGCTGGCCAATAGTGGGCTGGCTCTGAGTGTCATCACCATGTTCACTCTGATACTCCATGTTCCTATTAATTCATATAGATTAAATTAATTAGAAAAATAAACAAATATAAGATAGTTAGAAAACATAATATAAATTTAATTGAACTTAGGAAACATACTTTAATTTAAAAACTAAATTCATATAGGGATATTCTCCTATATCCCTTCATGGTGATCATTTCTTGTAGCATGTTCATCATCTACTTCATCTACTACATTCAAAATTGATAGCCCTGATGAGAAAGTAGGGGTTTCAGAAATATCGAAAGCTTGATTCTTGATTATCATCACTATTAATCACCATTTTTCCTTTTAGTGCTATTGACCAATTTTTATTTTTTAGATCTGTCACATAGAAAACTTGTTTAGTTTAGTTTGCTATGATAAATGGCTCATCCCCATAAGTTAGTTTTTTAAGATCAACCATTGTAAATCCTAACTTATCATTATAAACACTATTGATGTCAACCCATTTGCATTTGAAAATAGGAACTCTAAATTTTGTATAATCAACCTCCCAAATCTCTTCAATAACCCCAAAATAAGTCCTTACTGCTAGTTTAGGTTTCTTATCTTTTGAGCTAGAGAAGTGAACGGCTTCAGCCACTATCATAATCCCACTATTTTGCACTGTACTCTTTTCATCTAAGGACTTTATGTAGAAAGAATACCCATTAATATCATACGCACTCCAACATATAACATCAAAGTTAGGACCTCCTGCCAACCATTTAATTGTATCAGAAACGCTACTTTCATTCAAAACTTTCTACTTGAACCAATCTACAAAAGTCTTATTATGCTCTTTCAACAACCATTGTTCAGTCATTCTCATTCAATAATTTTCTGCCTTTAGAAGTTCTTTGTGAGAAGAAATGTATTCTTTAACTTCATCAATATTATTCAAGATATATAAATGTACTTCTTGTAATTCATCATGACTCATGCTCTTTACTGATACTCCACGTGTGCCTTGACCTAATTTCCTCTTCTCACGACGAGATTTAGGAAGTCCAATTGATTCTGTACTTGACAAGTAATTAGAACAAAATTCTATGGCTTCTTCGGCAACATATTTTTCAACTATCGATGCTTCAGGTCGATATGGATTCTTGATATACCCTTTTAGTATTTTCATGTATCTCTCAACTGGGTACATCCATCGTAAATAAACAGGGCCACACAATTTTACCTCCCTCACTAGATGCACTATTAGGTGAACCATAATGTCAAAAAAAGTAGGAAGAAAGTGCATCTCAAGTTGGCACAAAATCATACAAGCTTCTTGTTCTAACTCTTTTAGTTTACAGGGATCTATAACTTTACTGCATAAAGTATTGAAAAAGAAACAGAGTCTAGTTATTGTAAGTCTTAAATCTTCTTTCAATATACCTCGAATAGCCAAAGGTAATAGTTGTTGCATCAAGACATGGCAATCATGAGACTTTAAGCCTACTAGTTTCAACTCTTTTACAGACACAAGCTTCCCAATATTTGAAGAATACCCTGAAGGAACTTTAATTCCATGTAAACAACAACAATAACAACAACAACAACAAGCCTTTATCCCACTTTTAATTCCATGTAAACATTTACAAAAATTTATTTTCTCAAACTTGCACAATGTATGAGAGGCTGGGGGATAATGTTCGCTTACCTTCTGGTCTCGGGTGTAAATCCTCTCGTATTCCCATTTCTTTCAAATCTAATCTTGCGTTTACACCGTCCTTGGTCTTTCCTAGTATGTTCAAAAGCGTTCCAATAATACTATCATACACGTTTTTCTTCACGTGCATAACATCAATACAGTGCCTCACTTCAAGATTGTCCCAATATGGAAGGTCAAAAAAGATAGACCTTTTTTTCCTTGCACCAATGTTCTTTTTAGTCTTACCGAAGATAATATTGATATCTTTCACTCGTTCAAATACTTGATCCCCAGTCAAAGCATCCGGAGCATGATTGTGCTCTTGGTGACCATGAAAAGCTTTCTTTAATTTACGACAAGGGTGATCTCATTTAAGAAACCTCCGATGGCCAAGGTAGACTGTCTTCCTTCCATGTTGAAGTTGATGATAGTTTGTGCTTTCTTCACAAATTGGACAAGCTTTATGACCTTTCACACTATAGCCAGACAAATTCCTATATGCAGGAAAATCATTTATAGTACAAAAGATCATAGCATGTAACTTAAAATTTTCCTTCCGATTTGCATCAAACACTTCCACACCTACCTCCCACAACATTTTTAAATCTTCAATTAGAGGTCTTAGGTAAATATCAATATCATTTTCAGGTTGTTTTGGTCCTGAAATCAACATGGATAGCATCATGTACTTCTGTTTCATGCACAGCCGAGGTGATAGGTTGTAAATCACCAAAAGAATAGGCCATGAACTATGTATACTACTGAGACTACCATAAGGATTCATTCCATTAGTAGAAAGTCCGAGCCTCAGGTTTCTTGGCTCATTACTAAATTCAGGAAACAATTGATCAATTTTCTTCCACTAAGGAGAATCGGCTGGATGTTGAAGTTTTCCATCATATATCCTCTCATTTACATGCCACATCAAGTTCTTCGCATCATTAGTATTTGCAAACAAGCGCTTGAACCTTGCTATAATTGAAAGATATCATAAGACCTTTTCAGGAGCCCTCTTCTCTTTGTACCGTGGTGCCTCACATTTCGAACACTTCTCCTCCCCTTCAAGCTCTTTTCTGTACAACACACAATCATTAGGGCATGCATGTATTTTTTTATACTTCATACCCATTAGACATAAGATCTTCTTGGCATCATAATAACAATTTGGTAGTACATTGCCTTTCGGCAACATTATTTGAAGTAACTCTAGCAACCAAGTGAAACTTTGGTCACTCCACCCAGCTCTTGCCTTTAAGGTAACCAGTTTTAACACCCCAGATAACAAACTAAAATCAGTGCACCTCGGGTATAGAGGCTTCTCCGCGTCAGTGCACAAGTTATCATACATATGTGCTCGTTCAAAAGCTTCTTCCCCCATATTACGGATAATGTCCTCTAACTGATCTTCATTCATATCTATTTCATCATCCAGATTATCAATTTTCACATATTGAGACGTGTTATTATAATTTTTCAATCGTTCACCATGCCAAATTCATACTGTATAATTCTTGCAAATCCCATCATAAATCAAGTGCTCTCTTATTTCGACAGCATCTAATCTCCTCTCATTCGAGCAATTAACACAAGGACAATAGAACCTTACACTATTGTCAACAACATTTTTCTTAGCAAATTCTAAAAATTCCTTTACCCCATTATCATACTCATCACTCGTTCGTCTAGCATTCATCCAACTACAATTCATATGTCAACTCCTAAAGAATATACTAATGTTAAAAATTTGACCTTCTTAAAAATGACCACATGCAAACAACTTGATGAGGCTTTCTTAAAAACTAAATTTAAGCAATTCAAGGGAAAAGAATGAATTTTAAAAAATTTTGACATAGTCTCCCCTAAAAATTGGACCTCCCAAGACTTTTAAAAAATTTTAATAGAGAAAATTGATAATTTTAAACCAAATTGATGATCACATACAACAACTTAAGGATTTATAAATCCACTAACAGCACTCCCAACAATAATCAATATCATTATCATCATATATATATACACATATCAACCTAATAAATTAACAAAAAAATACAATCAAATAAAAAATTATCTTTATAAAAATTAAGAGCCATACCTAATCAATCAAAAGTGGCGACAGTAACAAAAGGAGGAGCAAGCAGGAGGAGGAGGAGGAAGAGGCAGTAAAGGCAGGGGGAGGGAATGGCAGTAGAAGGGGGAGGGGTGTGGGGGCGGGGGCCGAGGGGGGTGGGGAGGGGGTGCTGTGGACAATGGGGGCGAGGGCCGAGGGGGGAGGGGGTGGGGGCCGAGGGGCTGGGGAAGGGGAGCGGGGGCCGAGGATGGGGGGCAGCGGGACTGGGGTGGGGACGGGTGCTCGGGGGAGGGGGACGGGGGGGACAGGGGTGGGCCGAGAGGGGTGGGGACGATGGAGTATGGGGAAGGGGGACGAGGGAGGGAAGCACGAATGAGTGTTCTGAAGGCACAAAAATGAGGGAGGAGAAGTGCGGAGTTTAGAAATAAAAAAAAATTGAACCACTTTCTACAGCGGGTGGCTTGTACCCTTTGTAGAAAAGCATGTTTTCTACATCGAGTGGAAGCCACCTGCTGTAGAAAACCGTTTTTTTTCCACTTGCTGCAGAAACTCTATTTTCTACAGCGGGTGTCCATGCACCCACTGTAGAAAGTATTTTTAACAGCGATTGCCTTTTCACCCAGTGTAAAAACTATAATACACATTGCAAAAATTACAAAAATGCCACCGCCTTAACTTTCTACATCGTTTGCCTTTCAATCGATATAGAAAGTGCCCCTTGAATTTCATATTTTGTACTAGTGTGGACATCTCCACTATCCAGCTTTGGTCTCACCCAATCGCATATATGACAACTGTGGCCTGATGTTCCAATTATTGCTGGGCGACTAGTTATTAGCTCTAACAGACAGATCCCAATACTATAGACGTCACTTTTTTTATTCAAGTTTCCCTAGGAGTTGAAATTACTTTTGCAATATTAATTAGTCATTGATGAAATCACTTTTGCTCTGCAATATGTTTATCTTTAAACTTGTGGGTTATTTTAAAAGTTGCAATTGTATATCTTTGATATTCTTGTAATCTCTCTCTCTTCAATGACACCAATATGCACTCCACCGTAACAAAATCATTCCAAAGTTGAAGAAAAAAATGTCACTTTTCTTCAATATTCACAAGAAGTAACGAAGTCTGCAAAAGATCAAGTAATCAATCTTGGCTTATATATTTTGGCTTAGTGAGATGTTAGATGTCTTCACGTCTCTGTCAATTAGAGGTGCATTATTTCCATTATATATGTAGGTAGATCAATCCGGTAACTCCATAATGGGAAAAGAACGAATTGATATATATATATATATATCAAGGCATTTTGCAAACCATCTGCCATATCTACTGCAATTTGAAGTCTTCTTTCCACTTCAAGACATGAGTTTTTCAGACAAGAAAGAAAGGAACAAAAACAAAAACTTCAGCATACAATGGAAATGGTTTAGTGCATGTCATTCACAAATTTCTTCATCTCATGCACCAGCCTAACCTTGGACAAAGAGGCATAATAGAAATATACCAAAGAACCGGATTACTTGACTGAACAAAACAAATCTCCCTGGTTGGATTGGACAATCAACTTCGAAGAGACAGATTGGCTCTGCAAAATAATCCTACCTGGCATATGGAGCTAAATCTGATTCAGACTGAGAAAAACTGATGCTCAATGCAGAGCTAGAAATTCCAGAGTTGCTTTCTGCATTTTCAAGGGATATTTCTAGAGCCAAGCATTCCCTTAACTCAGCTACTACAAGACTAATGTCAGGCCTTTGGATTGCAGTTGGTAGAACGCAAGACATGGCCATCTCTAAAAACCTCCATGCTGAAGCTGTATTGAATTTTCCCTCTAGTCTTGGATCCATAATGGATTGGATATCCCCACTCCTTAGCTTTGGAGTGACCCAATCCGCTACATGACTTGTGTTGCCAGGCATTCCTATCATTGCTGGTCGGCCGGTCATCAGCTCAAGTAAAATTATCCCAAAACTATAAACATCACTTTTCTTATTCAAGTTTCCAGAGCTATGGAATCTGTAAATTGTGAGATTAATTAGCCATTGAGGAAGTTTCATTTATATGTAACATTAGATGTGTTCAATTGGTGAAAATGCCATTTACAAGCCATTATACTATCCTTTGTTAAAGTTTGAGATGTATGTAAGAATTTTCTATTTTGAAAAAAATAAATAAATCTTATTCAGATTTCTGGCATTATGGAATATAAAATTTTAGCATGACCATTAGACATCAAAGAAATTAAGTTAAGCAAATGAGTTCTTTCAGGCACAATAATAGGTACATCTAACAATTTGTGGATGATTTTGGGTGTAATACTGGATGTGTTTAAAATGCTATCTAGTATTTACAAGCTATCCTATTAAGTTTTCTAAAGTCTTTGATAAATTGCTCTAAAATTAATCAACAAATTGTTCCCATCAAGGATAATTAAGAAATCTAGAAATTAGAAGCAACATACTCAGGATCAAGGTAGCCTAATGTGCCAGCAGGGCGAGTTGAAAAATGAGTGTCAAAATCATTGAAGAAAGCCCTAGACAGTCCGAAATCAGCAATCTTGGCTTGCATGTTTTTGCTTAGCAAAATATTGGAAGTTTTAATGTCTCTATGGATTATTGGTGGCTTACAACCATTATGTAGATAGTCCAATCCTGCATTTTCATTGAGCAACATGAGACTTTCTTAAGCTAAAATAAAAGGAAAAAGAATAAAAGCAAAGGAATATGGATAACCAATGCCAAGAAGGGGAAAAATTAGCTTACACACCATATGAGGCATCCAATGCAATATGAAGTCTCTCATTCCATGTCAAAACATACGCATTCTTATCTGCAAAATATTTAGGTTGTGCGAAAAAACTATTATGCATCCTCACAATAACTAAGTAATTCTATAACCTACTTTCCAACCTTTTGCAGAAATATCATGTCAACGTAATTTGAAAGACATCACAGAATCTTGGAAACTATATGGGCTTTATTGGCGTTACCCATGACATGCTTGCTGGTTCTTTCCACCTGATTTGATTTATAATGTTGGAAATGTAATTTATTACTTTCTAAATGTTAAAGTTTGTTTTGTCTATGGACTTAGAAAATTGAAGCTCAAGTATCCAGGTAAGTTTATGTTGTTCTTTTTTTTTTGGGGGGGGGGGAGGATTTAATTGATGGCTCATGAAGCTTGAAGTTGAAAGTCATCTAGTGTGCTATCTAAACCACCTAAAATTAGTCATTCAGTTTGATAGGTTCCAACATATTGCTGCCACCAAAACACTTAGAAGAGAAAACATATAAGGTAAGGACCGAGCAAGACAGAATAGAGGAGCAAAACGTGGTAGTCATGATGACGACACAAGTGAGAAGAACTTTGGTAAGATAATTGTTGGAGAGAGCCAACCTCCAGAAAGTTGGCAAAACTGCTATGTATATGAGGTTCTTGTTCTGCTTTGTTGGCTGTTGGAAGTGTGTGTTCACGGTGTCCTTATCAGCATCATTTGTAGTATTTGTATGGTTCAACATTCTGCAGCCGAGGGATATCCATAATCTCTGTGGACTTAGTTTCTGTCCAATACGTCACCACTATAAATCTAAACCGTTCAGATAAAATTTTAACGATATAAATTAATCTGTACTTTAAAAATTGTTCAATCTAAATCATCAAATTCAATCTGATGGTCTAAATTTGTAGTGTTCTCTCCAGTAGTGGAAAGAAATCACCTCCAACCTTTGCACCATTCTGTTGGTGGCTGTATATTTATATTTTTGGTGTAGAAGGAATATTGGGTTGGATCTGATAAGCTGATGTAATATAATATTTGTCCAGTGGAATGGTAAAAACTCAAGCTTTCCTGGCTGGTTTGCTTTCCGTTTATATTGTTCCGAGTTCTACCTAGAAATCTCCAGTCGTTCCTAACAAAGTTCTTTTTCTCTAAGAAATATCCATCTTTCTTCTTGCAAAAAGGCATAACTGGTTGTAAAATATGCCGAGAGCTATATATGTGAATGGAAGTGCATTGAAGCGTTTCCCTCCAGTGGATCAGAATTTCAATTTTGGAATGTTCTGGCCAGAATATGGAGCAAATGAAGATTTGAGTAATAGATATGAACCTAATTAATCAAGATGTCGATTCATTAACCTCGTTTTTTTTCCCCTCAGATCAATGTCTCGATAAAGCCTATCACAAACTTTAACCCAAGTTAAAGAGAAAATAAGCTCTCTCCTATTCTTACTTGTATGACACCGAATTTAATTTCACTTACTTTCCTATTTGTAAATTGGGAGAGTTAGAACTGAGATTAAACTATGCTATCATTGTGATGATATTTGGAATGTAAACCTTAACAAACCTGATAATTTGTGTCGAAGATCTCCTCCATTCATATATTCATAAACCAGTGCTTTCACGTCACCATCATCACAATAGCCAGTAAGAGAAACCAAGTTCCTGTGATGAACAATCATCAAAAGTTCTGCCTGCATGTTGAACCTTAGATCATCATATATCTAAGCAAATTAATGTTGTCATATCATTTGAAGGATAAGATTCAACTTCAACATCAATGATCAATGATTTTTGCTTCTAACCTCAGATTGGAATTCCTTAAACCCTTGTTGTGATGACTTGGACAGTATCTTTACCGCAACTTGTGTATCATCTTGAAGTTTACCAAGGTACACTTTTCCAAACCCCCCTTGTCCAATCACAATTTCAAAGTCATTGGTCATGCTAACAACTTCAGAGTGATTAAACGCTCGATTCTTTGATTTCAGTTTCCCATCTTTCCCAGATGAAGTATACTTCACTACAACAATGAACATAAAATTCCAATAGCATCAAATATGCATAATTGGATGTGAGTTATATAAGAAATACATACCCCTTCTGTCCTAAATGTAGGAGCTAGATAACTAATTTGCAGAAATTAAGAAAATTAGTTAAGTCAGTTATTTGTAAAATACGTGTGCTGGTTTCCTAAAATACCTCTTCTAATCATTTACATTGAAAACTACTCCTATTGATGGAAACCCTCCTTTCAATATGTGCAATCAATGGGTATAGTTTGCGGGAAAAATTATAATTTGAGAGAAAAATTGTATTGAGGTCTTATCTTTATGATAATAGTAAACCCTTCAACTAGTTCCTATGCTTAGAATCGGAGGGAGTACAATAGAATGTTAAAGCAACTTGAATTAAAATAAATGCCTCCAATGGTTCATAACAGGAAAATAAATAAAAAAAGAAGAAAAATGTAGGTGTAAGCTCACCTAGGTGACCTTCCATATCACCTCGTTTTTTCCTTTTGTATTTGCAGAATATCACAAGAATGCAGACTGCTGTCACAAGAACAACTACAGAAGCTACTACAGATGCAATCAGTGTTATAATGGTCTTCTGTGTTTTCTTTAAGCAAGAGTCTACCAGCCAGAGACCTGGATTTGCATCCAAACTAGGAAAAAAATAACATCAAGGTGTAAGTGTTAGTCGTACAAAATGATCTGTCTATTAATAATTAGAATTTGGCTTTCATGATATTGATAATATCATACATGAAGATTGCTCAAATGAAGACTGCTAATATGTTTTATGCTAAACATCAAAAGTAAGGGAGAAAGAACAGAACAAAATCTTCTGAATATTTCACAATCCAAACAGAAGAAAAGCCATCATATACAGACAACGCAGCTGCAAAGGAATGATATATATATATATATATATATATATTTTTTTTTCAGTTTTACGCAGAGTATGTGCAAACCTTAGTGTCAAAGTGGTACCGGACTTCTCCCTTAGAGCCTTGGGAATTGAACCTGTGAGGTTATTTCCTGTCAAATTACTGCAAATACATCACGTGAGAAACATTGCAAGACTTTATGAACAGTAATGCTGTTGCTGTCACATTGCAACTTACAGTAATTTCAAATTTGGCAGTTCTGCTAGAAATGAAGGTATTTCTCCAATCAATAGGTTGTTAGACAAGTCCCTGCAACACGAGACTTTCCATTAGTTGGATGAAATTATTACATCAGAGTTATTGTGCCTTGTGAACATACAAGGGAAAGTTTCTACCTTGGATAATGAATTTGACTAAAAAAAATGCGAGTAGATTACTTGAATACTTACAAGGACTCCAACTTTTGGAGATTGGAGAATGAAGTATTTATCTCTCCGATCAGATTGCCTGAGCTCAAATTCCTGCTTATATTTTGTCAGGAATGGACATTTTTCTATAATGAACACAAGTAAAAAAGAAAGACACTGGAAGTCACAAAATAGATAAATTCATTATTTTCTGCTACGAAAATGATATTGACATGTCAATAATCAGCAGAACAGCAGAGTAGAGTCCCCAGCGAAAATGTTTGACTTTTCGGTAGAGTGTCTAATTCCACCAATGTTATCATGTCTAAAAACTCCGGGGAAAAAAAAGAGAAAGATTAGAAGACAACTCACAATGAAGTGACCCTTGGAATGCTGTCAGAGTTGCAAGTCAGACCTTCCCATCTATAATCTATTGGCATGCAGGGATCTCCTTGCCAGTCGATTCTTTTGATGTCATAAGCATGCTTGATGTTTTGCATAGCCTTGACTGTCATTTCAAGCAGAGGTAGCGTTTCAGGGTTTAGTATGCAATCATAGTAGTTAAATCTGAATCAAAGAGCCTTGTGTTTTAGCACCTGATAAAAGAAGTCCCCAAGAGAACATAAAATATGGAACTAGTAAAAGAATGATGGTTTTGGCTCAAAAAATAGACCAACGTAAGAAAGTAGACTACAACGAGCAGTCGTTTTTCGATGGGGAAAAGGATAAGAATAATATAATGAAATAAAACGATAAAGGTACTTGCCATCTCCTTCATTAGTTGATGAATTAGGCTGGGGCAGTACTTTATAAACCTCATAAGCATTGATCATGGGAGGTAAACGAGAACTTGGCAAGGACGTGATTAAAATATTATCGGGAGAAACTCCCTTCTCAATTATCTTAAACATGGTATGGACTGCTTGTGTTCAAGAGTTACGTTCTCTCGGATCGTATCAGTGAAAGCAATTTCCATGCTTCTTTGTTGATTCTCATGCGCAACAAAGTCGAAAAAGTGAAGGTAAACATAATACTCATAACCCTCAAGGTAATCCCAGTTGATCAATAAGTTATCATTCGGTGATTGGATCGCAGTTCTCAACACTTCATATGGTAGTTTGTAGGCTGTTGAATCACTTTCAATCGCATCTGATGTCATGATCGGCATTGAGTTGTCGATCGTTTTATTGAACCAGGACCTACCATAAACATCGTCAATATATCTGCATTATCATTTGAACAGAACATGTTAATGAAGTTTGGAATATACATCTTCCAAAAATATTATGCAAACGAAGAAAAAGAAAAAGCCCTTGCATACGTGCAGATGTAGAAAAATTAAGATGACAAACGAAGCAGGATTATCAAATATCAACATAAAAATGAAAAGTACAGGGAGTTGCTGGCTTCACAACGTTGAACAGTACTAGATAAATAGAGCAAGTAGGAAAACGTCAAAAGGTAGATCAAGTCACCTGATGAAAACAAAATCTTCAGTCATGCCCAGGTTAGGACGTGAGATGAGTTCGAGCGGGAGTGAACTGGACATGGGCTGATATAGAGAATTCAACAAAGGCCATAGCTCTAACAAGGAAATGAACGGCGCCCCCCCGCCTGTGTTTACCAGACACACATCAATGTTGTCAGTCGGGGCAACATGAATGACCTCGGATCGTGTAATATAATCGGATCTTTGCAATGAAATTGTTGTCCAGTAATTGACGCCAAGATGCAAATCAAACTCTGGAGTTGAATTTTTGTTGTCATAGTTTCCATATTTGAAGAAAGCCCTGATGAGATATTTGTTATTTTTGCCTTGTTTGGGTTTGAGTGTATAGCAGTTCCTTTGCCCTTTTGGAAAGCTTCTCAAGGTGTTCAGTTGCTGCCCAATCTGCTCGTCTTTACTTGTCAAGATGTACTCAGAAGATACATTATGTATTTCGCCAGATTCTGCAAACTGTGAACCATCTGCCTCATAATAAAAATCATTGACCTCGTCCCGACTCTCCTGCTGTAACCCACAGTCGATGCTTATCGCCCCTGAATTTGCACCATATGCAACAACTTGTGCTGAGTTGCTAGTAATGATGACTGAAACAAACACAACCAAGGCCAGAATCCACAGTGGTGTGCCCTGCATCGTGTTTTCAAGTTTTGAGGAAAATAGAAGTAGAGAAATGAATTTGGTAGCTTAAATTATTTGCTCTGCATGTTTTCAGAAGACAAGAGTGAGTATATATATAGAAATGTTATGAAAAAGGCACTCAGAGGCAACAACATTTGAACCTATTACAGAGGACGACGACGACTTTTCTATGCTTGTTGGACTTCGTCTAAATTAACTATAATTAAAAAAAAAAAGTAATTATTTGATCCACATAATTTCTCTTAACATTTAATTTAGTCATTTTTTCAAAAATTCCTTTCATATTAATAATTATAACTTATTTCAAAAGAACAAAGTTGACTGGACTTGGACTTGGTCTAAATTTGTTTTTCCCCTTGGACATCTGTTGGGTCCCTTCTTCTATAAGTTTCGGCAGTGCTTAACACGCTTAGCAGCCAGTAGTGCCTATTGGCCTGGCTAGTGGCATGGGCGCTTTCGAATGAGAAAGGTTGCAGGATAGAACCAAGGAAGGTTCGAATAAATTTGGTGAAAGGGATGTGTAAGGCCTTTCCTGTGGAGAAAGTATAGGGGAGTGATAAAAAAAAACACGCTTAGCATGACTACTTTTTTTTGTTTGGGGTGGGTGGGAATCTGAATAACAAGGGGTTTTATCATAATCGAGTTGGGTCAAAGATTATTTAAGTATGTGAACAGAAAGTTGTCTCAGTGATATAACAACCTCTCTTGTTTGAAAAAGGCCTCAATTTAGAATCCAACATTGTCATGTTTACACATGTGTATGTTTAATTTGATTGTATGAAAAACAAAAGATTTTTCAAGCATATATGGAGCCACTGGAACCTGTATCTGGCATATACAGCGCAGTCAAAACAATCTACATGGTTTTAAGTAAGTGAAAATGTTATATGAAATAAACAGATACATACAAACTATGATTCTATGACAAGCTGAGCCTATGAACTAACTAATATATTGTAACCAATGTTATGGGAATTGAACAAGACCAATTTATTGAATTAGTTAAATCAAGAACCGTTCCAATGTTTGTTCTAAATATCATAAAAAACCGAAAGTGCAAAGAATTGGTTGAACCAGCCTTAATCCGATCAAAATCAAGAGAACCAATGCTTAGCGGTTTGAACCAGTCACATATTTTTTCTTATTTTTTAGTTTCTAATAATTTAATCGATATTTCTAAACTACAATTCATGCGCACGCACACACCAAATAAATATAGAAAATAAAGAAAAATGACCAATATATAGGACATATGTCAATATGCATTATATTGGATGAAAATAGTAGAGTATTGATGGATATTTTCTTTTTTGACCATAGTTTTTTTGATTTAAATATTTATTTTTTATTATTATTATGGATGATTATTTTTTACTAATTTAAAGTGTATAAAATATATTAATTTATTCATGAATTGTTTAATGACCATTAAATAATGAATAAAAGTTTTTGCCAGTTCAATAATAAACGGTTTTGACTGTGAGAAGTTATTATGATTTCTTTGCTTTACTTTGTTATTATTTTGGAACAATGACAATAAAGTTCCAAAGGATTAATTTTATACCAGTTAAGTCTCAAGTAATTATAAAAGGCCAATAAAGTCCCATGCTGTTTTCACAAATCATAGTTATGATGAAAATGACAAAAATGCCCCTATGATTAAATATAACATGTACACATATCAGCTTCAGCATTTCCCTCTCAATGTGTCTCTTTTCCGCCATTAATGAGAGTTGCATGTAGTGGTGGAGCTGCACGTTGAAGAATACCATTCCTAAAACTAGGGGTGTTCAACTTGGATTCGTCCCGATTGGCCTGGTATTGTCCCGATCATATTAGGACGGGTCTTGTCCCGGCCTAAAAATAATCGGGACGAGACTTTACGGGACAGGATGGGATAGGAAGGGGGTTCGAGACGGGACGAGACACAAGATTACCAATGGGATGTCCCATCCTGTCTCGAATATTATATATATTATTTTTTATTTTAAATATATTAATTATAGTAATATAATTTATACTTATATTAATTATATTAATTATAATTTCAATACTGGCAATTCTTATTTAAAACTAAAGTTTTTTTATATTGATAATTTTAATGACATGGAGTAAATATGACAATATCTTTCTTTATAATATATTAATTATATTAATATAATTTGTTCTTATATCTATCTGTTTAATAACTTTTATTTATAACGTATTTCTTATTTTATTTTTAGAAGAGTAATTAGCTTAGTACATCTTTACTAAAGTAGAAGAATAATGATTTGATGTTGTACTTAACTTGCCTATTGTTGCTACTCTTATAGCATAAAGATCACTTGTATTTGCTATTATAATGTGTAGTTGTGATTAATATAATTTAATAATTGACTTTAAATTGTTGTGATTTATGTACTTGTGTTATTTTAATTTTAAACTTAATAAATTATATGATTTAAAATTTTAATGAACATTATTATCTAAATCTTTCTCTAATATTATCCTATTTATTAGGATGGCGGGATGTCCCAATCTTGTCCCGATCCCGTCCCGACTTCTAATGGGACTGGACGACATTCGGGATAGGATGAGACATGGGATTAAAATTCAGTCCCGATCTTTTTTTCAGGGCAGGATATGGGACGGGAGTGTCCTGGTCCCGTCCCGTCCTGTGAACACCCCTACCTAAAACAGAATTGTGCTTGGAAAAAAGTGGAGTTGCCTTAATTATTGACTTAAGGAAGCTCTTATTCTCTGTTGAGTTTGTTTGGCTGGTGCGTTTAGACAGGTTTTTTTTTGCAAATCCCTGCATTTAAACAAAAAGGTTGACTCCATTAAGGTCTGATTTCTTGCAAAATGGCTCTCGTAATGAAAAAGATAGAATGCTTTTTTGCAACTGAACATGAAAGATTTTTTTATTTCACATTTTTAAAGATTTGGCATGAAAATTTGACATTTTACAACTGAAAATGTAAGAATTTATCATTGAGTGTCCATATTTTATTATGGAATATTGTCACTGTCTCACTGATGTAAAAATCACTTATGTCAAAAGTAACTTGTTTTTAGGTGATATATTATTACATTTTATTTTATTTATTGTAGGTTGATATTATTGGGTATGATGGAAAGTAGTTGTTTAAAGAAAATTTTTGTTATTTTCATTTTGGTGGAGATATCATAAAAAATATGTATGGGACAATGCATTATGATGGGGGAGTTGTAATGAAGAATGATCAGAGAAGAAATGTCTCTTAAAGGACTTGTTAAATTGATTTCATCATGCTTGAATTGTGATTTAAATGGAATAGAGTTGAAGTACACAGTAAAGTTTGATTGTAATGTTCTTTTAGACCTTAAAGATGATGAAAAGATAAATCAATTAATGAAATTGAATGATAATTTTGCTCATGTGTACATCATTGGGAAGATATAGCAAAATATAGAGGCAACAAGAGATTCAATTGATAGGTAAGTTTTTTTTAATAGGTGCATGATTAATATTATGCTAATATGAATGTAAATGGTAGTAATAAACATGATTTGAATGGAAATGCAGAGCAGGATGTTCAGCTGGGAATTCACATGCTGCACAAGATCTTGAAGTTTTACCATGTGCAATACAAAGTATCCCAACACCAATGCCTGAGCTAAATGCAATAAAGTAGAAGGATTTGCTAGTAAGACCTAAGCATATTTTTGCGAGTGCTGATGATTGTAGACAAGCAATCTATAAGTATAGTATTGCATATAGGTTTGAATATAAATTTGTGAAGAATAACATAAATAAAATAATTACAGTTTGCAAGGAAAAAGGATGTTAATGGAAGATAACAGCATATTCATTAAGGAAGTCAATGCCCTTACTAACAACTTTCAAGAATGAGCACTTACATTCTGCCTAAGAAGACCTTGAAGTTTCTTACAATACAAGGTGCACACTGACTTCATCTATAATTGATGACGTAGTAAGGTCTAATGTGGAAAAAAAAACCAATGAAATTAATGCTGACATATATAGAGACTATGGCATAAATCTAACTTATCATTAAGCTTTAAGAGTGAAAGAGAGGGCATTGGAGGAAATAAATGGGCTTCCTGACCAATCATATATGCTTGTTCCTTGGTTGTGTAATAGATTAATGGAAACTGATGCTGACATTGTAGCAAAATGGGTGGCTTTTGAGAACAATAGATTTGAATGATTATTTATTTTATATGGTTGTTCCATCAAAGGATTTTTGCTTGGGACTAGGCCTATTTTATATGTGGACAGATGTTTCCTCAATAGTCCTTATCGGGGTACCTTACTGGCAGCTTCAACATACGATGCCAATAATGAGTTGTTTCCATTAGCTTTTGCAATAGATGGTAGTGAAACTCACAATGATTGAACCTGGTTTCTGTAAAATATTAAAGATATCATTGGTCCACTACAGGTAATTATTGTTTCTGATAGAAATAATGCTATTATTAGTGCTGTTAGAGCCATATTTGGTGGCGATAGACATGCATTTTGCTATCGACATGTCAAGGAGAATTTTAGTTCTGAGTTTAACAAAGTTTATAGGGGAATAGGAAGGAAGAACAAGGAAGAGGCACTAAAATTGCTTGATCACATTGCCTATACAAGGCATGAGCACGAATTTCATATAGCCATGAGAAATTTGAGGATGTTCTCTCCACAATTAGCAAGATGGGTTGAAAATCAAGACGATATTGATTGGTAGGCACTATCATTGTTCCCATTTCGAAGATGGGATAAGATAACAACTAACTTGACCGAATCATTCAATGCATGGATTCTTGAGGAAAGGAGGCATAATATATGTGTTCATATAAACAAGTATAGAGACAAGTTGAGCAAGAAATTTTTTACAAGTAAGGCAGCCATAAGTAAGTGGAAAAGTATAGTTGGTCCAAATGTTGAAGCAAAGTTGAAGGAAAATATTTTCAGGGCAGAAGTTATGATAGTTCAGCTGTATGGCTCACATATTACATTGGTTCAGACACCATGTGGAGATGTATGTGTGAATATGATACTAAGGGAATGCACATGCAAAGTTCAAAAAATGTTTGGCATTCCTTGCCCACATGCTTGTACAGCCATTAAAGAAGCACATGGTAATGTGTATAACTATGTCGAGGAATGTTATTTTCGTAGCGCACAAGAGAAAATATACAATGACACTATGCATCTTGTTGAGACCCATGACATGCCAAAGCCAAATACATTGACAGTGTCTGAATTCATGAACTAAACCTTTTTGTTGCCTTGTAGAACATCTCGACCAACTGGCAGACCTCATCAGATGAGGATTGGGTCTTAACATTAACAAAAGAAGGTTTATCATTGTTCTCGCTACCATGAAGCAGGTCATACACGGAAGAGGTGTAGAAATCCAAATCCAAGTTGATGTTACTGTAAATAGGTTACCACATGAACTTTGATTTAGGTGACACACATATATGGATAGTTTTAGGGGTTTTTTTTTAACATATAGCAGCCCTTCTTTTGTAAATCCAAGTTCATGCTTTTATGTATGTGAACAACTAATATGTGCAGATGCATTAGATGAATTAATACATGTAGCTTATATGTACAGTTTATATCTTCTGTAATCACTAAAAGTGTGTTATTTTAAAATTTCAAACAGAGGTTGCAAATTATTTGTAAGGCAATTGCAAAATTTGGTATGTCAGTTGTAAATTACTGGAGTCATGTTTTAAAATAATTTAGTAGCTATGAAAGTTTAATAATTCAATAGTTCTTTCACCTAAAATTTTGAGAAGGAGTTGCAAACTATTTGTAAGAAAGTTGTAAAATATGGTGTCTTAATTGCAAATTATTAGAGCATTACCCTAGAATAATAACTTTATAATTCAATAGTTCTTCCACCTAAAATTTTGAAAAGAAGTTGCAAAATTTGGTGCCTCAGTTGCAAATTACTGGAGCGTTGTCTTGAAATAATAACTTTTTTAAGAATTTAATAGTTCTTCCATCCAAATTTTTGAAAAGGAGTTACAAGTTATTCATAAGAAAGTTGCAAAATATGGTGTTTGAATTACAAATTACTAGAGTGTTATCTTAGAACAATAACTTTATTAAGAATTTAATAGTTCTTCCACCCAAAATTTTGACAAGCAGTGGCAAATTTTTCTCAAGATAGTTGTAAAATTGGGTACCTAAGTTGCTTGGCAACTTGATTGATTGGGTACAATGTATAACTTGAACATTACAAATACGTTTCAATATTAGAAGTTGGGAATAAAATTGTGAAAACAAATTAGAAAGTTACAAAATTTCAAACTTGATTGATTGGGTACAATGTATAACTTCAAACTTAAAATTCATTTGAGCATGTCCTCACTTGTATAAACTACATAGTCCACCTTCAGCTGAGACACTTAGGGAAAAAATTGAAGAAGAAGCAATTTCTGTATAACTGGAATGGTGAATGTTGATGAGGATCAGACTCTTCAATGAGGCAAATGTGTCACACCCATCAAAAATTAATGACCAAAATGGATTACAGATTAATGACCTAAGCAAATGATCACTTAGGGCAGAGAAGAGACATCAAACAAGACTAGAATAGAGATGACAGACAGCTTTATTGGGTAGCTCGGGGAAGAGACGATGGAGAGCTTTACTCGCTTGCAATGAGGCAGGGAAAAGATGACGAACGGGGCAGAGAAGAGACAACGAACAAGTAATTGCAGGGTAGGGTAGAGTAGAGCATAAGCAACCTCAAATTCTCATCAGCCAAATAAGGGTGTTTTAGTCATTTCTCATTATATTAAAATGCTATTCAAAAACTTGAAGACTTAATTGATATTTTAAAATGTCTTGAGACTTACCTTGAATAAAATTGATCCTTTGAGATTTAATTATCATTTTTTCAAATTTAATTTGTCTGGTCTCACATTCTGAGTATGTACATTTTTCTAATGCTTTGTCCAACTTGCAATGCCCATGTTACAATCTAAGAAAATTCGGAGAATCAGCCAGCGATGTGACATTATTTCAAATCAATACCAAATAATTCTATAATAATATTATTGGAGTAAGGGATTAAATTAAAATTATATTTTATAAGAAAATGATCAAAATTTTAATTTATAAAATTTTTTCTTAAAAATATTCACCCATTATCGTCGAAGCTTTGATAATTGGATTCTTGCCAATGGCAGCTGGAACTCATTTATTAAAATAACAAGTCAAGTTATAATTTTAACAAATTTGCTTCATGTTATTACAAAATAATATTGAATTTGTAAAATGTACTATAACATGTTTTTTTATTGAGTTAACAAGTAACATTACTAGAATAATAAATTAAATTAAAATTTTAATAAGGACACTTAACAAGTCAATAAGATTGAATACACAACATGTTTTATTAACAAGTCTCGTTATTGATACAAATAACATTACAAAAATAATAACTCAAGATACTATTTCAACAAGTACACTTCATATTAAATAAAATAACATTAAATATGCAAATTGTATCGTAACAAACTCTTTTATTGAATTAATAAATAATTTTATTAAAATAACATGTTCACTTAGGATTTGGTTTGAAAATTTGATTGATTTTATATATAAGTTTTTGCATTATACAATCAAGAGGCTTCAATGGCTTGGTCACCTTCAAGGAATTAATTTTGTTGGCGGCCACTAGAGCTCCGATCATTGGTGAGTGTCTAATTGCTGGAGCATGGGCAACAATGGATAGATATTTAAAAAAAAAAAATTAATTGA
Organism: Prosopis cineraria; assembly: GCF_029017545.1. Taxonomy (NCBI): domain Eukaryota; kingdom Viridiplantae; phylum Streptophyta; class Magnoliopsida; order Fabales; family Fabaceae; genus Prosopis; species Prosopis cineraria. Next base: position 6,408,212 of record NW_026555344.1, read on the forward strand.
AGGGCATTATGATGATTTCCCTACAGAACATAATTTCTCAAAGACCTCATGTTCATAATTTTTGCTATTTTCTCCTCTATTTTTTATGTTTTTTTTTCAATCATCTCTTATTTTTCTTTGTAAAAAATATAATCATAAATGTTGATTTTAAGAGTCTGAATAATGCTCTGGAAGTCCATTCCATGCCTGTAATCACGAGGCCGAATCATTCAAAGTCAAATTCAATATCAGAATTACAGGGTGGCACAGGCGGGCGCACTTTTTTTTTTGGCCCAAACACAATAGAACTGACTGGAGATGCTTAGCGAATAGCAAAGGCAGGCCAGATGGTGATTGTTTCATCAAAATTATTTTTATTATTGATATTGATATTGATATAAGGGAAAATAGGAATCGAGAACTTCGGTACTAAATTAATATCAGTTAAGAATCAATTAATTTTAAAATTGGAATGCAGTCCTTTGGTCTTCGACTGATACTTTCTCTATTTAAAAATATAAGATATTTTTTAAGGAGTTGGATATTTAAAAATGTAAGGCATTTTTAGTTTTTCAAGGTGTAATTATTACTTTTTTTTCAAAAGTACCCTTATTGATAATGATTTTATATTTATTGTAAGGTGTTTAATATGGGTAAATATAAAAAGATAGGGTTTGTTGGAAAGTAGGTAACTACTTTATTGAGAGGTGAGATTCGATTAAAAACGCCTTACATTTTTAAACGAAGTGAGTATTAATTTGTGAAGTCAAAAGTCCAAATTTTTCCTAAAAATAAAAAAGAAAAAGCTACCTCTCCTACTGACACAAGCAGCCAAAGTCCCTGTGTAACATCCTCAAAATTTAAACTTGATTAGTTAAGCCAAATTAGAGTAATTAAGTTTATTAGTGAGGTGTATGGCCAGCAAGGTCTAATGCACATGTTTAGATTTCAACTCTAAATACAGGTCCAAAGTAGAGCCGGGTCACTCGAATATGAAAGAAGAAGAAAATTTGAAAGGTGGAATTTTGTACCACACGCCGCGGCTTGTGATTAATCCATCGCGGTGCATGTGAGCTAATACACCTAGGTAAGACTTCTCTATGCCATACGTTGTGGCACATGGTGCATCCGCCGTAGTGCATGGTCACTTTTCTGCAGAAATAAGAGTGTATCAGAAGTAAAAAACTGAGAAGAAATAAAGGAGAGGCGAAGGAGAAATGATAGAGCTTTGTTAGGGCTTAAAGAATTTAAACATTTTAAGTGTTTTAGAGTTTCAAAACTCTAGAGGAAAGTTCCTAAAGTTTGAATCTCTCTTTTTCTTCCATTTTCTTAATGTTGGGAGTTAGATTTTGGTTTAGGAAGATGATTTTTGATCCATAGAAGTTATGGATCTGAACCCATTGTCCTAAATAGAGTTTATAGGAGTTGTTTCAGCTATCTAAACTTAACATTTATGACTTTATGAGTTTTTAGTTGTTGGTGTCATAAATGAACAAAAATCCACCATTAATGAAGTGGTTGGGGCAATGTGGCTCCATTAATGATTATTTAAGAGTGCAATGAGGTTAATGTGAGTTAAAGGGAGTTAAAAAACCATATAGGTACTCTTATATGAGAAGAGATTGAATCTTAAAAGTGAAGAAGTGTTTGAGTTAATAGTGAAAATTGCCTAAAATGGGGTATTGATGAATTATATTGTGATTAATTATAGTGTGAGCATATTTGGCACCATTCAAGATTCATGAAAGCTTTAAGAGTGAGTAATTAAGAAGTAAAATATTTGACCTCTCAAAGTTTAAAGTAATTAGGAGAATTCTTTCTTGTGCTTTTGTGTATTAATTAATTTATTGATTCATACTTGATTATTTAAATGTGTGAGATTGATTGAAAATGCAAGTGTGGCATGACTTACAAATTGAATATGCAAATTTTACTATAGCAAGCTCTCCTATTGAATTAACAAGTAATAATATTAAGTTATTTTATATATAAGATTTAGCATTATATAATTAAGAGGCTTCAATGACTTGGTCACCTTTGAGGAATTAATTTTATCGGCAGCCACCAAAGCTCTAATCGCTAGCAAGGGTCTAAACACTGACTGGAGCATTGGCAACCGTGGATGGATATTCTTTTTTTTTAAAAAAAAATATAATTGAAGAGCATTGTGATCATTTCCCCTCTTTTTTTTTTAATCATCTCTTATTTTTCTTTATAAAAATATCATCATAAATGTTGATTTTAAAGTCTGGATAATGCTCTGGAGATCCAGGCCATGCCTGTAATCTAGGCCCAATTATTCCTATTCAAATACAATTGTTAGAACAAGGTCGCGCAGACGGGCACACTTTTTTATTTTTTTTTTTTGGGCCCAAGCACAAAGTAGTGCACTTTGATTCAACTAATTGGAGATGATTAGCGAATGGCAGTAGCAGGCCAGATGGTGACCGTTTCATCAAAATTATTATTATTATTAATTAAAAAAAAAAGGAAAGGAAACGATGATTGATCGATACAAAGAAGTAATGCTTTATTTAATTTCGAGAGATGGATTCATTGTGTGGAGAATCCACCGTGCATTACAATATAATTTACAGCAAGCTTGTGCGATTTGAAACAAGCAGATATCTCGTATACAATGTCCTCCTACTCATATCAAGAACATGATAGTTAACTATGTGTATAATTATTATTGATATAAAACACGATATGTGAAGTAAATTATAATTATGAGTGTAATTAATTAATTGATTAACTAAGACTGAGTAAGAGGAGGAGCAGGAGAAACGCAGCATTGGCAACAAGTTGTGCCAGGTGGAGGAGGACCGCAACACACACAGGCTGGACAAAGGGGCCCACCCGGATTAGTGCCTGCACCACAAATTCATAATCATACCTCAATATTTCAGGTTTATATCTTTTTATGCCTGAATTACTCTTTTTTTTTAATCTTAGTAACAGCTTTATTATATTCTTAATTTTTTTTATATTGTTACCATTTATAATTGAACCAGATGGGGCAAGCCGTATGTTTAATGACTTGCTTAAACAAAATAGCCAGTTATACGGTGTGTTTAGAATATCCCTTCATAATCAATTATGATTTATGAAACTCCGCTTTTTTTTTTTAAAAAAAAAATCACTCAAACATTTTTTTTGTTTTAAAATCTATTTAATAATCAATTATAGCCTTGAAATTCTATTGCGCGAAAAGTTATTTGAAACTTCACCTAGGTGTGTTTGAATTTCAGTTAGCTAAACTTGGTCATAAAAAAATTGATTATTAGAAAAAATAATTGATTATCAAATTGAGCTTTATCGTTTCTCCCACAATAGAGTTTTAGAGTCATAACATTATCAAATAGAGTTTAAAAAAATGGGGTGTTTGGATGATTTTTTTTTTCAAAATGGAATTTTAGGAACCATAATTGATTGTGAAAGGTATCCAAATACATGTGATAATCAAATATTTTGAAACTCCATTTGATAATAAATTTTACCTAACTAAAATCCAAACATACCCAATAGAAAAAATATTATATATTTTACCCTCACTAATCAATGAGGTTAAGTTTAAATAAAAATAATAATAAAGAATTAAGGAGGTGATGATCAAGGTGGCCTTATAATTATTACCTGGTGGTTCTGGAATTTGAGCTTCACATGGCAAATTTGGGGCTAACACCATTGCAAATATGAAGAGAAGAGTCACCAAAGAACACCTCCAAGAATTGCTTGCCATTGCTTACATATGACAATAAGCAGATATTAGAAGTTCCTTTTTTTTTTTAAGCTTTCTAAAAGATGATAAGAATAAATGAATATGAGGAAGCTTTATTTATACTGGTTCTTTCATCAGGCATGAGTTTTCTTGTGCCGAGATATTTGAATTTTTTTTTTTGGTAATGATAGATAGTTGAATTTAATTGTTGACGTTTGTGGCTTAATCCATAGATTTCAATATGAGATCATATTTTTATTATTTCATATCACATAGATGACAGCTACCTCAGTTATAACGTTGGAAAAACTTGTGGGATAAATATAGTTGAATCTTGAACATCTAAACTCCATCAGTTTTCCATCAAGTGCTTGATTCTGTTGAAATATTAGTTGTTTAATCATGGTTAGTCGTTAGTTAATAATGTTCAGTTCTTAGTCTAAGTCATAGTTGACAGCCAGGCATTTCAATGGGAAGGTATACTGTGTTAACCTCACCTCATCCTATACGTGGGGATTATTTCGCACCACCTTTAGTGAGGAATAAATTGTGGTTGTAAATCCTTCAAATGAAGAATTATGATGGTGTCATGTTATATCATTTTCATCAATGAATGTTCAATCTTATTTTCTTTATTTAACTTTTTGTAATCTCAACAGAATCAAGTGGTAAGAGAGTTGTACAAGTTTAATCAGAGGTCCTAGCCTGAGAGATGAGCCGTTTTATTTTGAAGGGGCATCATTGTTTTATCTTCAATAATATGTTCGTTCTATCACCTGATGTTGCCCGCTTGAAAGTCTGAGGTTTGAAAGATTGACCAATATGTATGATTTTAATCTGGCCATCCAGAAGAAATACCATTTTCTAGTTTAATCACTTTACTCAATCAAATAAATCAATATTTCTTGCCGGATTTGTCAATCGGAATCATGAACTAACTACCATAATTAATTATAATTTGGACTCTGTAATAATTTATAGTTTACCAACATAATAATATTGCACAATATGATTCTGCGATGTCATCTTTTGGTTGATAACTTTAGATTTGGACGTTGGCTTGTATTTCTGATTTCATAAAAGGAAAAATGGGAAAGCGTTGTCTTCAATTGGTATGTAAATGCTGATTTAAATTCAAGCTTCATCCACGTAATTAGGCGGGGTATTTGATTGCAAAATTGAAAGTTGATCATGCTTGTGGTATTTATAAGGTTAAGAGAAAAGAAATTTTTTAAAATGTTTATAAGTTACTCCCTTTATTAAAAAATGTAGAACATTTTTAGCCAAATCTTATTCCCCACTAAAGTAGTTAATTTTCTTTAAACTAATCATATCTTTTCATATTTACCCCTATTTCATAGAGTATTTCACTTTAAAATAAATATAAAATAATTTATTCAATTGGGGCATTTTTTTTAAAAAGACAATAATTATACCTTAAAAAACTAAAAATGCTTTACATTTTTAAATATTTAATTCCTTAAAAATTATCATATATTTTTTAATAGAGGGAGTATGTCATTAATTTTTTATCACAAGTTTTCCTTTTACTTTCCATAAATAATGGTGTGAGAAAGTATGATATTAAGATACTCCATCAGATTCTTAAGCAAAGGACTCAACAGTAACATGTTTTAATATTAGTCTCTATATTTGAGGGAAAATGTCAATTAAGAATCCTCTAAGGACATTAATCTCAATTAAAGACCATAATATTTTGAAATTCTAATTAAGGACCTAGTCCTTCATTGGGATAAAAAATATATTTAACTTTACAAAATTACCTTTTCCCTAAACACTGAAAGGTAGCAGCAAATTAGCTTATGTCACGTTCTCTATTCTTGTTTTTGGGTGCAAAAAATCTGCTCTCGTGAGTAAAAAAATGTAGGCAAAAAATAAGTGGAGTAGATCATCATTTGAGTCATCATCTTTTTCTCTTTTGGTCATAGGTAATTACATAATTTCTTCTTCTACATCTTCTTCTTTGCTATGCACACAAGAAAAATTTGCAATTTCCTCTTCTCTGTCTTTAACATCTCCTCTGTCATGTATGCGTGAAAGAATTTTTAGATATTTGTAAATGCCATCTTACACCATTTCTCTTTTATAGTTAAGAAAAAAGTAATCTTCTTGATGATTAATAGATTATATATATAGACACACATAATAAATAATTTTTAAGAACGATAGTATTAAAAAAATTGAGTGAAAAACAAGAATGATGCAACATGGATGTTGAATTTTTTATTTTATGATGAAAAGTTCATTAATGTTAAAAAATGCAACATGCATGCTAAATTGTTGTAATCGTGATTAGGATTACGGGAATGATAGTTGTGAAATAATAAATTTGTGTGCTGCTTCTAGTTATTGTAAGTTTATTTCTTATAAGGTAAGTATTTTAACAAAAGAAGTATTTTATTATTTTCACGTTGAAGGACATTTTGTAAAAGATTCACAAATGAAAATGACCTATGAAGATGTGAGATTAATTTCTAAATTGATTAGAGAAGGCATAAATCATGAAGAGCTATTGAAGATAATGTCATCAATGATAGGAGTTGAAAGTATTGCAGCTGACTTGAAATTTATAATAAAATTTTGCTATTGAATGACTTTTTATATAAACACTCACGCCATATTTTTTGTACTTATGGAGGTGACAAGTTATATAAATAAGTTTGTAGTTTACATTTTTTTTTTGGAAGAAGACTATAAAAGTATCATTGAGGTATATGGGATATTTTCTGTGTAAAAAGGAATGCAAAGATAGTGTACATATATTGAAATCAGTATAATATAATGCTGATATTTATTTCAGGTTTAAATATGTACAAGTGTAAATGTTGTCATCACATAAGACTGTTGAAGTCACTAACGTAACATAAGATATTGCTATTGTAACTAGTAAAAATATAGAACCTCACTTGGGAATAGATTTTTCTACAATATTTCAGACTTTGAAGTGTAAACATTATCATAACAAAAAACTTACTTTTAAAATGTTCTAAGGCTGCTTATGAAAATACAAGCATCATTGAAGAAGTCAGTAACTTCAGTGAAGAATATGAATACTAACGTGATTTATCAAATTTATACTAAACTGACTTGTCAAATTGGGATTTATTAACATCACTTGAGAATTCACTTATCCTACTTCAAAAAATGGCTAACATATATTGTAAAAACATGAAACCTTACTTAAGAATAAATTGTTTAAGAAAAATGACTCATCTAAATTGAGATTCAATAACGTCACTTTAAAATTCACTAATCTAACTTGAAAAAGTAGCTAACGTATATTGGGAAAAAGTGACTTAGGAAAAAGTAACTTTTCCATAATGGTTTAAATATATTAGTTCTTGTGATTAAGATTTTCCCAGCTATATAAAGTTAGAGTTTTAGAACATTTCAAAGTTTGAGATACTACATATATATATATATATATATATATATAAGATTTTAGTGTAAATTTTGAAAATTGTATTACAAAACAATTTTTAAAAATAAAAAATAAGAACAGAAACCAAACAGGTCCTAATTGTCTCATTCATTCTCTCAACTCTCTGGTTATTACGAGGGATAAAATCATAAAAAGGACTCAGAAATTTATGCTTGAAAGGTAAGATCTCGAAACAGCCTGTGCAATTTACAATGCGGAGAAAAGTATAATTAGCTCATAATGTGATTTAATAATGTTAAATAATCAAATAATAATATTTATAGTTAAATTGCAATTGACACCGGTTACCACAAACACGTGAATCTGATTAAATTGAATTTTTTTAATATATTTGAGCCTAGCAGTAATGTAAGTTTCGATTTGTATGCCAAATAATTTAGTAGTATCATCCTATATATGAAAACACATCAAAATCTTTTTTTTTTACCAGAACATCGATCAAAAGCTTAATTATTACAACATTATGTTTTATGGCATTTTAATTTGAATGCATAATCCACATCTATAAATTGGCCTTGCCATATACAAGTATATCAGCTTCATCAGAGACAACTCTGTACATTCATATATAAAGGCATACTATATATGAATATACTTGAGTTGCAAACATTTGCAACAAGTTAACATTGCAGTGAGAAGAATGTGAGACCCCCCCTTTTATTTAATACGTGACGGAAACAAACCTGATTATTACCATTATACATGTAGAGAGACACTCATTGAACGATTAAATTCTATCCATAAGAAATAAGCAAAACCACATCAACCATAAACGAACATATAAAGTGAACGCATATAACAATTATATTAGATAAAGCATGTATAATCATGTCTGTCTTTGTGAGAATTTAATAACTGGGAGGTTCAGCTGGAGAAGGGCAAAAGCAGGGGCAGCATTTGCCTGGAGCTGGAGGAGGAGCACAACACAAACATCGAGGGCATATGGGAATGGGAATTCCTGTAAAACAACATTAATTTAATTAATTATACTTGTAGCTACAACCTCAAACAAATATATTTCAATATTAGATATCATAAACTTGAAATTTAATGAAATATTGTTACTAATAGGGATATAGAAAATATCATCAAGGAAAAAAGGGGAAACAATAGGATTTACTCGGATGTGGAAATGATGTTGGAGCTGGTCCTCCCGGCGGCGGCGCCCTTGCTGCATCGCACGGCAAGGTTGCCATCGGAGACATGATCAGGGCAAAGATGAAAAGAGTCAGCAAAGAAACCTTCAAAGAGTTACTCGCCATTTAATTTGTTAAACAAAAAAGAGTGTATATTACTCTGAAAGGTTTGTTATGGAGATTTTATGTTAATAAGAATGTAGTTATTGAACATATTTATAATGCTAGTTTAGCTGAGGCACATGCATGGTCTCGTGTTTGCCGGAATATTTGAATTCAAAGTCAATATATGGGACTTGACGTTACTAAGTTTATTTCCAACGGGATACGTTATTGGAGTTTACAAAATAGGTCATGCAAGATTTCCATATTTTTATTTTTATGATGAAACTATTTATGATATTCTAATAACAATAGTTACTCGCTCCATAGTATTATATATAAGATACTTTTAACTTAAGCCCCTAATAAATTAGTTAATGATATTTAAAATAACTCTTTTTTATATTTATTCTTTTTTAATACGCTGGCTCTCAATTAAAAAATTTACTAATATTGATTACATCCCTGATCAAGGATATTTTTTAAAAAATCTTAGTAATTATACCTTGAAAGAGTCAAATACCTCATAGTCCCTTCAGTCTTTAATATAAAACAAAGTTTGAAAACTTTTTTTATTCTTAATATAAGATAAAATTAGAGTAATTATATTTTTTTTCAAATTTTTAACCTTTGTTTATTTATTGTGATTTAAATTTTTAGACCACAATACTTATTATGATTATTAACTACAAAAAATGTAAAATTGAGAAGTTATACTTCTTTCATCTTAAGTTATGAGACACTTTTAAAAGAAATTTGATGCCCTAAAATATAAAATACTTTGATGAAAATATTTCATTGATTTTCCTCTTTCAATATTACTCTTTTCATATTCTCCCTCTCTTTAATATTCTTTCATAAATGAAGCATTAAATAAAGGTCATTATTTTGAAAGTTTATATTTGTCTTGAAAATGTAAAATTGTAAATTGTATTTAATAAACCTTATTAATATGTGTGATTTTGTCTTCAAGTGCTTATGCACTATGTTATCCATGCTCTATTTAATAAAATCATACCAATTCAATCAAATAAAATCTTATGTGTAATTATTTTAATGACTTTATTTTTATAATAGAATGCATGTTTAATTTTTTTTTCTTTTCTCTCTCTATTATCATTAATGATAGAATTAATTTATATTTAATGCCACCTGAATGTCATATTTTTATTGAATGGAACATGGATGATGTGCTACACTAGGTTCATACAAGAATTTCTTAAAAAAATGTCTTATAATTTTAAAAACAATTTTTAAGATATAACTTATATTTCTTAATAAGCACAAAGTTGATTTACTTTGCCTTGTATATTATAAAAAAGTGTTTTATATAATACTGAATGGAGGCAGCATATTTTAAAATTCTCATAAATCGTTACTAGTTGTATTTGTAAGATATTTTATGTACTGTATTTATAGAAACATTAATTACTTGTTTTTGCTGCATACGTTTAATTATTTATAAAATTGTTAAACGTCTCTTATAAAAATGTTTGGAGGAGGAGTTGTTTACAGCCTAATAATGGTATTGTAATTTTCAACAATGTAAAAATTATTTAATGATTTTTAGTCTATAGACTATAGTACATATAAATTTCAAAACTGGATTCACCCACGCATTGCATCATCTTAAAAAGAAAAAAAAAAACGATATAAAATAAGTAGTGCAATGAAAAGCAGGAAAGCGTCGTGTTTGTGTACAAAATGCTCTTCATATTTAAGCCACGTACTTAGCCAACTTTGTCCTTTATATAATTAGAACATACCTCTAGGAATAAAATTTCACTTGGAATTCTATCCTTTAAACATGACTTGTTGAATTCTAGTCAATATACTCCTCTCGTTTCTATTATAAGATGCAATTAGTCAAAATGACAGTTAACTCAATAAATGTTTTGATGAATAAAATTTCAACTTGGTGGATAGAATACTGAAGTTGGCCTCATTCCATTATTATACAGCACTGTTACACACGGATATTTCAATTGCCACCATTAAAGGCTTAATTTGCTGCGGGATAAATCCCAATAAAATGCAATCCGGAAAACATCATATTTCAGGTATTATATCAAAGACTTTTTCTGCATCATTAAGATTTCTAAATTGTACCTAACAATATTAATAAGAATATAGGTCGGCTTGAAAATGCACACAAGCCAAGCGATAATTCTTCACTTGCCCAATTTTTATTGAGTGTGTTGACCCTGAGCTTGAGTGAGTGATTGGGGTTTCAATCAAAGCAACCAAGTGAGGAGGCAGTGAACTAGGATTAAAATTGAATTATATAAGTGCCGTTTAATTGATGAAAAAGAAAAATAAAATGAAATGAATTGATGAAGAATAAAATGAATTAAAATAGGTCATAAATCGATGGAAAGGTAAAAATTAAATGATTAAAGAGATGAAAGCTATGGATTGATAGAAAGATGAAATAAAATAATGGATACAGCATAGGAATCTTTACTTTTAGAAATCCAAAATTTAAAAGTAAAACAACAAAAAACATTTACCAAATTAAAAAAAAACAGAGCTTTCTATACACTTATTTATTAATATTTTCTTATATATAGAAATAATTTAACAATTTAATCCTATATTTCTTTGACTAACACGCACTTTGTCATACGCGTTTTTTTATTTCTTACTGATATTATTTCATTGGAGGCAATGTTGTACATTCGAGGTTTGTAATGTGCACTTTTAATTGTAGTTAACAAATTTAACCCAAATCTAAGTAATATTTTTTGGGCAACCAATAAATTTTTAATTAGTGGTTAAACAAATCCTGAATGGTTTGTGAATAGAAGTCTTTAATTACTGGTTAAAAAAGCATCCTAAATAAGTCCCAAAAAAAAAATCCTAATAATAAATAAGGCTAAGCATCCAAAGTCCAAACTCTTCAATTTACCCACTGAGTCATTACAAACATTTAATATTATATCAGGCTAAAAATAATAAAAATATATTAATCTATGAAGTTGGAGAGAGAGAGAGAGAACTCTGCGTCATTGCTGTTGACGTCAATGACGGCCGCAATGGCATGCTTCCGGCGATCCTTGATGACTTTGGCGAAGGTTTGGCCATTCACATTCTATATTTGGATTACATCATCAACACTACAACCTCCCTCGAACATGCTTTTCAGAACCTGTGATTTCAGCATTTCTTTCACATCTATCTCGAATAGGTTCTCGTCGAAGCTAGCTAGAATTAGCTTCTTAGACGACGCCATTTCTGTCATTATTCGGTAGAAGAAGGTTTCCGACTATCCAGAAACTTTTTACCGGACTCACCAGGAGACTAGTTGAACGACCAGCTTGGATTGGATTTTAATGCCATTAATAAATGCTTGTCCAGTAAATAGTTACCTGATGAAGCCAGAGTCATCCGAGATTCCAAACTAGAGCGCGTCCTGAGGTGTAGTGGCAATGAATTGGAAGACGTGGTTCGATATGCAGAATTGTTCAAAGGCCAAAGTTCTAGCAATGAAATGAAGGGTAATCCTTGGTCAGTGCTGATAAGACAGACATCAATGTTGTCGATCGGAGAAACATGAATGACCTCCACTCTTTCTGTTTCACCAACTCTATTGAGCCTAGTTTGTGCCCAGAAATTGACTCCAAGATGGAATTCGAAGTTTGGAACGGAACTTTTGTTGTCATAATTTCCATATTTGTAGTAAGCTCTGATGAGATATTTGTTGTTCCTGCCTCGTTTGGGTTTGAGTGAATAGCAATTCTGTTTCCCATCTGGAGAGTTTCTCAGAGTGTTTAACTGCTCCCAAATCTGTCCGTCTTCCCTCTGATGTATTTAGAAGGGGGGAAAAAATCTCAAAGGGTGTATGTATGGGAAAGAAAATACGACTTTGTAAGGGAAAGTGTATTATGAAAGAGAATATGTAATCTTAAAAAGCTGAACAAAGTGGGAGGGAGAAGACTGGAAAGATATATATACATAATTACATACACTCTAATTAACTAATATGTGTGCAGAAGATTGTTCGGGCAGGATCCAACGGGTTGTGAACATGACTTGAAGAGAATATGTATGTACATAAGAAAGATATAATGAGTCTCGTACTTATTGTAGTGAACAGCAATTAAGTTAGGTCGTCAAGGATTTTTTAAGTATGTGAACAGCAAGTTGTCTCAGTGATATAACAACCTCTCTTGTTTGAAAAAGGTCTCAAATTAGAATCCAACATTGTCATGTTTACATATGTATATGTTTAATTTGATTGTATAAGAAACAAAAGATTTTTCAAGTATATATGGAGCCACTGAAAGCTACATCTGGTATATATAACACAGTCAAAACAATCTATATGGTTTTAAATAAAATAGTCAACATGTTATAAGAAATAAGCAGATATATATAAACTATGATTCTATGACAAGTTGAGCCTATGGACAATGCAACCAATGTAATGAGAATCAAACAAAATGAGTTGATTTGACTATTTAAATCAAGAACTGATCTAGGGTGATAAGATTCTAGCTAGATTTCCCATCATGACTTATTAAAAAAGGAAGCATGAAAAGATAAATTAGGATTGATTTTTTAAGAGAGATTTTATTAGCTTTTTTATTTAGATATAGATATTTCTTCAAATTTTATTTAGATTTTAAATTTTATTCAGTATTTTATCTAGATTTAGATTCTACGAGATTTTATTTAGTTTTATTTGATTATCTAGTTATTTTAATTTTATTTATTTTAAATTGTATTTAGCTTTATAAATATGACTAACAACTTGGAAGCTAGCATATCATCATCATCATCATCAATAAAACAATCTTTTAAACCCTTTGAAGATTTTTCTAAGCATGGTTATTGAGAAAAATATAAAAAAAAAAAGATTCTTATTCTATATCATCGTAATAGATTTGTCTCTTTTATTTCCTTGGATTATTTGAGCACCTAACACAGTGTTTAGTCCAAACATCATAAAAAACCACAAGTGCATAGAATTGGTTGAACCAGCCTTAAATCGATCAAATAAAAAGAACCGATGGTTAGCAGTTTGAACTAGTTACATTTTTTTCTTATTTTTAGTTTTGAATAATTTAATCAATATTTCTAAACTACAATTCATATATGTATATATATACTTCCTCTGTTTAAAAATGTAAGATATTTTTAATTGAATCTCACCCTCCAATAAAATAGCTACCTACTTTCAAACTAACCCCATTTTTTCATATTAAACACTCTACAATAAATATAAAGTCATTATCAATAGCGATAATTTTTTTAAAAAAGGCAATGATTACACCTCGAAAGATTAAAAATATTTTATATTTTTGAACATCCAACTTCTCAAAAAATGCCTTACATTTTTTAACACAGGGAGTATATATTACCAAATAAATATAGAAAATAAAGAAAAAATGACAAATATATATAAAAAATGTAAGTATGCATTATATTGGACAAAATAGTAGAGTATTGATGGATATTTTCATTTTTTCCTCTTTTTTATGGATTTAAATATTTATTTTATTATTTTTATTTTTATTATGGATGATTACTTAATTTAATTGTATAAAATATATTAACTTATATATGAATTGTTTAACTATAATCCAACCTTGATCCACCATTAAACGATGAATAAAATTTCTAGCCAGTTGAATAATAAACGGTTTTTTTTTTGGTAAATCAATAATAAACGGTTTTGATAGTGAGAGGTTATTATGATTTCTTTGCTGTACTTTGTTATTATTTTCATTTCGGGCCAATGTCATTGTCAATTTTCGGTTAAAGAATTTTCAACATATACTTAGAACCACACAAAGGGTTGCATCAATCTCTTAAAGATTTATGATAGGCTAAGACGTTGAGTGAACTGGAGAATTAGGAAGAATTACATTCAATTGACTTTTAAAAAAAATATTTACAAACAAGAACTAACAACAATTCTATTTTTTAAAAAAAAAACAAGCCACATTTTTATTTTAACAACAATATATTTTGTATTAAATTTTATTTATGAATGATTATTTCGAAGGTTCCTTGAATGTGATCTCCCAATTTTAACCTGTCTGGTCCCACATTTTGAATGTGTACATTTTTCTAATGCTTTGTCCAATGCACAATGCCCATGTTACAATCTAAGAAATTTGGGAGAAATACTAGGGATGTGATATTATTTTAAATCAATATCAAATAATTTTAAAATTATATTATAGGATTAAGGGATTAAATTGAAATTATATACTATAAAGTAGTTATCTACTTTCCAACTAACCCTATCTTTCATATTTATTTCTATTAAACACCCTATAATAAATATAAAGTCATTATTAATAGGGGCACTTTTGAAAAAAAAAGGCAATGATTATACCTCAAAAGACTAAAAATGTCTTATATTTTTAAACATTTAACTCCTCAAAAATGTTTTACATTTTTTAACAGAAAAAGTATGTTTTATAGGGAAATGACCACTATTCCTTTCAGTTATTTTTTTTTAAAAAAAAATTCAGTAATTGGACCCCGACCAATGGCTATCAGAGCTTCTATATTAAAATAACAAGTAAAGTTATGATTTTAATATGTTCACTTCATGTTATCATAAAATAATATTGAATATGTAAAATATACTGTAACAAGTTTTTGCATGTATTGAGTTAACAAACAACATTATTATAATAACAAGTTAAGTTAAAATTTTAATAAGCACACTTCATGCTATACAAGTCAATATAATTGAATATGCAACATGTTTTGTTGACAAGTTTTTTTATTGAATTTAAGTACAAAATATTGCAAAAATAATGAGTTAAGTTACTATTTTAACAAGTAATATTACCCAAAAAAAAAACATGTTCGCTTAGGATTCGATTTGAAAATGTGATTTATTTTATATATAAGTTTTAGCATTATATAATTAAGGGGCTTCAATAGCTTAGTCACCTTTGAGGAATTAATTTTGTCAATGGCCACTGGAGCTCCGATGTTAACAAAGGTGTAATTACAAAAGCATTGTCGAAACTGAATGGATATCTTTCTTTTTTTCTTTTTAAATAATTGAAGAGCATTATGATCATTTCTCTACAAACCATAATTTCTCAAAGGCCTCATGTTCATAATTTTTGCTTTTTTCTCCACTATTTTTTTCTGGTTTTTTTAATCTTCTTTCTTTATGAAAAACATCATCATTTGGTTTTAAAAGTCTGAATAATGCTCTGGAAGTCCATACCATGCCTGTAACCACTAGGCCCAATTGTTCAAATTCAAATTCAATTATTAGAATTACAAGGTCGTACTTTCTACCAAAAGAAAAAAAAAAATCTTCTTTCTTTGTTTTTTTTTTGGGCTCAAACACAAAGAAACGCCTGATGCTACCGTTTCATCAAATTATATTATTATTGATATGATCATCAAAATTATTGTTAATTAAAAAGGAAAGGAAACGATGGTGGACCGATACAAAGAGGTTATGCTTTATTTAATTTCGAGAGATGGGTTCATTGTGTGGAGAATCCACCGTGCATTACAATATAATTTACAAGAAGCTTGTGCGATTTTTTTTTGGGCCAAAAAAAAGTCAATTTTATTAAAAACAAAACAAAAGATTACACACACTAATAGCCGAAACCATAGTAGCCGAAACCAAAAAGAAACATTCAAAAAAGTCTAGCATACAATCTAACACACAAACTCACCAAAAAAAGAAAACAAACAAACAGGAAAACAACAAACAGAAACCAAACACATTAACTAACACCTACCTTATCGAAACCAGAAGCTAAACTGCAATCAACATCCCTGCAAAGCAGTAACGAGATGGATGATGGAAACACAATCAACCAACCAGGTTGCATCATCCTCCTTGAACCCAATGCTGCTAAAGCATCAGCAGCTTTATTATGCGATTTGAAACAAGCAGATATCTCGTATACAAGGTCCCCTTACTCATGTCAAGAACATGATAGTTTATTATGTGTATAATTATTACTGGTATAAAACACGACATGTGACGATAATTATGATTATGAGTGCAATTAATTAATTAGGACTGAATAGGAGGAGGAGCAGGAGAAACGCAGCATTGGCAGCAAGTTTTGCCGGGTGGAGGAGGACCGCAACACAGACACGCTGGACAAAGGGGCCCACCCGGATTAGTGCCTGCACCACAAATTCATAATCATACCTCAATATTTCAGGTTTATATCATTTTATGCCCAAATTACTCTTTTTTTTAATCCTAATAACAGCTTTATTATGTTCTTAATTTGGTTTTTATAGTTAACATTTATAATTGAACCAGATGAAGCAAGCCGTATGTTTAATGACTTGCTTAAACAAAATAACCATTCATATAGGGTATCTGAATACCCCTTCATAATCAATTATGATTTATGAAGTTTTTTTTTTTAAAAAAAAAAAAATCACCCAAACGCTCCATTTTTCAAACTCTATTCAATAATCAATTATGGCTACAAAATTCCGATGTAAGAGAAGCTATTTGAAGCTCCACCATAATCAAATATTTTGAAACTCCATTTGATAATTAATTTTACTTAACTGAAATTCAAACACACCCATATTCACGGTTAACATAGAACAGGCTATATATTTTACACTAATTAATCTTTTTTTGAAAAAATTACCCTAATTAATCAAGGAGGTGAAGTTTATCAATAATAAGAATAAGAATAATAATAAAGGAGGTGACGGCCGAGATGGATTTATAATTATTACCTGGTGGTTCTGGAATTTGAGCTTCACAGGGCAAAGTTGGGGATAACGCCATAGCAATATGAAGAGAGTTACCAAGGAACACCTCCAGGAATTGCTTGCCATTGTTTACAGATGACAATAAGTGGATGATTTTAAAAAAAAAAAATAGAAGACGATAAGAATATATGAATGCGAGGAAGCTTATTTATACTGGTTCTTTCACCAGGCATGGGTTTGCTTGTGCCGAGATATTTGAATTTAATGTTGAAATTTGTGGCATGATTCATAGATTTCAATATTAGATTAGGAATTTTTATTACTGTTCACCACGTAGATGACAACTACCTCAGTTATAACATTGGAAAAACTTGTGGGACAAATATAGTTGAATTTTGAATATCTAAACTCTATCGGTATGTTAAGAAGAACTGTGAGAAATGATCATTAATGAAAAACCGCCTTTTCATTAAACAATAACAATGATTACAAAACCACTTAACATTCCTGCACTTGAAGAATTACAAACCTCATTTGGAGAATAAACCATGAACTGAGAACTAAGTTAACATCCCTCTTGAGGTAGGGTTTCAATCTCCTAACCTCTAAACATAATATGACACCTTTTATATAGAAATTAAGGGCGCCAATTAACAAATGTGACTAACATCAATCACATATTAATACTCTAATAGTCCAACATGGTATTTCCACCAACAAGTACTTGGTTTAACTAGTAAGGTAGTTGTGCAAGTTTAATCACAAGTCTTGAGTTTGAGTCCTAAAAATATATTAGCGCTTGTTGATAGAGCTTCCCTTCAAAAGGGTCCTAACCTAGTTAAGCTGGATTAGTCAGAGCTTTGGCTTCGGACATAAGTTTTAAATTTATCTTTATTACCAAACTCATCTATCTGTTTCCAATAAAATGATTCCTTGTGCGAGAGATGAACCGTTTTGTTTTGAGCAAGCATCACAATTTTATCTTCAATAATGCAATCATTTGTTTTATTATCTGATGTTGCCGGTCAGCTTTAAAATCTGATGTTTAAGAATTGACCCATATGTATGATTTAAATCTGGTCATCCAGAAGAAATACCATTTTCTTGTTCAATCAATTTACTCAATCAAATAAAACAATATTTCTTGCCGGGGTTTATCGATTGGAATCATGAACTACCATAATTAATTATAATATTGACTCCGTAATAATTCATAATTTACCAATATAATAGGGCACCATATTATTCTGCGATGTGATCACTTTTTGGTTGATAACTTTGGATTTGGACGTTGGCTTTGTTTTGCTGATTTGACCGTAAAAAGGAATAATGGGGAGGCGTTGTCTTCAATTCGCTTGTAAATGCTGATTTAAATATCCAAGCTTTATCTATGTAATTAGGCCGAGTATTTGATTGAGAAATTGAAAGTTGACTTTTTGATCAGTTAGATTAGAGCTCTCTTGTAAGTTGATCATGTTCGTAGTATTTTCAAGGGAAGAGAGAGAAATTTTTTTTTGGTTATGTTTATATAAGTTATGTCATTAATTTTTTTATCGTCACAAGTGTTTTTCAGAAAGTATGATATTAAAATACTCTATCAAGTCCTTAATATAAAGCAAACTTCGATAGTTTTTTTTTTTTGTATTTCATATAAAATAAAACTAGAGTAACTATTTTTTTTAATTTTATCCCTTATTTATTCATTTATGGATAAAAGAGCAAATTTGCCCTTAAACTAGAAGTTCATAAGTAATGTCTAAAACATTGAACTTATTTTTTTACATAATATTCCTCATTAACTTTTAAAAATGGTGCAATTGAACTCCTATCACTAACAAAAGTTAACTTTGGCCACTACTTGACTAAAAAATAACATGAAAGGACCTAAAAATTTACAAAAAAATTGCCAACGAAATTTTATTGATAGTTTTTTGGAATTTTTTTGGATCATTGTCTATAAATTTTTATTCTTTTCTATAATTTTTTTTTGTGCTTTTCTATAATTTTTGATGTCCTTTTCTATAATGTTCTGATTAATTGATGATTAAACTTAATTTTTATTAATGATAAAGGTCAAATTGTACTATTTTCAAAATTTAAAGAAACATTACATAAAAAATGAGTAGGGCCTCAGATGCTCTTGCATCTATAGTTTGGAGACCAATTTACCATTTAACCATTTATTTATTGTCATTTGAATTTAAAGACAACAATTTATTATGGTTATTAATTGTAAATAATGGCAAAATTAGAAAATTAGATATCTTTTAACAACTTCAATTATATAATTGACTACAATTTATTAATAAAACGTGAAGTAAGTTAAATATGCCTTATATCAACACTAGTTTGTATATTTGATAGAGATAAATTTAAAACTTACATAAAATGTTGAAATAGAATTAATGAGTTTTAAATTTTTTCTATAGTTATAATAAAATGTATTAGAAGTGACTCATTAATAAAAGAAAAAAAATACTTATCTTAATTAATACTTATGATAATTTAATATCTTCTCTTGAGAGAGTGAAGAAATTAAGTTGAAGCATGAAAATTTATTTGCCTACCAAACTGGCATTATATATATATATATATATATAGGCCTAGTTTTAGCTCCTACTAGTATAAAATAAGATGGCTTAACAATAAAGATTGATCTAGTTTATAAAAATTTAACTTATGACCCAAAAAATTGTAGGATCAAGCAATAGTGACAAAACTAGAATTTGGAGTTAGGGTGTGCGAGATAATTTAATTTAAAAATTAATAAGAGTTAAGTATTAATTTTGCCCTTGAAATGCATACAAAAGGTTATAAATGACCATAAACTCAACTATAAGCCATTTATATCCTTTAACCTCAATTCTTCTAGCATACTATCATTTCCTTCGTCTATTTTTTTGTTAGTGGGACTATAGGGGTGAACAAAATTGAATCGAAACCAATAAACAAATTGAACCAAATTGAGTTTGATCTATTCGATTCAGTTTAAATGGTCGATTTGTTTATTTTTAAAAATTTTTTTGTTTAAATGGTTTGGTTGGTTTGAGAATTGCAAAGTCGAATAGACGGAATTAACCAAAATTAATTATAAATATTATAATTGATTTATATTATTAAAGATTATTTTTATTTTATTAATATATTTTTAGAAATACTAATATTATATTTGATAAAAGAGGGTCCAATGGGGAAGAGGGGAGATATCAGATAATATATTAGAACATAAAAGCCTGCTAGCTACTAGCCTAACCTATTACCATTAACTTAGGTTTAGTAAAAAGAAAAAACCCTTACCAATTACCTTACTCTCTCAGTTACCTCATAGACTCGCAGCCGCACTACAGCTTTAGATCCTCAGTTCACTTTATTTTGCTGATTTGCTCTCCTTTTTCACTCTTTCAACAGTCAGCGCCTCGACGGCACTCTTCTCCTTCAGAGCTCAGTCTCCACAACACGAACATTAGCCTAGCCACTCCTTCTCTATCTATTCTCCATTGTCCATTCTGTCTCAAACTCAAGCTCTCTATACTATTCACTCTCTCAGCTCTTTCTCATTCAGTTTCCACTATTTCATGAACGCACAAACCGTAACTCAAGCTCAACTTAGGCTTTATCTTCCTTCTCAGATTAGGCTTTGTCTTCCTTTTCTGTTCGTTCTCCGTCTCCCTTCATTTGCTCAGTTCAGGCTTCATCTTCCTTCTCAGATCAAGCAACTTGCAAGGTATGTCTTTAACTCTCTGTTTTCAACTTACAACTCTCTTTGTCTTAGGCTTTCTTCTTCCTTCTTTGTTGTGTTTGTGCTTTGAACTCTTGGGAAGTGCTTGTCAAGCTCTCTTTATATTTCCTTTTGATCATGAATCCCTTTAGCTTAAAAACTAATAATTTTAGGGTAAATATAATTCTAATTTCTATTTGTGCCTTGAACTTCAAAGACTTTCCTTCTCTGTTTTCTTCTTGTTCTGGCTATTAATTTATTGTTTTTCTAATTTAATGGTTTAGATGTCTGCTCCTGGTAAAGCTAAAGGACAAAAGGCTACTCCTAATAGCCAAACTTTAACTTTATCTTTAATATCTAATACTGAAGTGAGTTCAAGAAAAAGAAAGGCCATATAGCTAAGATTTAAAGTTTGGGATCATTTTCATAAATATATCAATGAGCATGGAGAGACTAAAGGTAAGTGCAATTATTGTGAAAGGGAGTTTCTCTGTGATCCAAAGAAGAATGGGACCACTGCACTTAAGAATCATCTGGGTGTATGTAAGAAACGGCCTCCTCCTAATAAAGTTATACAAACCCACTTAAATTTTTAGTGTAGACGATAATGCTTCCATTCTTGCTAACTGGAAATTTGATCAAGAAGCAATTAGAAAATCTTTGGCAAACATGGTTATTACTAATGAATTTCCTTTTAAATTTATTGATGGGTTTGGGTTTAAACATTTTATGGCTGTGCTCAACCAGGTTTAACGTTCCTTCTAGATGGATAGTAGCTCATGACTATTTTAAAATTTACATGGATGAAAAACTTAGATTCAAAGACTACTTGATTAGAAACAAACAAAAGATTGCCTAACAACTGACACTTGGACTTTTATTTAAAGAATCAATTACATATGTATTATTGCCCATTTTATTAATGCTGATTGGAATTTGATTAAGAGGATTTTTAATTTTGTTCCAATATCTAGTCATAAGGGGAAGGATATTGGAATAGAATTGAAAAATGTTTGCTTGAAAGGGGAATTGATATGGTGTTTACAATTACAGTAGACAATGCTGCTTCTAATAATGTTGCTCTATCATACTTGAAAGAAAAAAATTTCTAATTGGGGCTTTTCTATTATGAAGTGTCAGTTTCTACACATGAAGTGTGTTGCTTACATTGTAAATCTGATTATTGTTGATGGGTTGAGGTTAATAGGAAGTTCTATGACGCGAGTTAGAGAGGCTATTTAGTTTGTTAGGCAATCTACCCTTAGGATGAAAAAGTTTAAAGAGAGTTGTGAGGATGAGAAGATTCAAAGTAAGAACCTCTTGACTCTAGATGTCTCTACTAGGTGAAACTCCACTTATTTAGTGTTGGAGACTGCTCAAAAATTTAAGGAGCTTTTTAAGAGGTTTGAGGATGAAGACCCTTATTTTTGAATTGACCTTGAACAAGGGGAGGGAGTGCTTGATGCTTTTGATTGGAGGAATGTTAGAAGGGTGATGATGTTTTTAAGTCATTTTTATGAAATGACCTTGCATGTTTCTAGTGCTTTCTATGTTTCATCCAATAGCTTGTTTTATGATATTTATATGCTATATCGCCTTTTGGATGAGTGGACAAAGAGTGATGATTTTGAGCTATCATCAATGGCATTTAAAATGAAAGAAAAAGCATAACAAGTATTAGGGAGATCCTTCAAGGATGAACCAACTCATTTATGTTGCTGCTATTCTAGATCCCTAATATAAGTTGGAATAGGTTGAATTTACTCTTTGTAAAATGTTTGATGGTGAACTTGGCAAAAATTTGGCAAAGTAAATAGAGGATGTTTTCATTGCTTTATTCTATGAGTACAAGGATCGTGTCTCTCCCTCGAAGCAATCTGAAAATAAGTATCTTGCAGATGACATCCAACCTAATTTTGATGATGAAGACAACCTTGCTGTGAAGGTTAAACAGTTGCTTGAATCATAAAAAGAAAAATTTTTAAGTAACCGCCTTGGTGAGAAAACTAATAGGACTAAAGTTGATAAATATTTGAATGGAGAAATTGAAATGGGTAAAGCTAACTTTGATATTTTAGGCTGGTGGAAGTTGAATGGTCCTAGATTTCTCATTATTTCAAGGTTGGCAAGAGATGTTTTGACAATACCAATATCCACAGTTGCTTTAGAGTCTACATTCAGCACTGGAAGATGTGTTTTGGATAAGTTTAGGAGTTTTTTTAATTCCTAAAGTTGTGCAAGCCTTTATTTGTGTTAAAGATTGGCTTTGTCACTCCATTCCTGTGGTTGTAAAAGAGAAATTAGATGATATTTAAAGGATTGAGAGGTAAAATTTTTGTAATATTATGTATGTACTGTGTTACTTTTAAATTCTTTTTATTTATTTAATTTAACTCCTAAATTGATTTCCTTGTAGATTTTCAAAGAACTGGATTGGAATTAGCTATGGATATTGTGTGAACTCTTTAAGGTAGCTCTTCATTATTGCTATGGCAATTGATTCATTCAATTGTGATCTTTGTTTTGTTGCTGCTTTTTATAGTTTTGTAACTTTTGCTTTTTGCTGTTAGATTGTGGCAATTAGTTTATTTAGTGTAACTCTTCTTGCTGTCTGGTCAGTGATTAGTTCTATAATAGCTTGTTTATTTTCTTAATGGCTACCAAGTAAGCTTCTTTGTTCTATAAAGATAATATTTTGGCCAAATGTTTAATTTAACTATTTTTTTTATAATGTAGGCTCAAGCAAAGACTACCATTGGCAGTTGGAAACTTGCAAGTTGTAATGGATTGACTATTTTTTTTTATTTTGCTTTAATATTTTGTGATGATGTATTAGATTAGTTATTTTGGATTATGTTAAAACTCTTGCATTTATTTGTAGTTTTTATGGGATTATTATTGTTATGTGATGGATTATTTTGGATTATTATGAATTTATAGTAGGTGAATTATAAATTTATAAATATATGTGAAACTTATCATTATTTGCTTTCTTTGATAGGGAAAAAATATAATACAAGTGCTAAGTTGAGTAATGCCCACGCCATTATATTTGATTTTTTTGTTTTGGTATGCCTTTTCTTGTTGTCTAGTTTCCAATTCTAGTGTTCCGCGTCATTAAATCTGATTTTTTTTATTTAGTGTAGCTCATCATGTGAAATGGTACATTAGACAGGTCTAGTCCAGAATTCAAATTGTTTTTTCCCCACTTTAGTTGGGGGGATTTATTTCTTAATCAGTATCATGTTTTTTTAGATAGGTCCAATTTGTTGACAAAAAAAAAGCCCAATGTGTTGACAAAAAACATGTCTAATGTGTTTATAAAAAAGCCCAATAACCAAATGAATAACCAAACCGAACCATTAAACTTTGATTTAGTTTTAATTTTGTTCTTTTAAAATTTCAGTTTGGTTCAGTTAAGAAAACTGTTGCACTTTGGTTTGTTGATTTCAATTATTTCAAATCGAACTAAACCACTTTAACCGATACTCTCCCCTAAGTAGGACTCACTTTTAATTTTTTAATATTTTTTATTATACAATTTTACTTATAGGTCCCACATAACTTTTTTTTAAAATATTTTATCTTCTCCTCTCTGTCTTCTCCCTCTCAAATCTATCCTTATCATCTCTCCCTCCATCACCCTCTTCCTTCCTCTCAGCCCACTCTCCTTCTAGAAGAAAAAAATTTGAGGTAGAGAGAGATACAAATAACTTATAGTGAGTTTAGGGGTCATTTATGACTTTTTGTGTATACTTTAAGGACAAAATTGACCTTTAACCAAATTAATAATTTTTAAAAATAATGATTTAAAATAATAATTACATTATAACTAAAATTATAATAATATAGGTAGATTGTTCATTATTTTTACTTTTACAAAATTATATTGAACAAGGTAATATAGTCTTTTATGTAAATATACTCTTCATATTTTATTTATATCATTAAAATATTACATATTTAATTAGTTTTTGAGTCTAAATATTTTTTATTTAGGCCAATAGGTATAACTATCAAGAATAGAGGGTGCAAAGTTAAAAATTTTATGTACCCCATTTGTAATTTTTCAAAAGTGAGGGGATGTATTTGCCCACCCTCACTCAAACATGGCTTCGCCCCTAGGATCAAGAGCCAATCTGTGGGTTGGGCATATTTTGGCCAAAATAATGTATTTCATATATTTTTTTTATTCAATTATTCAAGCCAAGCTTGAATTAGAGCCAATTTTTTGGATTGGCTCAAATGGGCCCAAAACAAACAAAAAAATTGCAATGCTGTTAAGCTCACCCCTAAATTTTTTTTTTAAGTTTATTTAGGTTTGTTTTTGAATTAGTGGCTCTAAATTCTGTTGTTGATGTGAGAATCTTATGAGTTTTTTAATAAAATTATATTAATAATGAGAGAGAGGGAAAAAGGAATGGGAATTTAGGGTGAATTTGTTTTAATTTATTTTTAAAAAATTGCTTTTTTTAAATCTATTTGGTGAGTTTTTATAATCTTTGTTTAAGCTTTTGAAATAATCAAAATCTTAAAAAAATATTTTTAATTATTTTAAGAAGCTACTTTAAGTAGGTTTTGAAAATAATTTAATGCGGTAAATGAGAATGAATATTTTAAAAAAAGCAGGATACGCAAATATATCATAAAATTTTAAAATAATATAATAATAAATTATTTTTATAAAACAGAACTCAAAGAAGATATTATAAAATTTAAAAATAACTAACTAATAATTATTTTTTATTATTACAATCAAATATAAAATAATGTTTTCTTTTTATAAAATCTTTACAAAATAAATCACTTTTTATAAAATCTCTAAACTACCTAAAAATTATTTATTTTTAATCTTAAACAAATAAGCTCTTAATAGTGGACAACGGCCACTATTGTCTTTATTAGATGGCAAATATTTCATTCCCTTTGAGTTAAGTTGGAGAAAATAAATTTATTTAGGTGTAGGGCAAGATAAATTGAACCTGCAGTGGGCTAACCCACAAGTTGGCAGATTAGCCACTTTTTTTTTTAAAGATAGAAAATAAGCTGAAAAGACAAACCCTCACTTGCTCAATTGATAATGACTCTTGAATTCTCAATTAAATTTCAAAATTGGTTCCATTAAATTATCTCAAACTCAAAGCATATAAGTAGGGAAGTGAGTCAAAGAATCAAATTTTAAAAGATCTATAAAAATAACACCAACAGAAGATATCTTAAAAATTAGTTTTCAACTTCATACAAAATACTAAAAAATTAATATACCTCCCATGAATTGAAAGCAAATTAATAAATGAGTTGAATAATTTATTAATGATAGGTGTCGGTGTAGTTGATTATATTTTTTATTACATTAAATGATAATATTATTACATTGTATAAAAAAGAATAATGAAATTAATAGTTAAATCAAAAATCAATGAAACTAGACAATAATATTAGATTAATACTTTTTATATTGTCATTGTTGAAATTCTTTATAACTTATACTATGAGTAAAAAATTGAAAAATTAAAGCAAGTATGGAGCATTGGACATTGTTTAATTATACAATTTCATGGTTTAAAAAAATATATAATTTAATTTTTTAACAAAATTGGGTTAAATTATTATGCGTGTTTTGATTATAAAATAGACAAATATTGACATGATAAATTACATCTAACTAAATTGCGGGTTATGTGATCTGCACAAAATCTAAAGTGGTTTGTTCCATGTTGTTTTGATGAACCCCTTACAGCAATGATTGCAAATTTTATTGTTAATTGGATTATTAGTTTTAAGAGAAAAATATAATTTTTCATCCCAAAAAAAAAATATGTGAATTTGTAATTTCAAAATTGAAAAAATTATAAAGAAATCTGTTTTATTAACGAGTTGTGTGAGTTGGTAAAAATATAACTTACTAAGATGTGGGTTATGCCAGCTCACTTTGCTAAGCTCGCAACCTATAGATTAACTTATATTATTAACTCTATTTCAAATGCATTAGAGGGAAATGAAACAGAGAGCATTCGCTCAAGAGAGGAGATTTTAAAATTTCTAACCATTTCGTGCTCAACCTTTTAATGATATTCCATAAACACCTTTCTCCACGTATCTTTGTCTCCTCACTGGCTGATGCTGATGATATGTGATGATGTTCGTTCGCACCGGAGAAAGAAGGAGCTGGTGATGGTTACCAACAATCATAGAGGTAAAAAAACAAAAACACCAAAATTATTCTTTTGGCTTAATAATAATAAAAAATGTTTAATTAATTTATATATAATAATTAATATAAAAATATTAATAAAACACCCCATTTAAAATTATAATTTAATTGACTGAATTATGATGCAAAGTTAATTTATATAATAAAAAATTAAAAATAAATAAACCAATATGAGAGGGTGTAATAGTAAATCAATTATTATCTTCCCTTCCCTCTCCTCTTAAATCAAACAAGACAAAGAGATTATTAAAAACCCCTCCCTCCTCCCCCCTTAACAAAACCAAATAATGTATCATTAAAATATTCCCCCCTCCCCCTCTTTCGAACCAAATACCTTTTAAAATTTATTAACTTTGTTTCTCCTATTTAATATACATATTTTAATAATATATTTTTTATTTTTAATATTTAATGGGATAAAAGAAAATTTTTGTAATAATAATTTAATGTTGTGACTTATAAATGGAAAAAAAAATTAATATAATTATCTCACACATTCCCTCAACCTCTTATTACTACGAGGGATAGAGAACTCGAATATGCTTGAAAGGTAAGATCATGGAACAGCCTGTGTAATATGATTTACATATTTTAATGTTTATATTTAAAATTTTAAATTGCATTTGACACTGGTCACAAACACTTGCATCTAATTGAATTGAATTTTTTAATATATATATATATATATATATATGAGCCTATCAGTATTGTAAATATCGATTCGTGTCCCAAATAATTTAGTAGTATCATCCTATATATATACACACCAAAATCTTTTTTTTTAAACCTGCACGTCGATCAAAAGGTTAATTATTACAACATTATGTTTTAGCTTTTTAATTTGAATGCATAATCCACATCTATAAATTGGCCTTGCCATATACAAATATATATATATATAGCTCTAGAGACAACTCAGTGTACTCATATATAAACACATGCTACATTTCAGGAAACCTGAGTTGCAAAAATTTGCAACAAATTAACATTGCAGTGAGAAGAATGGGGGACTCCCCTCCTTTATTTAATACGTGACAGAAACAAATTAAATCTGATTATTACCATTATACATATAGAGAGAGAGACTCATTCAATCCATAAGAAAAAATCAAAACCACATCAACCATAAACAAGCATGCATGAAATCCTGCCAAGGTTTGTATGCATAAAACCTTGACATCATACATGTTATTTTATGATTTAATGGGTATACTTGTTCTTATAATGTGAACACATATAACAATTATATTGGATAAAACATGTATAATCATGTGTGTCTTTGTGAGAATTTAATAACTGGGAGCCTCAGCAGGATGAGGGCAAAAGCAAGGGCAGCATTTGCCTGGAGCTGGAGGAGGAGCACAACACAAACATAGAGGGCAATAAATCGGAATTTCTGTAAAACAACATGAATTCAAATAATTATATAGAACCTCAAACGCTTATATTTCAAGATTAGATAAACTTAAAAGTTAATGAAATATTGTTACTAATAATTAATAGGGATATAAAAATATCATCAGAAGAAAAAGGGGGAAAATAGGATTTACTCGGACCTGGAAACGGTGTTGGAGCCGGTCCTCCTGGCGGCGGCGCCCTTGCTGCATCGCACGGCAAGGTCGTCATCGGAGAAAAGATGATGGCAAAGATGAAAAGAGTCAGCAAAGTAAGCTTCAAAGAGTTACTCGCCATTTTGTTAACAAAGAATGTTTATATTTTTCTGAAAGAAGGTTTGTTATGGAGATTTGATGGAAATAAGAATGTTGTTTTTGAGCATATTTATAGTACTACTAGTTTCGCTGAGGCTCATGCATGGGCTTCGTGTTTGCTGGAATATTTGAATTCTAAGTGTTGAAATACTTTTAGTCTTCAGAATCTTTATTTTCAAAGTCAATATATCGGACTTGACGTTACTCGATCTGTTCATTCCCAACGGGAT
Source organism: Prosopis cineraria (assembly GCF_029017545.1). Classification (NCBI taxonomy): domain Eukaryota; kingdom Viridiplantae; phylum Streptophyta; class Magnoliopsida; order Fabales; family Fabaceae; genus Prosopis; species Prosopis cineraria. The sequence goes on from NW_026555344.1 coordinate 6,437,166, forward strand.
ACGTTATTGGTGTTCACAATGCGTCGCGCAAGATTTCCATATTTTTATCTTTATGTTGAACCTATTTATGATATTTTAATAACAATAATTACTTGTTCATTGAGTATTATAAGATACTTTTAACTTGCGCCCCAAGAGTTTAGTTAATGATATTTAAAATTAATTTTTATTCATGTTTATCCGTTTTTAATAGGCTGGCTCAATTAAAATTTTTTATTAATCACACCCTTGATTGAGGATATTTTTTAAAAAAACTTATTAATTACAATTTGAAAGATTTAAATGCCTTATACTTCCCCTGATTTTTAATATAAGACAAAGTTTGAAAACTTTTGTGATCTTTAATATAAGATAAAATTAGAGTAATTATTTTTTTAATTTTACCCTTTTTTATTTATAATCATTTGAATTCCTAAGCAACACAATTTATTATGATTATTAATTGTAAACAATAGTAAAATTAAAAAGTCATATTTTTTAAAACATTTTTAATAAGCGTAAAGTTGGTTAACTTTGTCTTGTTTGAAGAATCAGAGCTTCAGAAAAAAAGTGTCTTTTATAATACTGAATGGCTTATTTCTTAGAAGCTCTTTTGGAAAACTTTCTATCCAAACATGTTTTCTTCACCCCCAATTAGCTATGGCAATGAAGACCGTTGTCTTTTGTGTACAAAATGCTCTTTAAATTCAAGCCTCTTAGCCAGCTTTGTCCTTTATATAATTAGAACATAGCTCTGGAAAAAAAATTTCACTTGGAATTCTATCCTTTAAACATGACTTGTTGAATTTTAGTCTATATACTCCATTCAGTCCTTATTATAAGCTGCTTTTAATTACTTTTCTAAAATCAAGAAATGAAAGTTGACTCATTAAATATATCTTAAAATAAAAAAAAATCCAACTTTACCTACTGTAAAAATAGGGAGGAGAGATATACACAATTTATGATGAGTCACAAAATTAAACTTATGACATAAATAAAATTAAAAAATTGTAATAGATAACCTTCCATGTATCTTATACCAAGGGTCAAATAATTTTTTTAGAAGGTGCCTATAATATGAAGAAGAAAAGGTATATAAAAGGCTTAATTGAAATTTGGTGGATAGGATAACTGAAGTTGGCCTAATTCCATTATTACACAAACTGTTACACACAGATATTTTAATTGCCACCATTAAAGGCTTAATTTGCTGGGGAATAAATCCCAATAAAATGAAATCCGGAAAACATCGTCTTTCAGGTATTTAATGAAAGACTTTTTTCTGCATCATTAAGATTTCTAAATTGCAGCCAACAATAGGAATATTGGTCGGCTTGAAAATGCACACATGCAATGGGATAATTCTTCACTTGCCCAATTTTTAATGAGTGTGTTGACCCTGAGCTTCAGTGAAGTGATTGGGGTTTCAATCAACGCAACCAAGTGAGGAGGCAGCTCGACTACGATTCAAATTGAAATTAAATAAGTGCCCGTTTAATTGATGAGAAAGAAATATGAAATGAAATGAATAATATAATAAAATGAATTAAAATAGGTAATGAGTTGATAGAAAGGTAAAAATGATTAAGAGATGAAAGCTATGGATTGATAGAAAGATGAGAATGATCGTTTGGCGTAAATAAATAATTAATACAACATAGGAATTTTATAGAAACCCAAAATTTAAAAGTAAAACAACAAAAAAATAGTTACCAAATTAAAAAAAACAAATCTTTTTACACACTTATTTATTAAAATTTTCTTATAGAAATAACTTAACAATTTAATCCTATATTTCTTTGAATACCACACACATTGTCATATGCATTTTTTTTTTATTTCTAACAGATATCCTTTTAGTAGAGGCAATCCTGTACATTCCAGGTTTGTCATATGCATTTTCAATTGTAGTTAACAAATTTAAGCCAAATCTATGTAATATTTTTTTGTCAGCCAATAAATTTTTAATTAGTGGTTAAACAAATCCTGAATAGTCTGTGAAAAGAAGTCTCTAATCACTGGTTAAAAAGCATCCTAATAAATAAGGCTAAGCATCCAAACTCTTCAATTTACACACGGAGTCTTTAAAATCATTTAATATCATATCAGGCTAAAAATAATAAAAATACATTAATCTATAAAGTTGAAGAGAGAGAGAACATGCATCATCCAAATCTATTTTTTTTTTTTTTTGGGGTACAAGAATGGGGCTAAACAGCCCAAGATGAACATCTGAATCTAAATAATTTTGCCCACCAAAAAAGAGTGAAAGAGAAACTGAAAGAAAAATTTGTAGATAGAAAATGCATTCATATAGTTTCATGCATTCACTTAAAAGAGATGGGGAGAGAACATACACATGATTTAATTTGAATCTAAATTTTACCTCCCAAAGAGAATGAAAGAAAACTGTTGAAATTTTTGCGGATTGAAAATGTATACTCGAAGTTTCATACATTCACGGCTTGACGCACTCGCTGAAACGCCTACTCATTCCCCTGACAACTCATTCTTCTTGTTCAGGACTATAATCATTCTTGATGCTGAAAATGTTGGGCCCAAGGAGTATCTCCGAATGGGGAAAACACAAGTAGACAATGGCGGTACCTTGGGCCAAGGGTGAAACATTTTTTTAGATTTTCGCTGAATATATTTAAAATTTTTTTGAAATCCAAACATATTTAAAGTTGAGCTAAGATGTGCAAAATATTGAACCAAAAAATATAAAATAATAAAACATATAACTCCTTCTTGTAATGTTCTTCAAATTCAAGAAGTGCATTTGCCTCCGAATTACACATAGCGCCACCCGTGAAAGTGGGCTGCTCAATGATTCCTGGAAGATACGTGTTAGTGAGTATGAAACCACATATTAATCAAAAATATTAATGCATTGAGTTTATTAAGTATATGATCACATAACATAATTGGGCTTTAATATTTCAAGGATCATTCATTAACCCATTTTAACAAATTAATAAAATAATGGGTTATCTTGACATTAAAAATACTTAGTGTCCGTTAATCATCAGTAAGTTTCATTATTTTTTTAATATTCTTATTAGGTTAAGGTTTATTTTTGCCCCTCAATTTAAGTATTTTATAATAAAAATAGTATTAAAAAAATATAACGTGAGACCCACTAACAGTCAACTAAAGAATTGACTCATAGTTAAATTTAAAAATATTTATAACTTTTTGTGTACAGTTCAGGAATAAAAATAACTTGTAATTCTAAAATAATTGATGTGAATCCGCTCGTAAATTTCCAACAGAAAATCCTTCGTACCTCCTCCGGACTCTTGTCCTTGATTCTATCGGCCACAGTCTGGCATGTTAGATCCATGAGGCTCTTTATATGGTAGCATAAGATTAAAGATAGCATCCTAGCCCACGTTCATAGACTCGGCGCCCCACTTATAGAGCTCTATGTCGTTACCGTCGACGTCAATGAGGGCCGCAATGGCATGCTTCTGGCAATCCTCGATGACTTTGAACGAAGGTTAATTGGCCATTCACATTCACTATCTGGATTACGTCGTCAACACTACAAGCTCCCCCGAGAACATGCCTTTCAGAACCTGTGATTTTAGCACGGTCGGCTTTTACATCTATATATCTCAAATAGGTTTTCGTCGAAGCCACCTAGAATCAGCTTCTCAGATGAACTAGCTTCTCAGATGATGGCATTTTTGTCGTTGTTCGATAGAAAAAGCATGGATCTGGAGAATTCTTTTACACGGTTTCCTTTTGTAATGATAGAATTAGTAGTATTTTTAGAAATCTTTTCTTTAGAGGGTGAAATAGTTATATTATATATGTAGACACGCATATTTCAAGATAGGATATACTTGGGTGAGAATATAGTGTTCAACATTGAATACAATAAAAATAATTTAAACTTAAGAGTGTAATTTTTTTCAAGAAAATTAAATATTACTTCATGCATAAAAAATATAGTATATTATTTAAATTTGTTATATTATACTAATTTCTTATTTTTCAAAATTCCGTAGATCAATAAATCAATATTTTTTTAAAAAAATTGCATATAGTATTAATCAATCCATTACAAAAATAATACTTCAAGATTTATAAAAATAATACAACAGGACAATTTTAATTTCTACAGGGTCATTAAATTATTCGTCATTCAAATTTGCTTGCCTTGCATAGTTTTCAATTATTAAATTTTTTTAACTAAATTTCAATCATTAAAGTTGCCACTGCTGTGAAAGTTTGTGAGTACTTTGGTTTAAGTTTCTTTTTCTCAACAAATAGCCACACGAATATTTTCTTATTTGACCTAAATTCAAATGAAAACTCAAGATTTTCATTCTTGCACAATATATTTAATTTCTTAGGTTTTGGACGCATTTGTTACGAAATTGATTTTCTATATAATGATTACGCGCTAAATTGATTTGTGAAAGGAAAAAAGTGAAGGACTTTCTTGAAAATATAACTTGTATATGTTCATGCGAGATAGTATATATTTTTCATTCTTAATTATTTCCTTTTTCAATTATATTTTTTTACCAAAAATATGCCCTTGAATTGCTCACAATATAATATTGGAAGAATCACATTTAAGGCCTCCAAATGAAAAAAAAAAAGAAAAAAAGAGCAACGAAGGCCCAGAATAACAGAAGCTTCAACAATACAAAAAACATTAAGATTCAACGATTCAATTGTGCATGTTGAACTTTTTAATATTTTAGGTCCTCACTGCTACTCTTTTCATTTGAAAGTCTTGAATGTTATTCTCTCTATAATATTTGGAATTATGACCTCTGTTCCCTTGAATGAACAGGCGCCATAATAAGATGCCAATATGCAGGAACAGGCGTCATAATGGTTCGTATAAAAAGGAACATGGAAAATACTAATAACACATACTTTACTTGCTAGAAGAAGAAGAACACATACAATTACAATAAATTAAAACATAAGCTGCAAAAATTGCATAAAAAAAGAAACAGGCTGCCCCTTTTATTTAATACAAAGAAAACAAAGTTGATTATATATCATTATATTGAGCTAGCACATTAATAATATAAAAGCTTAAGAACCTATCTGAATTAGTTGCGCTTGAACCCCATAACACATTTATTCACGTCCTAATTTATTTTATGATTTGTGTGGCACACACCAATTATTTTTGTATATAATTAAGAACCTATCTGAATACTACAATCAAACATACTCATAATGTTGCGTGAAGTTTTAAATGCTGGGAGGTTTAGCAGCAGCCACAGGTGGCGGCGGAGGAGGACGAGGACATGCGCAGCGGCAGCATTTGCCCGGAGCTGGAGGAGGAGCACAACACACACATCTTGGACATATGGGAAACCCTAAAGCACAATGTTATAATGTTCATCTGTTCAAAATTACTAGCGTATCTCAAATACTGATGCACAAAAAAAAAATATGTATGTATGTATGTAGAGAGAGAGAGAGAGAGAGAGATAGGGTTTACTTGGCCTTGGTGGTGGTGCCGGCGCTGATGCCGGTGATGCCGCCGCTTCACAAGGCAAGGTCGGAGACAAGATCAGTGCAACGATGAAAAGAGTCGCCAAAGAAAGCCTGAGAAAGTGACTTGCCATTTTGTTTACAGAGAAACAAATGAATATAGTTGAGCATGTTTATAGCGGTTGTGTCGACGTTCATGGCTCCCCTTGTGCCGTAATATTTGAATTTCAGACGACGTCGTTGAAATAATTGTAGAACATTAATGTTCAAAGATTCTAATATATCTCATTTTGACTTTGCGTTCATTTCCATTTTTTTTCTTGGTCAACATACTCCTTTTGATCCTATTTTTAAATCATTGCTAGTATATTTTTACTAAAATTAAGGAAAACATTAAATTTTTTTAATCTGAAAATTTAATAAATTTTTAACTCTTTCTCTAACTTTGAAAATAAAATACTCTTTCATTTAATAATATTTTCCCCATTTAATAGGGGAAAGGTTAACATGGACACAAAAATTATAAAAATACTCTATAAATAAAATTAAAACAAATATTCTCTTTGCCCTATAAATAAAATGATCAAAGGAATATTAAAGATACCATTATGGTCCCTATCCTCTAACCATCTCATAGAATCAATGAATTATGGTTAAATCATTTATTTTAATTGAAAAATGAAAATAGAATAGTTTTTTCATTTTATCCGTAATTAAATAAAAAAAATTTCATTATATTCTTTTTCATATTTAATGACTTTTTTTATAGAATAAAGTTTATATGAGTTGGGTCTCGAGGGCTCAATCAAGGTATGCCTTCAGGCTTTAAATACATTTTACAAAAATACTTACAGATTGACTACCAATAAAATCCTCATATTTATAACAGAATTTGATCCCATAATCTTATAAGTTATGGGTCAAATTTCTATAATTCACCCACCAACAAAGTCCTCATATTTAATAACTTTAAATATGAGTAATATTAAAAAAAAACTTGATCAAGATATAGAACGTCAAGCAACATCATCCATGTATGTCTTTTAGAAAATGTTTTCTAACAAGGAGTGGAATGCTAGTATTTTAATATTTCTTTCTTTCCCACAGGCTTCATCTTTTTCAGCAGAAACTCGCCAGAATTAGTGCAATGAAAAGCGGGAAAGCATCGTCTTTTGCGTGTAAATGTTCTCTACATATATTCAAGTCTCTCAGCCAAATTTGGACTTAAGTTACCGTTTTCACTTTGAATTCTCTTCTTTGTAATAAGATGATGACATTATTTTGATTTTTTTTGGCGACACTAAAGTTGATTTTTCTCTAACAAGACTACCTGGGGGCAATTAAATAGAAGGAGAAATATATGGTTTTTTTATGCTAAAAATTATCGAATTGATTATTTAATTTTATCATCAACCCATCAACAAAAAATCCTAGAGGCAATATGTTCGGTAGATAATGGAATTATAAAATTACAATGCCCATAGGATGGTTTTATCTAACGTGCGTAGATAAACTAACGATTATTTTTTTTTTTCGTTACTTAAAATTACAATCTAATTCAATAAATCAAAACTAATTTTAAGCTGGAAAAGAGATCAGGATTAATTGTAAGTTAACAGATATATATGAGTTAAAAATTATTTTAAATTGGCCCACTGGCTGAAAACAAATCTTGTACTCAAAAAATATAAACCAAATTTTTAAAATTTGAAATAAATATTCTATTATTTGCTTGGTTTGATCCAATATAACATAGGCTATATCTGCAAAAATCCCTAAAAATAAATGGTCAACTAAATAAAATAAATTGAAATAAATAATTAGTAAATGCATTCAATATCATATTTTGGGTTTGTTAAAAAAATATCGTATTTTAGCAATAATGAAGATTGGGGATTGATATTTTAGGAGATAGATTCCACATGATTTAGCAAAATTAATATTATATATAATGAAAATATTTTATGCAGGTATTAAGATCTTGTAAGCTAAAACAGTAAAAGAAAGCACATTTTCCAATTAATCTATTATCTGTAATGAGATAGTTGGAGATTCATATATCAAAAGATTAATTATTTCCCATTAATGCATCCATTGGATGTTATATGCGTGTGTAGATCAACCAAGGACTATTTATTTTATTACTCAAAATTAAAATTACCATCTAATTCAGTCAGTCAGGACTAATTGGGGGTTAATTAATAAGATATGAAATTAAAAATTAATGGTCACTTCAATAAGATCATATATTTATAAAATATTTGATAACCTTGGATATAAAAAAAAATTGCAACATTGACTATGGCTTTAACTGATTCCAAATGAAGACGCCCTTATTTTTTCCCCCCAATCCGAACGCTCAGTATTCAATATTCATGGAAGCTTTATATGTTTTCGACTTCTGTCAACTAATGATTCAGACTCTCGCCTCACTCACATATAGCGGAATCATATACTACTATATTTTAAATGAAAATTTTAATAAAGGTTTAACAATTATACCCCATCAAACAAATAAAATTTGTGTATGAGTGTGTATAAACATATTATAATTCCTTCCAAATTTTATATACAACATAAATCTAAAAAAACAATTGAAAAGATATAATTTTTAATACCTAAACTTTATCTCAATTGTCAATTTATTTATTAAATTTGATGGTCAAAAGATTAACTATAAGGACTCGAATTGTCTCGACTCAAGAAACTAGATGGAACGACTTGTTTTGATGAGATTTAGACTCAATAACTGTACTTGATATAGGCAATAAGTGCCTATATGATCTAAACTTTTAAAATTCAGATAAATGTTTATAAACTTATACTTTACTTAATATTAATGAATAAGTTAGTTTATTTAATTTGGATTTTAACAGTTTAGATAATATAATTACTGAGTGCCTATATGAAGTACAGTTGATGCAAAGTTAAGAGACTACAAGTTGAGTTAAGGTAAAATAATCAACGGAAAAACAACTTATAAACACAATAATAAGTATAAAAGTTTGAGTACTTCAATAAAAATCCCACCGATACTTTGCACGAAATCGTTGTTCTTCTTGAGGAGTGAGATCGTTCTTAATATTGAAAATCCGTCGAATCTTCTTAGGGTTTTTTCCCTTTATCAAATCCGCCACAGTTTGACAGGCAAGATCAAACAAGCCTAATATTTCCATATAGTCCGCTGCCGTCAAAATATGATATAGCATATCTGTGTCCACTTTCATGAACTCAGCATCCCATGCCTTCAGTTCCTCCACGTCGGCGATGGGGACTCTGGCACCGGCCATGGCGGCTTCGTGATCGGCATGCTTCTGGCAGTACTCCATGACTTTCACCAACGTTGTGGTGTTCACATTGGATAGTGGGACTCTATCAACAACGCAATTATCGTCGTCCAGCATGCGCTTCAGTAGCTCCGATTGCTTTGCCGCTCCGACAGTCATCTCGAACTCGGTGCTGTCTCCGCTCACCACTGTTATATTCTCCACAGATGACATCTTTGTTGTTGAAGGGCTTCCAAAGGTTTCGAGAAATTTGACCTCCTGGCGTTAAATGTAGCTTCTCCAACAGTCGTGAGGGATATTTATTTATACGTTACACGTATACGACTTTCACTAATATGACTTTATTTATAAAGAGAGTTTGAAGAATTTAAATTTGAGATAAGATAATTGATTAAAATAAATCTTTGAGATAGGATAAGCTTTGAAGGATGAAGATAAATTACAAATATTTAAATTTAAAATACAAATTTTCTATTATTGCAGTTATATATGTTCTTTGGAGTCGGTTTCTAGCATTTTATGCTTCGTAAATCAAGTACTAATAATTGGGTTTGCATGTGAAATTAATATTTTTTTTCGGTGCCTATCATAGAATTATAATAATATTTAATCAATATAACCTTTATTTAGATTAAAATAAGGTAGATACTGTTTTATAATACACCGGGAGGATACATAATAATTCAAGCGATTCTATGCTTCGAATATCTTTTATATGGATTAAAATTAGTTAGATAATATTTTAAAAGTTAAAACATTGAGTATCATTTATATTAATTCATTTAAATTTAAATTTGAGATTTAAAATCTTACATTTAAAATATTTTGTTTGAATATGGTAAAAAAATTTAAAGAAAAAACAAAGGTGGGCTGAGTTTCAAAACAAAAATGGAAGATTGAAATTGATGAAGTTATCTCTATTATTCAATCTATAAGAGACGAGAACAAGAAGTGAGAGAAGGAACAAGAGTTACAAAGCCAAAAATAGATAAAATGCAAAGAAATTAATTAGGGTATAGAGGAAATTTAAAATTAAAAAATATTTATTATAAAATATGGATTTGCAAAACTCAACCTAAATAAATAGATTTTTTAAAAAAAAAAGAATAACTAAATAATATTAAAATAGAGTAGCTGATATTTAAAAAAATTAAATATATAGAATTTTATTTTAAAGGTCCCGTGTATCACAGAATCTAATTATTTTTTAATTTCTCTCCCACGTATTTTTTTAGCCTAAATCTCCCAAGTTGAGTTTATTCCTTTTTAAACTTTCACAGTTCTCAAGTTTAAATTTTGAAATATGTTGTCGCGTTAAATAAAAATATTAAAAACATTCCAAAAACCCGTCAAACTCATATTAACATTTTTACATATAGTAGGAGGTTGGACTAGTTTGTGTGAGTGGTAATAATATTTAGGTTTTGTAGGATACCGTTAATGAAATAAAAATAAATAAATATAACCACTTAAATTATATAAGATAATTCTGAAACTCACCATCTTCATCTTTATTCACTTATAACTTGAAAGCAAGGTTGTTAAATTTGTGACAAGATATAAACTCGAAACATGAACTTGGATCAACGAGTTTATTTTTATTAATAAATAGTCTTTAAAAATACATAATTAAATAATTAAAATATAAAATATGATCATAATTTAATTTATATATATTTTAACTATAAATAATTAAAATTAAGTCTATCTATATTTATAGATTATCATACTCAATATATAAATTTGAAAATATGACAACTTATTTTTGATATTTTTTGTTTTCTTTTTTTATTAATATTAATTTTTGGTTTTCTTAGTTTTATTCTTCATTGAACCAAATCCCACCGCTTTTATAAATTAAGTTTCATATAATATATACCTATCTTGCTTAATGAGTTTATAGGTAAATTGATATGATTTTATAAGTTAGAAAATTAAAAATGGTATACTCGAAGAGTCAACTTTTGAGTTTAAGAGAGTTTTATATAACCTAAGTCTATGAGTGAATTAATACAATTTTATAAATTAGAGATGTAAAAATAATAGACTCATAGAGTCAATTCAAAAGTTTGACAACCATGTTTGAAAGAGTTTAACTATGATTTTCTTGTGGCGTTTAGATTAGAAGAAATTAAAAGATTTCAGATATAAAAATTATACTCTGAGATACTCTATATATATGTATGTATATAAAATATATATTCTTAAAAAATTTCACACAAAATAAATGCATACAAAGTTATTGACTTATTATTAAAAATTCTTAACTGAAAAAAATTGAAACTATGAACCCCTAAAAAATAAAAGAAACGAGACACAAAATAGCTGAAAGAAAATTGACTTTAATCAAAGGCCCATTGACAGTCCCTACGATTCTGCTCCTCTTCTTCAGGAGTAAAATCATTCTTTATGTTAAAAGTCCGGCGAATCTCCTCCGGCGATTTCCCTTTGATCATATCAGCCACAGCCTGACAAGACGAATCTAACAAGCCTGCGATTTCCATGTAGTTCGCCGCTAATATAATATCAAACAGCAATTGATTTTCCACTTTCAAAAACTCAGCATCCCACTGCTTCAGTTCCTCCATGGCGACACCATTTGCGGCTCCGGCCCCGATTACGGCGATGTCGGTCTCGGTCTTGGCAGCCTCATCATGATCGGCATGTTTCTGGCAGTATTCCATGACTTTTGCCAACGTCACAGAATTCACATTGTATAGTGGGATCTTGTCGGAGACGCCAAGATCGTCCAACATGTTCTTTATTAGCGTTGATTGTGTTGCGGCCTTAATGGCCACCTCAAACTCATGGCCGTCGCTGCTTACCAATGTAACAGTGATCTTGGCCGACGATGTCATCTTCCAAAGGTTTGGAAAAAGTTGCCTCAAGAGGGACGGATATTTCTACTCAGACGACTAGAGCTACTTTCACAAATATTGCTTCCTCTATTTATAACGATAGTGTGAAGAATTTAACTTTGAGATAAGATAATTGATAAAAAATACGAGATAAGATTAACTGTCAAGGATAAAAATAAATTACAAATATTCATATTTAAAATGCAAGACCTTCTAGATATTTTAATTGTTTTAAATATTCCAATTCCAATTTTATCAAAATCTTTGTATTTTTTGGCTAATCATCTTGTATGTACAACTGATGAATATTAATTATTAAATTATTATTTATTTACAGAAAATCAAAAATTTAATTGAAAAGGATAATGACTATGATTTTTTTCGATAATCCAAATGTATTAATATGAAGTATTTAGATATATAACTTATCGAAAGTAATATTAAAACAATGCAATAGTTAACTCTAACGGAAAATGAAACGATATATTATATCATATTCATAATTTAATTAAAAATTATTTACAGCGAAATTTTTACATTAAACTTAAGGTTTTATTTTTGAAATTGTTCAAGTGGCGTTCATATCCATATCCATATTATTATTATTATCATTATTATTCCGTTAAGTTGTAGATGAAACGCTAAGATTTCTCATACTTTTCGTAAGACAATAAAATTTTATGAATATCAAATTTTAGTTATTCATAAATAAAAAACTGATGAATTACCAATAGTAATTTCAAGTAGACAAAATTAAATATATTACAAACTGTGAGCTTGATATCAGTGATGGATATATGCTTGCCCTTCCTCCCATAAAAGCTTTCTTTTTTTTTTTAATAAAAATGTGTTTATTTTTATCTGTAAAAAAATGTGGAAATCAATTTTAACACTCCCCCTAGTGAAAAATTTTGATTTTCCCTGCTTGATATCACAATTACATATATTAAAAATATAAGTTCAAATTAAAGTCATTTATAAAGTATTCAGTTACAATGACTATAAAAAAATTGATAGTGCGCGCGCATGTTTCATTAAGTCCTTACAAATACCGATTTCCTGTTAGATCAAAAAATAAAAATATTCAAGTTATATATATATATATATATATTTACATGCAAATTATTATTTATTTCATTTTCTTAAATTTATTTTTCTATATTAATAATTTAAATAATTTCCCAATCCGCATATCTTTAATCACAACTAAGACGCAAATAATATAGTTAATTAAAAAAATAGTTAAGAATATAACAAATTTATAACCACAATTTAAAAAATTATATAAATAAGTAATTGCACAAAAAAATCAAATAAGAAATAAATTATTTAATTAAAAATAAAGAGAAAATACTTTTTGGGCAGATAATTTAAAATAAACGGCCTTGCTATCTCTTTTTTCTATAAAAAAAGGTCTCACTATATCTCTCAAATCTTTATTTTTCCCATTCTTCTAGTCTCATCTATTATACTACCCTCATCCCAAATTATAGGGTACTTTTGAAGGAATTTTTTTTTCAAAATATAAGACACTTTGGATAAATTAAGGTTTCATTAAATGCACAAATTTTACCTTTCTCTCTCTATAATTAATTTCTATCTCTTCTCTTTTTAATATATTAAATGATGGATATTTTTAAAATTTTATATTTTTATTTTAAAAATATAAGGTTGTTAAGTGTATTTAATGAGATTTATTGGTATGTGAGATTTTATTTAAAAATATCTTATAATTTAGGATGAAGGAAGTATAATATTAATATTATTATTATTAGTATATAAAAGGAGGATTGTTGCAAGGGCAAGGTATATACTTAACCTTATATATTAAATATACTTTATTCAATTAAATAAAGACATGTAAATTTTAATATGTTAATAATGTTAATAAAAAATTTATTATAGATTAAATAATTCATAAAAGATACACATGTCTTAATTTAACTAAAAATAATTATCTTAAATATATAATGGTAAGTATATAAACTTCTACTCCTTCCATTTAAAAATATAAATCATTTTTAGTATTTTAAGGTGTAATCATTGTCTTTCAAAAAAAAATACCCCTATTAAATAAATTACTTTTATGTTTATTTCAGGGTGAAATACCCTATTAAACAATGATAAATATGAAAAAATGATAAATTATATTTTTTTAAAATAGTTTATATTTTTTAACAAAGAGAGTACTTGTTTTGCAATTATGTATTTTACTCAGTTTGTGGCATTTTATGCTCTTCACGTCAAGTATTAATTTGGTTTGCATGTGAAATTATATATTATTTTTTAATGCCTATCATAGAATTATAATAATATTTAATAAATATAACCTTTATTTATATTAAAATTAAAGAAGGTAGATAATGTTTTATAACATTAGGACAATATATAATAATTTAAAGATGTGTTTGGTTGGAAGTTTTTTGAGGGGAGGGAATGGGAGGGGAGTTGCTCCCCTTCTTTTGTTTGGTTAGTGATTAATAAAGGGAGGAGAGAAGAACCCGTTGTTTCGTTAAATAAATTTTATCACCTTACAAAAATTAATACATAATTTTTCAATGTATAAAATTTTAATATTTTTCATTAAACTCACTAATAAAATATAATTTGTTCTTCAAATTTTTTTTATTAATATAAGTTCATATTCTTAAAATAAAAACTTAATAAATTCTAATATAACAGTTCTTTTTTCAAAGCAAAAAATAAAAATCAAGTTAAATTTGATAAAAATAAAATTATTAACTTATATTTGATTCCCCTCCCCTCCCCTCCTAAACTAAACAAAGGTTTATTAAAATACATCTCCTCTCCTCCCCTTCATTAAAATCTCTTTGCTCCCTTCCTCTCCTCTCGAACCAAATACACCCTAAGTGATGCTTTAAAAATCTTTTATATGGATTAAAATTATTAGGGATTCTAATTTTTTGAAGTTGAAATTGATGAATTTGGGTAAAGTTTTATTTGCTTCGTATTTTTATTTAATTTTATAATTTTTTCAAAAAATAAAAATCTTCTCTCATTTTCTTAAAAAAAGAAAACTTCAAACAAATTTATCAATATCAAATTTAGAGGGTTTAAACCCTAAAATTAGTTAGATAATATTTGAAAATTTTAAATGAATAGATTTTTAGTTAGCTTTTATCATCATTTTCTTGATAACTTATAGGAAAAATGATAATAAAATCCTTTCAAATAATATACTCCCTCCGTTTAAAAATATAAGACATTTTTTGAAAAGTTTGATGTTTAAAAATGTAAAGCATTTTTAGTCTTTTGAGGTGCAATCATTGCCTTTTTTCTAAAAATGCACCCATTGATAATGAATTTATATTTATTGTAGAGTGTTTAATAGGGATAAATATAAAAAGATAGAGTTAGTTTAAAAGTAGGTAACTACTTTATTGGGGGTAAGATTCAGTTAAAAATGCCTTATATTTTTGAACGGAGGGAGTAAATGATAATTTGATCTCTTTGAAATGTTATGATACCAATAACTTCCCTAAGGACTTCTTTATCAATAGCTTTTTTAGAAAAAAAGATTATTTTATCCTTTTAAGACCCAATCGCAACTTTTGTTTAAGGAATCACAATTTTTATTCTATAAATTGCAAGAGTTAAACAATAAATTATAACTTATTAAGTATAATTTTTGTTAATGAAAAATAAATTTCAATCATAACTTTTGTTTAAAGAATAATAACTTTTATTCTGTGAATTACAACAGTTTAATAAAAAATTAAAATTTGTCAAGTGTAATTTTTATTATTAAAAAGCAAGTTATCAAAATAAAAAACTTAATTCACAACTTTTATTTAAAGAATTATAATTTTTCTTCAAAGAATTGCAAAAATTAAATAAGAAATTAAAATTTATTAATAAGGATAAAATGATCTTTTTTTTCTAAAAAAGTTATTGACAAAGACATCCCTTAGAACTTTGTATTATAAAATTTTTGGAGATGAAATTGTTATTTACATAATTCAGATGAATTTTATTATCATTTTTCCTAATTTATATCATATTTATACTTTTTAAATCAAATAAAAAATTATATTAAAATGAAGTAACTATTTTAAGAATTTAAATAAGTTGAATTTCAGTTTTAAACGTCCGGTGCATCTCAAAATTTAGTTGTTTTAAATTTAACTCTCTCCCAGGTTACACTTATTCCTCTTTGAGCTCTCGCAGTTCTAGGGCTTGTTTGGTTATTGTTTTCAATTTGTTTTCAAAAGTTGCTTTATAAAACAATTTTTTAAAAGTTGTTTTATAAAACAATTTTAAAAAATTTTTTTGAGAACAAATAAAAAAAACCTTGTTTAGTAATAGTAATCCAATTTTTTTTATAAATTTATGAGATAAGCGATTCTTTTTTATTGGGACAAAAATACAACAGTTGTCGTTAATGAGAACAATTCTCATTTCTTGTTTCCCGTCTTTTCTCTATAAAACTAAAAAAATGGAAATATAAACAGCTAAAAATTGTTTTGGTTTTCTTGTGTTTAAAAACAAAAAATTAATTTTTTAAAAAAATTAAAAAATTATTAACCACACAAGTTTTTTTGGTTTTAAAAATATTAAAATAAAAAAACAGTTTTTGAGAATAGTAGACAAACAGGCTCCTATTCTCTTATGAACTTTGTTTTTTTTTTTTAATACATCATAATATCAATGAAATTAAAAATAATTTAACTGGTTGAAGGAGCTTAATCAACTTATCATGTGGTCTCAATCGAGTCACGTAATCTACCGTTATGTTAAATAAAGATACTAAACATAACTGGTGTGATGCTAACCATTGACATACATTACATAAGATAATTATGAAACTTACCCTCTTCATCTTTATTCCGTCCTTACTTTTAACTTGAAAGAGATTAATGTAACTACAATTTTTTCTTGAGATTTTGATTTACTGGAAAAATTGAAACCATAAACCAATAAATAAATAAATAAATAAAAAGAAACGAAAAACAACATAGAAGAAAATTGACTTCATCAATCAAAGGCCCATTGATACTCCCTACGATTCTGCTCCTCTTCTTCAGGACTAAAATCATTCTTTATGTTCAAAATCCGTCGAATCTGTTCCGGCGATTTCCCTTTGATCATATTAGCCACAGCCTGACAAGATGAATCTAACAAGCCTGCAATTTCCATATAGTTCGCCGCCAATATAATATCTAACAGGAAATCACTGTCCACTTTCAAAAAATCAGCATCCCACTGTTTCAGTCCCTCCACGGCTTCGCCATCGACGACATCGTCCGTCTCGGTCTTGGTGGCCTTGTCATGATCGGCATGTTTCTGGCAGTATTCCATGACTTTTGCCAACGTCGCAGAATTCACGTTGCATATTGGGATCTTGTCGGAGACGCCAAATTCGTCCAATATGTTCTTTATTAGCGTCGACTGTGTTGCGGCATTAATGGCCACCTCCAACTCGTCGCCGTCGCTGCTTGTCAATGTAACAGTCTTCGCCGACGATGTCATCTTCTTTGAAGGTCGTCGCAGAGTTAGATGAAAGTTTTCCTTCACTGTATGTTCCCTCTTCTTTATTTATATTTATAATTATAATATCTTCGAAGAATTTAACTTTGAGGTGAACTTTCAAGTTTCAAGGTTAAGGATGATTTACAAATATTTAAATTTAAAACAACAAACTCTTGTCAATATAAAATAAATCTTAATTAGGAATTTTTTTTAATTTTATTTTCATTAATTAGGATTCAAAAGCGAGTAATACTTAGGTAGACCAAATACATCACGCCATTTATGATTTATCTAATAAAAACATGACATTTAGATAATATTAAATATAAATTAATTTTAATATTAATGATAATAGAGAGAAAATGCAAAAAAATCCAATGTGCATTCTTTTATAAGAATAAAATCAATTAAAAAATATTATATAATATTTTATTTTAATTGAACAGATTATAAATGACATGATACACCTAATTTACTTAAGTATTTCTCTTCAAAAGTTTATCATAGAATATCTTATTATAAAGGATATTCATATAAGAAATCAATATGTGCCTATATGTTCTGGACAAATCATAAATGATCTAACGCACTCGATTTACTTAAATATTTATTTTTAAAAGTTTATCATAGAATATCTTATTATAAAGGATATTCGTATAAGAAATCAATATGTGCCTATATATGTTCGGTTCATTAATTTAATGCCCTGGTAATAAATTAAAAACTTACAAAATATGATATCTTTTGTGTATATAAATGCAATCATTATACTCGTGCGATATGATATGATAATAACTTTTATTCAGTTACATGATAATAAACTTTTTTTTATAAGATTAACGTAGCGTATTCAAATTAATTTTTCAAATTTAAAGGAACTGGAATTTAAATTAGAGCATATACTATTGGGAAAACTTATATACATAACCTTACATACTAAAGCCTGCTATTGAGTTTTTAGAAATTAATTATTTTTTTAATAGAAACAGGAAATTAATTAATTAATTTCAAGGACCGCCAATTGCTAAAAGAAAAATTAATTTGTTGGTACTTCTAGTTTTTTTAATTTTAAATAAGATCCTTGTTCTAAAAAAAATGAAATCCTTGTAAGTTATTTTATTTTAATCAAATTCTTGGAGCTTGATTTATTAAATATGTTAATTAATCCTTAAATTTAAAATTATTAATGGATGATTAAATTTCTTGGAAAAAGATACGTACTTTAGTCATTATATGTAGTGTACCACAATATTTGTCATTGTTAGTTAATTCGTAGTTTACAAAAAATATTAGTTGAAAATCTTTTCACTTATGCTTTTAAGATTTTCTAGTAACACGTATATAATCTTTACATATAAAAAATTTAAAGATAAGGAATTTAAAAAAGCAAGGGCATAAATGGAGAAAAAATATAAAATTTACCCAATGTCTTATATTTTAGATATTTTTAATTATTTCACATATATTAAAAAATAATTTTTTCTCTTGATATCATAAAAAGGTAAGATGTACTTTCATTTTTATCTTTAACTTTAAATAATAATACAACCACATTAAATACTTTCACGCTAATAAAAAAAGGACAAAATTAAAAAAATAGTTTAATTATTATAAGGTGTTCTATATTTTGAATTAATAATTATTTTTAAAAAGTATCTTATAAATAAAACTAAAGATATTATATTATAGTGTGCAAGGAATATATAGGAAGAGAGTACTTAAATCTTAATAGATGAGGCTATCATTCGAACTCTGAACCTAAGAAAACAATTTATATGTCTCAATATGAATAATAAGGAACTACATGAATTAACCCAACAACAAAAGGGCAACATACTCATCAAATAATAAAAAAATCTCATATCAATGAGCAGAAATTGCTAAGATTACATATATCGTATGCATGCAACCGGAGTGGGCATATACATGTTTGATCGAGGCAAACTATAAATTAATTGCGTGACAACAAGGCGTCTTTATCATAGTCATCATCATTAACGATATCATTAGTTACATTTATATTTGAGAGTTTTGGAATTTACATAAAAGATTATTTAAATAATATTTTACTCTCTCCAGTTTAAAATATAAGCAGTCTTGAAAAAAAAAATTTACTCTCTATTCTCACAAAAATATATATTATTTTTTCTGTTTGCTTTTAATTTCAATTATCAATACTCTATATAATGAGTAAGAGATATATTTAAACAAACATTTAATTTAATAAATATAAAGGGCAAAAAAAAAAAATTTATATGTACTAAGTTATTTATATTTTAAATTAAAATTAATTAAAAAAATTTATATTTTAAACCAAGTACATGTGATCATATTGGTTTATGACAAAGCGGCAGTGGCAAAAGAGAAGTACACGTGGCAAGCAATAAGTTGGGAGTAATTTTCAAGAGAGCAGGTTGAACCGAGGAGACACCAACACTGACCATATCAGCTCACAGTCTCACATCACTTAAGAGAATGTCTCTCCAGCTGACAAATTATAAACAATATTTCTTTCATCTTAAATTATAAAATATTTTTAAATAAAATTTTATATAATAATAAATTTTATTAAATATATTTAATAATTTTATTTTTTTAAATAAAAATATAAATTTTTAAAAATACTTATAATTTAATGCATTAAAAAAATAAAAATTAATTATATAAAGAAAGAATAATATTAAAATTAATATATTTAATAAAATCTTAATATATTTAAAATATTTTATATCTTAAAATGAAAAAACTATTTTAAAGATATCATTATAATTTGTAATGGAGGGAAGTAGCGAGTATATTTTAAGTATAATTATTATTGAAATATTATAAAGCATATACTTTGTCTACCCTCTTAAATCTTAATCATAGGCGCTATGATTATTGCTACACTTTATGCTGGATATGTAATTGATCACTTAATCATTTTTATTATCAGACACCAATGTAGTGTGGGACTGTATATCAATTTAGATTTTTTGTTCACTTATTGTTTTCCAATTTTTCTCATATATGTTTGTCTCATGCTACTCACTTCACCTGATGAAATTAATTAATCACTTTAGTATAGATCTAATTATTGAATAATAATAAATCAATAATGTTTGAAACATTTCTTTTCATTATGAGAGTTGTTATTAAAAACAAATAAAAAATTTTCTGATTAAAGTTAAAATTTTAATTTAAAAAAAGTTTTCATATAGACATTATTTCTTCCTTTTTATTTTCTGTATATTGCTTCTGCTATTTTCTTCTCCCAATTGCCAAGTTTTCATTGAAAACTCATGCTTATTTTGAGAGTTTGGCCAATAAGAAAAGGGAATTATTAGAATATAAGGTGTTTAAATAGTTGTTCAAAATCTTCTGAATCTTTATCATGCCCTTTGGTAATTTGAAGCTCTTTCAAATTATTTAAAAATTTTACATTCAACTTTTTAAATATTTGATAAAACATTTTAAAATGTTGACATATTAAATTTATTTTTAAAATAAAAATGGTCAATTAGTGGAAAAAAATTAGTATTTGAAACTTACAGTGTTAGGGTTAAAAAATTAACAAGATACTTTATAAAATTAAGAGGTAAAATTAAAATTTTATATGAAGTTAGAAAACTAAAAATATACTTTAACCTATTTTAAAAAATTAAATAAATATAATTTTAGTTTTAAGAATCCCGTCTAGTTATTTTTAATTTCTATCCCTTATTAGGTTTATTCCCTTCCTCTTTGAGCTTTTGCAGTTCCGTTCTCTAGCGTTTCGTTTTTCTTAATATACCATAATATCAATGAAACTAAAAAATGGTTCAAGGAGTTGAACTAGCTTATTATAAGGGTTTCAAATTTCAATTTTAGAATATACAATTATGTTAATTAAAAATATCAAAAATATCCTGAGATCCCCGTGAAGCTAGTAAAATCAGTTCAAGCGATTGGTAGTAATAATACTCCAGATTTTGTAGTATACCATCTGTGATAAAATAAAAAAATAAATACAACCAATTACATTATATAAGAAAATTCTGAAACTCACCTCTTCATTTTTGTTCCGTCCTTATTTATAACATGAAAGAGTTTAACTACGATTATCTCTTGACATTTAGATTAACTAGACAGTTTCTGATATATATTGCACGAGTTGAAATTAAAAAATTTAAAACAAATATCATCGATATTATTGATATCGACACATTTAAGATGACTAAATTTTTAAGAGTTCCTCTATTAAATTATTTTTTTTGAATATTTTATTTGTACACATCTTATCTTTATTTCTCAAATCTATAGTGAAAAATTTATCTAGAAAATACCTGTTTTTAGAGTGCTTAGAGAATATTGACAAAAAAAACTTCTTTATAATTCTCAATAACCCCTCATTTTTTATTACGTAAAAAAATTAGACACTAATTTTATGAATTATGACATAAATTATATTTTTATAAATATGGATATAAGAAAGAATGCAAAGGGATCCCTCTTTTTTTTTTTAAATTGTATCCTATTATTTTGTATTTTTTGGTTCCTTTTCTTCTTCTTCTTTTTAACGTGCAAAATAAAAGGGCTACAAAAAAGATATATTTACTACTCAAGTTTTACTTGTTCAGAATACTTAAGTAGTCACTACATTATCTTGTCAGTGTGGAATGTGTGGTGAGACATTCACAGTTTGAAGGGCCGAAACCACGAAATAAGGAGTAATGATCCAAATTAAACTTATATTTCTTTTTATTTTCTTTTTTTCTTTTTACAGATTATGTTTATGGATGATAGTTGATGAGAGTTCATTGATATTAAGTATAGCGAATCAAGAAAATATATAAAAAATAGGCAAAAAATAAATCTCATTGATCAAGAAAATTGAAAAGGCATGAGAAACTACAGCGAGTATAGAAAGATAGTTGAATAGAGTTAATGTTAAAGATCAGAAAAATTTAAAATAGAATTGCTCTTGAATCAATGCTCCCATGAAAGTAGACTGAAAATACATGAAAAATAAAAAATAAATAAAATCTCATTGATCAAGAAAATTAAAAAGGCATGAAAAATATAGCAAATGGAGAAGGATAATCAGATGGAATTAATGCGAACAATCAAGAAAATTAAAAAATGAGACTGCTTTTGAATTAAATGCTCTTGTAAAAGTAAACTAAAAATACATAAAAAATAAGAAAATAAATGAAATCTCATTAATGAATTAAGAGAAATTTTTATATTAACATTAATCTAAAATTTATTAACCAATGAGAGTCAATTTTTCTTTTTCTTTTTTTTTTTAAAATGGGATTGCTCTTGAATCAATGCTTTCATGAAACTAAACTGAAAATACATAAAAAAAATAGAAAAAAAATTAAATCTCATTAAATACTTCTGTGAAAGTACACTGAAAATACATAAAAAATAGAAAAGTAAAATAAATCTTATTAATGAATTGAGAAAAATTTTTATATTAATATTAGCCTAAAATCTATTAACCAATGAGAGTTAAAAACTGTTTTTTTTTTACCAATTAAATTGGAGCTACAAGATTTATATATTGATATATTGATGATGATGATAATATTGATATTGATGATAGAATAAGATGCCTTGAATAGAAGAGCCAAAACACATGGGAAAATGCAACAAACATGGGTCATGAATAGAGAAAAATGGAGGGTCAGTTAATGCTCCCATCCAAGTTGAATTAGAATTCAAAATTTGAAATTGAAAATAGGTGGGGCCCCCATGAAAAATTGATTGAATCAATAGGAGATGATTAAATTTTAACCAAGATAAAATGATCAATGATAAAGCTCAAAATAAGACCAATGGGATGCTTTCTACAAGATTTGTTAAAATTGTTAATATATATTGATAGAAGAAACGAAAAGACTTCAAATATAAAAAGTATACTTCAATATATATATATATATATATATAATAACAATAATATATTCCTAAAAATTTCCACAAAAAATAAATACATAAAGTTATTAACTTATTATTATTAAAAATTCTAAACTGGAAAAAATGGAAACCATAAACCCCACAAAGGAAACGAAACACAAAATAGAAGAAAATCGACTTCAATCAATCCATTGATACTCCCTGCGATTCTGCTCCTCTTCTTCAGGAGTAAAATCATTCTTTATGTTAAAAGTCCGGCGAATCTGTTCCGGCGATTTCCCTTTGATCATATCAGCCGCTGCCTGGCAAGATGAATCTAGCAAGCCTGCAATTTCCATGTAGTTCGCCGCTAATATAATATCCAACAGAAATTCCTTGTCCACTTTTAAAAACTCAGCATCCCACTGCTTCAGTTCCTCCACGCCGGCATCTTCCACGGCTTGGCCATCGACGATAACATCCGTCTCGGTCTCGGTCTTGGTAGGCTCATCATGATCGGCATGTTTCTGGCAGTATTCCATGACTTTTGCCAACGTCGCAGAATTCACATTGTACAGTGGGATCTTGTCGGAGACGCCAAATTCGTCCAACGTGTTCTTTATTAGCGTTGATAGTGTTGCGGCGTTAATGGCCACCTCAAACTCATCGCCGTCGCTGCTTATCAATGTAACAGTCTTTGCCGACGATGTCATCTTCTTTGAAGGTCGTCGTAGGGTTAGATGAAAGAATTTTACTTTACCATTTATTCCCTCTCCTTTGTTTATATTTATATTTTATAATAATTTGAAAGAGTTTAACTCTGAGGTAAACTTTCAAGTATAAGGATAATTTACAAATACCTAAATTTAAGATAACAAACTTTTGAATAAATTGGGCTTAGGCCCCGTATTATACCCAAAAAAAAAAAACTTGTCAACATAAAATAAATCTTAATTAACAGTTACTTTTTTTAATTTTAGTTTCATTAACTAGGATTCAAAAGTTTGTCATAGAAAATATTAGACTAAAATACATAAAACCTTCCTGAACTTTAAAATAGTTGCATATAATCATCCTCATTTTTAAAAGTTAAAATTAACCCTTCTAATCTTTAATTTTATTTTTCAAAACCCTTTATTGTTAATTATGTTATTTTTTCATCAATATTAAAATGTCATTTGACTAAAAAATATTATTAAACAAAAATATTATATTATATAACTATTTATAATAAATTTCTTATATTTTTTGGATAGTTAAGGTATTAATAATAGCCAAAATAAATGTTATTATCATAATATAAAATTTTAAATATTTACTTTTTTGTTATTTTTTTCATTTTTTTGTTATCAATTGTGCATAGTTTTCTTGTATTAAAAGATAAATTAATCTACTATAGTAATATTTAAAATTTTAAATATTTTAGCTATGTGCATTACATTAATCTAACATGAAAATATAAATAAAAATTTATCTTTTAAAACAATAAAATCATGCACAATTGATAACACAAAAATATGGATAAAACTAATATAAACATAAAAATTTAAAATTTTATACTGTGATAATAACAAACTTTTTTGTTATCAATGGCTTAATTATCCAAAAGATATAAAAAATTTATTATAAATAGTTATAAAATATAATATTTTTGTTTAATAATATTTTTTAGTTAAATAACATTTTAACCCTCATAAAAAATAACATAATTAATATTAGGGGATTTGAAAAATAAAATTAAAAGTTAAGGGGATTAATTTTAAACTTTTAAAAGTGAGAGGAGTTATATGCAACTGTCTTAAAATTCGTAAGAGTTTTATACAATGTAGCCAATATTTTATTATAAAGGATATTCATATAAGAAATCAATACATGGTTTTGTTCATTTAATGCCTATATAATATATTAAAAAATAAAAAAATATGATACTAAATCTAATAATTATACTAATACGATATGATATGATCATAACTTTTATTCTGCTACATGATGATAAACTTTGTTTTTTATTAAGATTAACGTAAAGTATTTCATATTAATCTTTTAAATTGAAAGGAAATAGAATTTGAAATTTAAATTATTCCGATATATAAATTAGAGCATATACTACTATATCATTATTAATTACTGCTACTTAGATTTTGGAAATTAATTATATTTTGAATAGAAATAGGAAAATAATTAAATACTTTTCGGAACCACCAATTACTAAAAGAAAAAAATTAATTTGTAGGTCCTTATATTTTTTTTCTCAATTTTAAATTTGATTCTTGTAAGTTATTTTATTTTAATCAAACTTTTATTGTTTGATCTATTAAATATGTTAATTCTTTATTATATCATCATCAGTAACTCATTAGTTACGTCTCATTTACATTTGAGAATTTTGGAATGTAGTACATAAAAGATAGGAAAAACATAACTTTATATTCCAATTTTTTC
This sequence comes from Prosopis cineraria, assembly GCF_029017545.1. NCBI lineage: Eukaryota > Viridiplantae > Streptophyta > Magnoliopsida > Fabales > Fabaceae > Prosopis > Prosopis cineraria. Next base: position 6,462,556 of record NW_026555344.1, read on the forward strand.
TTTACATTTTGTTATTTATTTTTATACTTTTTTCAGTATTTTTGGTTCTTATACTTTTATTTTTCATTGTTTTAGGTCCCTCCATAAAAAAAATATAGAGAACTTGGAGGAACCTAAAACAATTAAAAAAATATATAGGGGTTAAAAACGCTAAAAAAAAGTAGAGACCAATAACAAAATGTGAGTAAAATATAATGACCTAAAATTATGTTTTTCTAAAAAATAAGTTAAATGATACTCCCTCCGTCCTTATATATAAAGCATTTTTTATAAGCTTATTTCGTCCCTAAATATAAGGGGTGGCTGTTATATTTTTTAAGTAATTAGAAAATTTTACACTTGCCTTGACAAATAAAATAGATCATTAATTGTATGTTTTTCCTACCACCATTATGATATTAATTATGATATTAGTAGAGGTAAAATTAAAAAATTATTATATTTTTATGTAAGTTTAACTAAATAATAAATTTTTATTTATATGCAAAATTTAATTAAAAATACTTTATATATAAATATAAAGACGGATGGAGTATTATATAGGTGTATTATATGTGATGTTGGTCCATGACAAATAAATCAATGGTGGCAAAAGAGAAGAAGACACACGTGCTAATTTTCAAGGAAAACGCTTTGGTTGAGTCAAGGAGACACCAACTCTGACCATATCAGCTCACTACTCTTAAAAGGATGTCTCTCTATGTAACAGACTATACTCTAAATTATAAAACACATTTAAATAAAATCTCATATATTTATTTTTTTTAAAATAAAAATATAAATTTTAAAAAATACTCATAATTTAATATATATTAAAAAGAGAAGGGATAAAAATTAATTACAGAGAGAGAAAGGATAATATTAAAATTAATGTATTTAATAAAATCTTAATTTATTCAAAGTATTTTATATTTTAAAATGAAAAAACTCCTTCAAAAGTACCCTATAATTTAGGATGGAGGGATTAATAGCTTTTAAGTATAATTATTATTGAAATATTATATACAAAGCATGCTTAAATTAAAGTGACATCCATGCCACTTTTGACCCTCTTAATCATAGGTTCTATAATTGCTAAACTTTTCTGTATCCCGGATTATGTAATTTATCGTTTAACCATTTCCATTGTTACACACAAATGCAGTGGGACTTAATAAATTTAGATTTCTTGTTCACTTCTTGTGTGTGTTTTTTTTTTTAATTTTCTTATGTTCGTCTCTATTCATTCACCTGAATCTAACTATTGAATATGAGAATTATTATTAGACCAAAATAAAATAATGTTTGAAGGATTTTTTTTTCATTATGGGAGTTTTTACTAAAAAAATAATAACGAAAAAATTTCTGATTAAATTAAAATTTTTAATTTTTTTAAGTTTTCATATAGTTTCCTTTTTTAATTTTCTGTGTATTGCGCTTCTGACGTTCTTTTCTCCTCCCAATTGCCAAGCTTTCATTTAAAACTCATGCTTATTTAGTTATTCTGAGAGTTTGCTCAATAAGAAAAGGGAATTGGAATATAAGGTTTTAAAATAGCTGTTCAGAATCTTCTTATCAATCTTCATCCCCTTAGATTATTTGGAGCTCTTCCAAATTATTTCAAATTTTAAAGTAGAACAACTTTCAAGGGGAAGAAACTACTCTCTTCGTTTAAAAATATAAGGCAATTTTTAATCAAATCTTACTCCCTAATAAAGTAGTTACCTACTTTTAAACTAACCATATCTTTCTATATTTATTCCTATTAAACACCCTACAATAAATATAAAGTTATTATTAATATGGATACTTTAAAAAAAAAGACAATGATTACACCTTAAAAGACTAAAAATACCTCACATTTTTTAACATTTAACTCCTCAAGTTTTTAATGGAGGGAGTATCTAATAATTCATTCAATTTTGGACCTCCCATGACATTTTCTTTGAATATTGCCCCTTTCTAAATATATCCTTAATTTTTAATTAAATAGAGGCTTGTTTTTATAGAATACTCCTTTCGGTCTTATTTATAGGATACCTTTTAAAAATAATTTTTAATCCAAAATATAAGACACCTTGCAATAATTAAATTATTTTTTAATTTTATCCTTTCTTGATTAGCTTAAAACTATTTAATGTGGTTGTATTATTATTTAAAGCTAAGGGTAAAAATAAAAGTACATCTCATTTTTTTATAATATAAAAAACTAAATTTTCTTAAGATATATGAAATAGTTAAAAACATTTTATGATAAAGAACAAAAGGAGTAGAAAATATAAATAAGTTCAACCATATGCAAGTTGAGCACGCCATTCATGGAATATGTTTCTTGTCAGATTCCTCAAAATGCAAGATACGTCAAGGAAACTCTATCACGCATTCATGTGAATGCTGATCAAGTTGGAAATTTGTCCCTCATTTAATTCCTAACAAAATTCAATGCACTGCAGCACCAAAAACAATAATTAATACTCTTCTGGTCCCATATATAAATTATTTCTAACATATTTTACCACCATCAAAAAAAATTTTAAAATTCATTAACTTCATCTTAAAATTTAATAAATTCTCAACTTTGCCTCTATTAAATATACATGCTCCAGCATATTTTCTCTCTCCAACATTTAATGGAGAGTAAAAGAGAAAATTTATGATAAAAATTTAATGACGTAACTTATAAATAGGATCAAAAAAATTATTCTCTTTTTGCCTTATAAATAGGATCATAGAGAGTACTCTGTTGTCCTATTTTATACTACCTCTTTCCCAAATTGTAAGATAATTTTAGCATATATTCGATGTCCTAAAATATAAAACTTGTTGATTAAAAAAATAAAGTTTCATCAATAATATTTTTCTAACATTACCATTCTCATATGTTCTCTCGTCTTAATATTCTTTAAAAATTGGAGCGTTAAATGAAAGACTTTTTTTAAAGTGTATATTTTTGTTTTTTAAAAAATAAGATTATAAATTGTATTTAATAAGCTTTATTGGTCTGTGTAATTTTGTTTAAAAGTGCTTTCTAATTTGAGACAAAGGGAGTACATTTTTGAGTTAGTTTAGTGTTTCAGAATATAAAACATTTTAAAAAATAAAAATTTGATTAATGATGATTATTTGAATATTACTCCTCAAACTTTCCTTCCCCATCTTTCTTTAATGAAGGGTATTTTTAAAAAATTTAGAAAAAAATTAACATTATAAACTATATGTTCAATGAAAATGCTTTATATATTATGACGGACGGGATAATATATAACTTGTCCATGCCAAAATAACAATTTTAAACAGTAGCTGAAGAAGATTACATTTCCCATCCAGAATTTTCTGGCAAAAGAGGAAAATTCTGAAGTTAATAATTGCTGATGATCAAATCATCAGAGATATGGGTTTGACCCCATTTTTTTCACATTATAATTAACTATCCTGAGTCCTCACCTCAGTCATAATCTAACTTCATCAACTGGTGGAATAATATTGCTGGAAGTTATAAAGATGACTAGGATTAGTAAAAGAGAAAGGGATTACAGTTCATAGAATAATGAACCTTGTCTCCTAGACTTTCCAATGCTTTGACCTGCGACCTGAGAAACTTGAGATAATTTGCAGCTTCATCAAGCGTTGAAGCTGTGTCCATCTTGCTTCCACCAGGCACAATCTTCTGCAAAACCCTAATCCTCTCACTTATTCTCTCTCTTCTTTGCCTCGCTGCTACAGTCTGTGGATCTGTTGAGATTCTCACATTCTTCCTTCTAGGCTTTTCCACCACCTCCAACACTAAGTCCACTGGCCTGAACGCTGCAGCCCTATATATCATCTCCTTCATGTGTGCCATGGCCTCTGCATCAGGCTCTTGGGTAATAATACTGGAATTAGATGACATGCTTGAGTTTGGCTGCTGAAAATTTATGTTTGAAGAAGGTGAGAAGTTATGTTCCCATCTAGATTTCTTCGGCTTTGGTGGATTGTTATTCTCTGGAATGAGTCCAAAACTCCTTTTTGCATGATTAAGCTCGTTACGTTCTGAAATATTATTGCCTTGATTGACCACACATGGACGTGATGAAGTGCTGTGAGAAATGGCGTCTTCAATTTCATTGACTTGATACTGAAGGACGTCGTCCTTGTTCTTTCCGCTACCACAGGAAGCTGCAGAAGCGATGTTATTACTCTTCTGAGATTTATCACCAGGGGAAACTGAACTTCCATTATTATTGTTGTTGAAGCTCCATATGTTTCTTCCACAGTTATCAGATAGAATCGTGGAAATATCCCCGTCATCTCTGTTGATGTCACTGTATGAGACGCCGCCATTGATGAGCTGTTGTTGTTGGTGGTGGTGTTGGTTGGCCATATGAGTGTCGAAATAATCTGGCACAAGATCAAAAGCTGAATAAAGATGGTGAAGATGATGATCTGTTTGAGCTGGTTTATTATTCTGCGTCTCATGCACTTGATAATCGAATTCAGGCGTGGCGTAGCATACTTTCTCTTCAATGTCTTCTGGTTGAGCGTTCCACAAGTTCGGCATATTGGTGAAAAATTCAGAAGTATCCCAGGAAAGACCATCCATGCTGTTCACTTGACAATTAATATATGTTTCAAAATTTCGAAGATCTAGTTGAGAGTGGACGAATAAGAGTTATTTCTTCCCACCTACCACATTTAAGTCAATATATCAGAGAAATTATATACTCCCTTCACTTCTTATTATAAGGTCACCCCAAATCAAGAAGAAATTCTTCAATTAATAATTTGTTTAGAAATAGAATAAATTTTCAATTTTACCTCTACTTAAATGGAAAAAAAAAATTAACTTTGTATTACATTCTCTCTCATATATAGTTAATGAGTTTAAATAGAAATAATATTAGAAAAATATAATTAATACCTCAGCAACTACCTTATATTAAGGATCAAAGAATTTTCTAGAAGGAACCATATAATAAGGATTAGAGAGAATGTGTATGAAGTACACTAAGGACTAAAGTAGTTCGAGTATTTCTTGTATATCACTCTTAATATATACCCCCTCTAGATTAAAATATAGGGGATTGTTGACGTATGTGTGTATGAAGTACACTAAAGACTAAAGTTGTCTAAGTTTCTATCGTATACCACTCTTAATATATGCTCCTTCTAGATTAAAATATAGGGCATTGTTAACTAATTTATAGTTCTTTAAAAAAATCAGTTGAAATGTTAATTTCTTAAAATAATTTACATATTTCCAATTATACTTTCATTAATTAAATATTTTATATAAGTGTTGAAATTTCAATGCATGATTTTTTCAAAAAGAGTAATAACTGAAATAAGAGTTTTCCAATGCCCTATATTTTATATCAAGTAAGGCTTATGGAAGATATCTTATATTGTTGTATGTGGGGAGTAATTATTAAGGAATAACACACATTTCCTATCAGCTTTCCTTGACAATAGACTGTCTGAGAATTTAACATGATTTTTATAGGGTAATAAGAAGAAGAACTTACCGATTCTAGATCCAGCTGCTTCAGAAAACCAAAATATAAACCCCGAAGCCAAGATTCTAAGAAAATGTTTCTTGGGAGTCTTCAATAATACTTTAGGAAAGATAACAAGAGATGACTGACTGCAGCTTTCATTTAGTAATCCGTTTCGTTGTGATGATAGCAATAAGTTCCTTTGCTGCGATGAAAGCTGTGATAAAAACCTTGTCAGATTTGAAAGAAGAAACTGAAATATTATTCTGGATTGACAATTTAAATGCAATGAAAACTTAGAAGCTTCAAGTTTTTCTGTACTGAGACACACACACACACACCACACACACACACACACACGTATATTTATAAGTATGTATAGAGAGGGTTAAAGACGAAATATATATACACATATATTTGTAAGTATGTATAGAGAGGGTTAAAGACGAAATCGTACAGATATATATCCAAGAGATGTGAGAATAGAGCGTACAAGAAAGTCGTACCTTGAGCTGCTTCCTTGGAATTGAAGACGAACTGGTGGTGCGGTTGTGTGTGTTTTTTTGCTCAAGAGAAGCCTTATATACAGATAACAAGAAGAAAACTGTTCAAGTTATTATATAACAAAAACAAATCTTGGTACTTGAACCATTAAGTCAGCAATTGAATATTATGCATAAATATTACATGAACTGTATAGTATGGTAAAAAGAAGGGGCTATATAATATACATACATATATATATATATATGCTACTTTGTAACAATTTAATTAGGGAGGCGCAGTTCATTTTGGGGAAGAAAAAGAGAAAGAAAGCATTTTGGTCAGATGGGTTGGTGTGTAAGACTATTCTTGGCAGATGGGGAACATGAAATTTCAGAGAAGAATTTTTTAATCTCTCAAGTGACTGAATATTTTAATTTTATAGTATACTTTATCTGTTGATTTTTTTTTTTTTTGTTTTACTATCTCGATGGTTTTTTAAAGTATACTCAAGCACAGCAATATGCATATAAGATTTTACATATAAAATATATTTGAAGAAACTTGAAATTAAACATTATTGTTAGAAAGAAAAATTATCTCTTCTTATTGATAACTTTTTTTGGTGGCGCATTCTTTTTCGGTGGAGAAAGGTCAGACCTCAGTTTGGCTGTGGATGCATGTACAGTCCATGCGCACTGTGAAGTTTGCAGTAAAACTGCAATGATTGGCATCACTATCATTTTCTAACACATTTCTCTTAATCATGCTTTTAACCATTGCCCGATCTGATTTTTTTAATTTTATAATATTAAATTAGGATATCTTTACAACTAAAGTGCCTAAATTCAATTCAGTACTTCTCCCATGTTTCAGCATTAGAAATCTTTAAAAATCTTGATTTAGTGTTATTCAAGTTATGAGGTACTTAAATTTCATTCTCCCTAAAAGGAATGTAATGTCTTGCCTCATTCATCAAGACATTGAAATTAAAAAAAAAATTAACAAAGTTGATCAAGTTAATAAGGATTTGATCAAAAACCCACAACTTGTGAAATACTACCAATGTGATGATCTTGTTAGTAGGAGATTTATAAGTATCTCCATAAACGCTCTTTGAGCTTGGAGATATATCTTAATGAGTATTTAGGATTTAATTTACATGAACTTTTCTTTAAGAAAAAAACAAAAAGAACAATGTATGTTATGGGGAAGAATTGTGATATTGACTTCACTTTAATTTGAAGGGGTAATATAGATATTTCACCTGATTATGTTCATTTTTTTCTGACAAAAAATTAAAATTTTAAGGTATATGTAAGTTGTCATTTAAGAAATAGATAGAAATACATATAGCTATCGTTTTAATTTCTTTCTAAGTGGATCTACTGATGACCAATATGCGTAATTATATGAAGTCCTAAACTTAGTAAAACTATATATAAATATACACAGATTAAAGACACTTGAAATAATATACAAATAGATTAAAAGCATAAATCTTACAAGATCTTGATTGCTTACAACCATCTGATTTGTGGGATTGTTCTTTAATTTTTGATAATAAACTCTCAGTGGGAAGCTTTGGAACATTAAAATGAATGCTTTCCAAATGTAAATATATATTAAAGACACTTGGAATAATATATAAAGATCTCTCTCTCTCTCTCTCTCTCTCTCTCTCTCTCTCTCTCTCTCTCTCTCTCTCTCTCTCTCTCTCTCTCTCGCCTTTTGCAAAATTGAAGCCAGAGGACCGGCAGTGATGAGAGAGCTAGGGATAATATTTTGAATTGTGATGAGTCCACATGCACCCACACATTAATACATAACTCAGTGAATGAGTGAATAATCTGAATGACTTGTAATTAATTTTGTCGACTGAATCCCATGTTTTTTTTTGTTCCTCATTTCATATTGAATTCTTCATCCCATGCATGGATTCACTTTTCCATAGCTTCTTCATACAAAAGCAATATGATCCTCTATTTAAGTGCATCTTCAAAACCACAAAAGGAGCATGATTCTCTTAATTGAAACCTTCAAGTAACTATATATAAAAGAAGAAATGGGAAAAGGGGATGCATCACAAAATTCATGATTATATTCAACTACATATGCATATCACTTTTTTTTCTTAGCTATAAAGTATAAAACTTTAAACAAGTCACGCTGTTGATCAATTATGGTCTCAAATCATACAATATACAGAAATATATATTTGTCCATATTATATATATATATACTCCATTCATCTCAAATTATAAGACAATTTAAAATAAAATTACATATAGAAATAAAACACAATAATGACACTTTCTAAATTTACTTTTTCAAAACAAAGTTATTAACTTTTAAAAATACCCCTACATATACTTAATCATTACATTATAATATCATCTTAATTTTCTCTTCTCTTGAAAGGTAATATTTAAAAGGGTTAATATGAACCCTAAACTTTTAAAAAATGTATTATGAACCTTAAATAATTAAACATCATTAAGTTTAAACAAACATCCATCAAATTAGGGCCTAATATATAATTTTTACCAAAGGAGGGTAGGAGAGAGAGGGAGAGTGAAATTTAGTAAAAATCACATATTAGGCTCCAATTTAATGAACGTTTGTTGAAATTTAACAATAAAAAAAATTATCCTAATTTTAATTATTTAGAATTTAAAATATACATTTTTTAAAGTTTATAATTTAAATTATTTCTAAATCTGTAGTTCAGAGTTCAAATTGCAAATATATCAATCCTATTAAAAAAGTATTATTAATAAAAAAATTTAACATTGTCTTATAATTTGGGATGGAAAAAGTGTAATGATTCTACATGCTTACAATCTCATGTTGGTTATATGATTATGTTTTTATAAAAAGAAAAAAAAAGGAAAGGAAAATTTCCTCTAATTAATGTTTTTCTTGGTTTGGGAATAAATTTAAAATTTTTAAAAATGAATTTGATGTTGAAATCACAATGCAAAATAGGGATTTTAAAAAAATACTCATATTTATTCTCCAACCGTATTTCAAACGAAATTATTTTTTTAATAAAAATTGTGCACGATGAAAATATACAGATTTTGGAAATTATAAGTATGATTGAAAATTCAGAATGTTTCCGCATTGAAGTGAAGCGAAACAGCTCATGACCGATTATGGGAATCTCTGGGTGCCACGCCCTTTCACGTGAATCCCACGCTCTCATTCCTACATGGCATCCGTTCATTTGACGAGATCCTAAGGGGCTGCCACGTCATCATAATGACCGTACAGCTGTACCTGGGACTACCTGCTAGGTTACTCTCATCGATTATCTCCCAATTTGTCTGCTGCACATGTTTTTAAGTCTCTATTTTTTTAACTTTTTATTATGTAACTTTCTTTATATAAAAATTAAATATAATGTCATACACGCATAATTTAATTATTTTTCAAATTTGACGATCCCAGATTGTTTTATCCTGTATTTTTATCCATCCAGCAGTAATGATCAGTAGTGGTTACCAATTGATAACAAGCAAATAAAAAAAAAATCTTTTTTGCTTGTAATAACCTTGCATCGGCAAATGCCAGTGATATCTTGAATTTCAAAAAAAAAAAAAACAAAGAGAGAGGGATAAAAAGATAAGACAACGAAATAGAATAGAAGAACAACATTTTAGAGAACAAGATATACTTAGAGATAAGATATATAATTGGAACGTACCCACAGAATTGCCTAATTAAATAATTCAGTAATTCACAGGAGTAACCTTAAACTACAACATGGTCAACCAAATGAGAAAACAAAGCAATATATATTTTGCCAGCTCCTCCATATCTCTCTTTGATTCCCTCCACATTATATGCAACAAGCTTTATTTGGAATCATGGACATGCATGTTCCAAATAAACCTATTTAAAAAAAATTCTATATATGTTAATTAAGAATTGAAATCATAAGTAGTGTGTGATATTGTGTGGTTATTATAGTCCTAGAATTCACAAGCTGGCTTATTTGGCGGAAGTGAGATGGAATGATGGTGATGTTTACTGTAAAGCCCCACGTGCAAAGATCATCTGCGTCTTGCCACTTGTTCAAATTATTGATAATCTTATTGTTGTTTTGATTGACAATTATTATTTCATTTCAATTCATTCATTATCTTCTCTTCTTTTGCACATGCCAAGTAGACACTTGAATTTCCCTTGTGAATTATAATATACTTGCAACTTGTGCCCTCTTATTTCTTGGGTACATGCTCTTCCAATATATGCATAATATAATGTGTATGTGTATTTATTTTTATGTAATCTGACTTGATTCGGATTAGTTAAAATTGAATGTAACTTTAAGAAATTAGTTGGTATTATGGTATGACAAAGATGACCAAGTGGATCGGAGGAGCAAGTATGTTAACTTACAAAGAGAGTAATTCAGCATTTATCACACTTTCTCCAAATTATCCTTCATAAAATTAGAGTTTTATTTTCATGAAACAAGCTCAATTCCTTCACATGCTTAAAATTGGTTATATGGATAGTTTAGTTCAATTTTATTAGTTTTAGATATAATTATTATGCTTAGCCAATTTTTAAAATTGTATGGGTTGGTTAAAATTTACTTATATTTGAATACAGGATTGTTATTGTGAATTATTGAAAATGAGGTGATGACTCAAGATTAATTAGAGATTGGATTAATTAACTGTGATAACCCTTATAAAAATAAATTAATATACATATATATATGATAATTGGTTTATGTATGTTTATATTAAATCCTTATACAATTATGCTAATAGAGGAAGCTGATGTAGTGGTAGTTGGGCTGGATTATTTTCATTTGGTCCCAAGTTCGAACCGTAGTGAGCCCATAGAATATTTTTCTTCCTTTGCTGATTTTCCTCATAAGAAAATTACCAAATTACCCCTAACATAATTATATTTTTATTTACTCTTCTTTTGTTCTTCAGAAAGGATTCTGGAGCAAAAGAGAAAGAGAGAGTCGGTGGAGAGAGTAAGAGAAATCCTAGGTCTAGAAATTTCACTTCCTCCGTATACAGCAGTCACTGGCGTTGAGGTTCCGTCCGCCGTTGCTAGTGGATTGAGGTGTGCGTAAGTGGCTTCCTTCTTCCTTGCCGTGACGCCGTCTGATGTGTATGCGGGCTCGAGCTGCAACTCGCCTTCTCCTCTGTTCTGGGTGTTATAAAAGAGCACGCTAAACCTTCTCCTTCTTCCTCCTTGAATCGTTGCTGCTTCTCTTCAGTTTTAGCTGTTATTATCGTCGGTACGCTTGCCTTTACTCCATCTGTCGTTGGTCAGTCAACGAGTGATCTTTGCACTCTGTTTTCTTTATTTATTTCAGATTACCGAGCTCTTTCTCCCTTCTTTATCCAGGTGCATGTGTGAGTATTTAGATCTTCCTTCTCTTTATTATCACCAGTGATTATTGTTGGAAAGAGTTGGAGACTTGTGCTGCACCGATTGCTCCGGCTATCTTTCGTGCTCTTTGTCTCTGTTTTTTTTTCCTCTTCGTTTTCTGTTTTGGTTCTATCTGTGGCGTCATCTTCGAGTAACAGCTGGGATGAGAAACCAAGTTGCCAGAGCTGCGGCAGTGCTGTTATGAATATGGATTATTGTTGCTGATTCATTTCCTGTGTTTCCTTGCGAGTAGTGCTCAGTTTTCTGCGTCCCTGTTCTGCTGCAATCTTCATTTTCTTCTTCTTTCTCCTTTGTTGTCCGCTGCCATCTGGGTTGAGAAGGTGAGAAATTTTAAACTCTCCTATTGCTAATCCACTATGTCGTGAGAGTAAGAGATAAGGACATGTGTGACGTGCGTATACGTGAAATGCAGAAGTAGAGTTGTATGCGCTACTATTACTGTTTGGTATATGTAATCATGGCAACCTCACATTGTTCTGTCATTATTCATGCTGTTACGTAAGAAAAAGAAGAAAAAGGAAGAAGAAGAGAGGAGGAATTTCTATTTAAATGAATATTGCGGTTATGCAAGGAAGCAAGATGATATTGTAGATTGAGATTCCAATTAGAAATTATGGAATTAGACGATATTGCAAGATCTCAATAAAACTGAAAAAAAAATTAGGAAGGAAAAATATTAACATCAACTTCGACAATTATGTATGTATGTATGTTGTTTGGTAAAATACCCAGGACAAATTTATTTAATTATTTAATTATTTATTTATTTATATTCTAATAGGGTGTGCAGAAGAAAGGGAACCTGACCAAAATTGAAAGAAAGGATATCTTTAAAAATTTTGAAGCTCCGACGAGTAAGTGAATAGCATTCCATTTAATATTTTATCTTTATTTTAATAGCCTCTTCCTGAATTATTTTTCTTATGAATTATATTAATTATGAAAATTTTAAGATATCAGTGAAAGACAAACGAGTTATGATATATGCATTCATTGATTTTTACAAAGATATTTCCAAGTTTGATGGAAGTAATCTTGTATGGTTGTTAAACTTTGAAATTTATTGGATACTCGATTAATACAAAGTTATGATTTTGACAAACGTTGAGATTTGACACAATTCATGCGAGTTTGATTTTGAAAATGACAATTTAAATTCAAAATAATCATTTCTCTCGCATGTTGAAATGGGATTTCTAAGAGAACTTTACACAGAACACTGTTACTAACGGCAGTTCCGTTAGTCCGTAGCGCGCTGTGGTTAAATACTAGCTAGTTTGTTTCGTGAGTTTTATTCTCACGTTTGGTATTCGTGGGCTTCATACCCGCGTTTGATTTCGTGGCCTGAGCCACGTTTGGTTACTTACCCTCGTGGGCTGTGTGTCCACGTTTGATTCGTAGCTCCGGCTGCGTTTGGTTATTTACCCTCGTGGACTGGTGTGTCCACGTTTGTTTTCGTGGCATAAGCCGCGTTTGGTTATTTACCCTCGTGGACTGAGTGTTCACGTTTGTAACCTGTTCTGTTGAGTTCTCGAAATTTTAAATGTTGATTAATATGTATTTTTGAAATTTATCCGGTGTTGACTAGTAATTTGTATTACTTTGAGTTATATGAGAGCAAATGGTTTCTTTAAGCATGAGAACATAAATTGTTCTCTACTTATTCTTATTTTTCAAATATGATTATAATTTATATGCTTATAATTTTGGTGGAATTACTTTCAATTATTTGACACCATTATTAGAGACTGTCAATTTAAATTTTAAGAATTTTATTATGGGAATGCTATTCACTGGAAAAATTATTTGGCTTCAGATTGGTTAGCTGACGCCGATTCTACCAGCAACCTCAAAAGGGCAACTAGCTACAGTGGGTGGATATTTTGATTGGTATTATTGTCTTTATGTAAATATATAATTTGTATGTCCTTTTGATTTGAGAGAAGAATAGATGCTCCACATAGGTTGTTGATAAACTTTATTTTTGATCTGTATATGGGTTGTTGGCTGGAAGGAGCTACGCTCCTGATTTATACTGTTATCTGTCAGAATTTTGTTGTAGAATTTTCGGGAGATCCTAGTTACAGGGGAGGTTCTGCCGAAATTTTTACAAAAATATCGACACTCTTTTATAATATTAAATCCAATAAGTTATTTTAAATTTTCATAGGATTTGATTAAATTTTGTTCCTTTCTTTTGTAAAAAAAAAATGAAAAAATGAAATCAATGTTTATTTTAAGGCTTACGGGAATGTGTAAGTGACTCATACCCGTGCCGGTCACCCTCTATTTTGGGGTGTGACAATTTGGTATCAGAGCCAAGGTTTTTACATATAAAACTATGTGGAGCAGAAACTTGCCAGTGAGGTTTCAATTATCATTATGAACCCGGGCATAATTATAATTGAGACATCATTGGAAGTTCTATAGGAAGTTTTCAAACGACGTTTGTTTTTTTTTATTGACTTTTTATTATATAAAGGAATTGTATTTTGAATTAAATATTTCTTTTGTTTCTTGATATAGTGAAATATGCCACCCAGACGTCGAGTATCTACCAGGAGCTCCACTAGCAGTAGAGCCTCTGGCAGAATTTCTCCGACAGATGATATGCCCTTGAGAGGTAGAGGACGGCGTCAGAGTAGGATCAGGGCTAGGGGTGGTCGAACCCTTAGGCCCCTTCAAGATATTCCTTCTAGAAGTGATCGAGTAAGTTCTCAATCTGAAGAACAAACAGTCCCTTCGACAAATGATACCCCAGAGGAAAATCCTATAGTTAAGTTATCGGAGTTTATGAAGCTAAACCCATCATCTTTTTCGGGAACTAATGCACGAGAGGACCCAATTGAGTTTCTCGAAGGAATTGAGAAGAGATGTAGGGCCTTGAGATGCCCTGATGCTCAGTATGTTGAATTTGCAGTGTTCCAACTTCAAGGGGTAGCAAGTACTTGGGCAAAAACAGTCCCAGGTTTGCATGCAACGAGAGCACCTTCTTTAACTTGGGAAGAATTCAAGACTACATTTCTAAATCGCTATTTGCCTCAGAGCACTAGAGACGCAAAAGTTGAAGAGTTTCTGACTTTAAAGTGTAGTAAAGGAATGTCTATAGTAGAATATGACCAGAAGTTTACTGAATTATCCTCTTTTGCTCCTCATATTATACCGACTGAAAAAGAACGAATTAGCAGGTTTGTACAAGGATTACCAGTTGACATACATGACAACATAGCACCTATGTTGAGTCGTGATATCACCTATGCTGAGATTGTTGATAGTGCATTGAGAATTGAGAATCGACATAAGGCAGAAGAAGCAATTTCTAAGAAACGCAAGAGGGAGCATGATGAGAAATTTCCTGGTTCTTCTTCCAAGAGTCATCAATTTTCAAGTCAATCTCACTTTCGTGCCTCACAATCTAAGCCTAGATCATTTGGTTCACCATCAGTAAGCACTCCCGTTGTGAGACCCAATTCTGGTAATGTGAGACCTCGAGCCCAGTCAGTGCCGAATCAATCGGGTTATGCTAGAGTCCCTTGTAATAGTTGTGGAAAATATCATTCGGGACCGTGCTATAGAGTGTCTGGTGCATGTTTTGAATGTGGACAGACGGGCCATTTGAGAAGAAATTGTCCATATCTACAGTCTGTGTCAAGTCACGGATCAATTCAACCTTCTCCTCGCCCTACTTCCTCATCAATCCCACCTGCTAGAACTGCTTCTACTTCAGCTAGCAGGGGTAAATTTGGAAGGGGAAATGGTCAGCGGGGACAATCTTCCTTAGGACAAAGGCAGGCGAGAGTTTATGCCATGACAAGACAGGATGCTAAAGCCTCAAATGCTGTTGTTACAGGTATTATAACTGTGTGTTCTAATCAAGCTTATGCATTATTTGATCCTGGATCCACTCATTCATATGTGTCCGCTTATTTTGCTAAGAGGTTGGGTAAAGAACCTATCCAACTTGATAAGTCATTTGTAGTTGGTACTCCAGTAGGGGAATCTTTAATTGTTTCTTATGTGTACAAGTCTTGTGAAGTGTCTCTTGAGGGCAGAGAAACCCTTATTGATTTGATGATGCTTGATATGATTGATTTCGATGTCATCCTGGGCATGGACTGGTTAGCTTCTTGCTATGCTACCGTTGATTGTCACTTAAAAGTAGTGAAATTTGATATTCCAGGTGAAACTTCTTTTATATTGCAAGGAAGTTTTATAGAAAGACCTACTAATCTTATTTCAGCTTTAAAAGCCCAACAATTACTGCAGAAGGGTTGTCAAGGTTTTTTAGCGGTGATAAGGGACATTGATAAACCCACTGTTAGTTTGGATCAAATTCCTGTTATTCGGGAATTTCCTGACGTTTTTCCAGAAGAGTTACCTGGATTGCCACCTGATCGAGAGATTGAATTTGCCATTGATTTAGTTCCGGACACTCAACCAATTTCTATTCCACCTTATAGAATGGCACCTTCTGAGCTGAGAGAACTAAAGACTCAATTGCAAGAACTGTTAGATAAGGGATTTATCCGACCTAGCACATCTCCTTGGGGAGCACCAGTACTTTTTGTGAAGAAAAAGGATGGGTCATTAAGACTCTGTATTGATTATCGGCAGCTTAATAAGGTGACGGTGAAAAACAGGTACCCATTGCCTCGTATAGATGATCTTTTTGATCAGTTGCAAGGAGCTCAGTATTTTTCCAAAATAGATTTACGTTCAGGTTATCATCAATTAAAGATCAAGAAAGAGGATATACCTAAGACTGCATTTAGAACCCGATATGGTCATTATGAATTCCTAGTAATGTCATTTGGGTTAACTAATGCACCAGCAGCTTTTATGGATCTAATGAATCGGGTGTTTAGACCGTTTCTTGATAAGTTTGTGATTGTTTTTATTGATGATATTCTGATATACTCAAAGAGCCTAGAGGAGCATGAACATCATTTACGGATGGTTTTACAGACGATGAGGGAACAACAACTTTATGCCAAATTCTCTAAATGTGAATTTTGGCTTGATAAAGTTACCTTTTTAGGACATGTTGTTTCTAAAAATGGTATTCAAGTGGACCCAGGCAAAGTAGAAGCGGTGCAAAATTGGCCAAGGCCAACAACTGTTACAGAAATTCGCAGTTTCTTAGGTCTTGCAGGATATTATCGTCGTTTTGTCAAGGATTTCTCTAAAATAGCAGCTCCACTGACAAGATTAACTCAAAAGAATGTGAAATTTGAATGGAGTAACAAGTGTGAAGACAGTTTTCAAAAGTTAAAGGAGTGTTTGACTTCGGCACCAGTTTTGAGTTTACCATCAGGCAATGGAGGGTATGTAGTTTATTGCGATGCTTCTCGTGTGGGTTTAGGCTGTGTTCTAATGCAGCATGGACGAGTTATTGCTTATGCCTCAAGGAAACTTAAGAAACACGAGCAAAACTACCCAACTCATGACCTAGAGATGGCAGCAGTTGTTTTTGCGTTAAAAATTTGGCGTCACTATCTTTATGGTGAGACATGTGAAATCTATACTGATCATAAGAGTTTAAAGTACATTTTTGAGCAAAAAGATCTTAATCTTAGACAAAGAAGGTGGATGGAGTTACTGAAGGATTATGACTGTACAATTCTTTACCATCCTGGTAAGGCAAATGTGGTGGCTGATGCCTTAAGTAGAAAATCGATGGGTAGCTTGGTGCACATGACTTCGACAAGGAGGCCTTTGGTGCAAGAAATTCATAAACTTGAGCAGAGTGGAGTCAAGTTTGAAATTATTGATAAGGGACCATTTCTGGCTCATGTACAAGTTCGTTCTTCTTTAATGGATCAGATTAAGAGCGCTCAATTTTCAGATCCAAAATTATGCAAGTTAAAAGAAGCAGTTATAGCTGGAAGTAACATTGAGTTTGAAATTGACCAGGAAGGAATATTAAAGTGCAAGGGTAGAATTTGCGTGCCACACGAGGAAAACTTGAAACGACTTATCATGGAAGAGGCTCATCATTCTTCATATACCGTGCATCCAGGAGCAACTAAAATGTATCAAGATTTGAAACAACTGTATTGGTGGGATGGCATGAAAAAGGATGTGGCAGACTTTGTCTCACGCTGTTTGACATGCCAGCAAGTTAAGGCAGAACACCAAAAGCCAGCTGGGCTACACCAAAGGTTAGAAATACCAGAATGGAAGTGGGAAAATATCACAATGGACTTTGTCACCGGGTTACCTCGCACTGCTAAGGGGTATGATTCTATCTGGGTTATTGTTGATAGACTGACGAAATCAGCTCATTTCATTCCAGTAAAGACAACATATAATGTTGATAAATATGTTCAATTATATATTGATGAGATTGTGCGATTGCATGGAATTCCAATATCCATAATTTCTGATAGAGGTCCTCAATTTACTTCCCGATTTTGGAAATCTTTCCAAGAAGCTTTGGGCACTCGATTAGACCTTAGTACTGCTTTTCACCCACAAACTGATGGCCAGTCTGAGAGAACCATTCAGATACTTGAAGATATGTTAAGATCTTGTATTCTGGATTTTGGTGGCAGTTGGGACCGTTACTTAGCTTTGGTAGAGTTTTCTTATAACAACAGTTATCAATCTAGCATACAAATGGCCCCATATGAAGCACTTTACGGCAGGCAATGTAGGTCTCCTATTGGGTGGTTTGATGTTGGTGATACTAAGCTGTTGGGACCAGATTTGGTGCAAGATGCTATTGAGAAAGTGAAAATAATTAGAGAAAGATTAATAACAGCCCAAAATCGACAGAAGTCTTATGTTGATAATCGACGTCGAGAATTACAATTTATAATTGGAGACAAAGTATTTCTTAAGGTGTCTCCTATGAAAGGAGTAATGAGATTTGGGAAAAAGGGTAAATTGAGCCCAAGATATGTTGGTCCATTTGAAATTCTGGAAAAAATTGGTGCAGTTGCTTATCGTTTGGCGTTACCGCCTGAATTGTCAGGTATTCATCCGGTGTTTCATGTATCAATGTTACGGAAATATTTATATGACCCTTCTCATGTAATTGAAGCTCAGGGGATTCAAATATCCCCAGACTTATCTTATGAAGAAGTTCCAGTAGCTATTTTGATCGACAAGTTAAGAAGTTGCGGTCAAAAGAAATCACTTCGGTGAAAGTGCTATGGCGAAATCATTCTCAAGAAGAAGCCACGTGGGAAATTGAAGCCGACATGCGTGCTAAGTACCCACACCTATTTTGTGGAATAAGGTAAGTATAAATTTAAATTCGGAGG
>NW_026555344.1:8281283-8723033 GCF_029017545.1 Prosopis cineraria
TGCTTTGAGTCTCCCTATTTGGGAATGGAAGGATCTTCCTTGGTTCCTTTTCTTCATTAGCCTCCTCAAGTGTGACTTGTGTTGCTGCAGCCGACTTATTCTTGATAGATGTTGTGGAGGGCTCTGGAAGCTCCTTTCCACTTCTAAGAGTGATAGCACTAACATTACTACAATTAGGATTTACAACTGTTTGAGAAGGCAACTTTCCAGAACCTTGACTCTTCAATTCATTAACGGAGGTGGACAACTGCCCAATTTGATTCTCCAATTTTTGGATTACTGTCTCAGTGCGTTGTTGAAATTGAATGTTATTAGTTGCCATTTGCTTCATTAACTCTTCTAGACTTGGTCCATCATTTTTAGACCCTGAAATAGGAGTAGATTGCCTCATTGGTTGCATAGGCTGTGAATTTTGACCTGTAGCATTATATTGTTGTTGTTGGCTTCCTCCATATCTGAAATTAGGGTGATCTCTCCACCCTGGATTATAAGTGTTAGAGAAAGGATCATATTTTTGGCCCTGTTGCATAGATCTAGTTGGAAAAATCCCAGCACAATTCTCAACTCTATCATCCAACTGTGGGCATTGATCAGTAGTGTGTGTGGCTAAAAAAACAGATGCCACATAGAGGCCCAACTAAGGCAGAAGATGTGGTAGCTTGCTGAGGATTATAAAATTGAGGTTGTGCACACGTCTGTGAGGGATACGCCTGTGGAAAAGTTGGCACTGCTGGTGAATTCATTAATTTTTGTTGTGTTAAGGCAATGTGCCGAACCATGCTAGAGAGCTCCTCCATCTTGTTCTCAAATTTAGGATCATATTGTGGTGTTGGAATCTCATTCACCCCCTTAACTGCTTGGTTAGCTCGTGTCCCAAATTGTTGAGAATTTTGTGCCATCTTAGAAATGAGATTCATGGCATCAGTTGGAGTAAGTTCTACCAAAGCACCACCAGCTGCGGCATCAACAAACCACCTATCTGTTGGTAAGAGACCTTCATAAAAATGTTGAACCAGCTGCTGATCAGGTATTTGATGGTGAGGGCAGCTAGCACATAATTTCTTAAATCTCTCCCAATATTCATGAAATGTCTCCCCAGTCATCTGACGAATCCCACAAATATCCTTTTTAATTGCAGCTGTGCGAGAGGCAGGGAAGAATTTTTCTAAGAATAACTGTGTCATTTGATCCCAAGATGTAATGGCACCTGGTTGCAAGTAATACAACCAATCTTTTGCCACTCCATCCAATGAAAAAGGAAAAGCCCTCAATTTGATTTGCTCTTCTGAAACTCCTTGAGGCTTCATGGTGGAGCACACAATATGAAATTCCTTCAAGTGCCTATTCGGGTCCTCTCCTGTAAGACCATGAAATTTAGGTAGCAAATGTACTAAACCAGATTTCAATTCAAAACTAGCATTTGCATCTAAATTAGGATATTGAATGCATAAATTTTGATAGTGTGCATTAGGAGCAGCCAATTCTTTAATTGTTCTATTACCATTATTATTTTCAGCCATATTTTCCAACTTAACTGTAGAGTCTAAGTCAGATTTAGAATCACTAATAATGCTATCAATCAATTCAGACAAAATTTCAGAGATCACACTATCCCTAATTTTACGGTGCTTTTGATTTTTACGGTTAGTACGACAAGTTCTCTCAATCTCAGAGTTCAAATCAATTAATTTATCTTGTAAAGATCTTGTCATGCACTAATAAACTGGAAAAACAATGAAAAACACCTAAAACAAGTAAAGACAAAAAATAATAATAAATCTTGAAAAAAATAAAAAATACTAGAGAAAAAAAATAAAAAAAAATAAAAATAATGAGAAAGAAGAAAAAAAAACTAATAACCAAACTCAAAAAGTTAACACCTTTGACTCCCCGGCAACGGCGCCAAAATTTTGACACTACTGTCGAATAGCACCAAAATTAACAAAAACTAGATTTTGCAGTAAAGTGCAACCTAGGTCGTCTCCCTAAGAGTCAATAGAGTAACTATTTAAATTATGATTATGAAAAGGTAAATAATGGGGGGGTTTTTTTATGATGAAATTAAAAACTAAATTATAAATAAATAAATAGAGAAAATTCAATTAAGAAAATTACCGACAACAAGCAGCGCAATCAATCACAACCCAATCACCTAAATTTAACCTTCCTCGTCTACAAAATAAATTAATTTTATTCAACTTTATTATTCTGGTTTCATTATAATATTTCTCAAATTATCATTCAAGAATTAAACAAGAAGTTAAGTTATAGATTAATTGAAATCTCCTTTAACCCACAACCTAACAATTGTTTTATAGCCACACCAAAAACAAAGCATGGATAATCACCCAAGCCAAGCCAAATTACTCTTACAATGCTATATCAATCGATTATAGCAATTAAAACCTCAGATAAAATTTATAACTCAAAAATTATGCAATAAAGCTACTCTAATCAGTAATAGTAATTAAAGCATAAAATTTAGAGGTAGAGAGAAGAAGAGAAAATTGGAATAAAGCTAAAATAAAATCTTTCCTGAATATTAAAGACTCTGATTAAAATTTAGGATCATGGTTTGTGATTGATCACACCAAAAAAAAATTAGCTCTCCATAGAATTAAAAATCAAACAACATGAAATGAAAAATTGAGAAGCCATCACCCAAGAAATTGGAAGAAGGAAAGACGAATGGCGATCACTGCTCTGTTTCCCTTCTTTCGTTTTTTTTTTCCCAGATCGTGCTTCCTCTCCGTCCCCCATCTATTCATATATATATATATATATGAAAAGTGGACCCTAATTAAAAATTACACTAAATAATCCAAAATAAATTCAAATAAAATTTTAAAGATTTGATTCTTGATTTGATCTCCAAGCATGCCCATATTCTTCTTATCCAAAATATTCTTCATCAATATCTTTCAAATTGAATCTAGAAAATCTGCACAAATAAAATAAAATTAAATAGCACCTGTGCAAAAATATTAAAGATATTATTTATATTTTAAAATCAAAGATTTAGTTAGTTAAAATTCCAAAACTGAATATTAGCTAATAAAATCAAATAATATCTAATTAAACTCAATTAGCCTTAAATAAATAATTAAAAGTCTAAATTAAAAGAATAAAAATATATAAAATTATCATTTATCAATTATACATTAGGGTCTCTACTTGCTGATGGAGAATTCAAGTACTAACAAGTTTAAACATGCAATATTCCAAGGTTTTTCAAATAACGCAGATGGATGGATCCCTCCACCTAAAGGCTATGTTTGTGTGTGTGTGAATGCTTCCATTCACCAGCAAGGAGATGCCATTTGTGAGGGAGTGTTCCAAAACGAACAGGAAGATTGGATTCTGGGCTTCAGACGTGAATTAGGGAGAGCAATCATCTCAGTTGCTGAACTTCTCGCTATAAGAATAGGATTGGAGATTTGTCACCAACAAAAATTTCAGAAAATCAAACTGTTCTCTGATTCATTAGAAGCCATCAATATGCTTTCTGGGGATTATCATTCTGATTCTTCATTTAATGAAGTAACGGCAATTCATGATCTTATTTATAGCAATTGGGACTTTGTCATAAAACAAACGTCCAGAGAGAATTTGAATTGTGCTAATTACTTAGCTAAGACTGCTTACACTGTTGGAGCGAACACTATTTTACTTTGGAACCGTCCCTTAGGTTGTTTAGACATCTTGTTGTTAGATAAGAGGAATGCTTAATTTCTCTTTGCTTTTGTAATTCAAGCTTTGGCTTGCTTTTGTAACTCAAAATAAAATAATAATAATAATCACAAAGTCATCCTCTCTTTATGAACGATTGTCTCAGCTTTGTTTTACATCGGATTTTCAGCTTCTCAATAAGTGAAAGGATTAAGCTCCACACAATTTCTATTGCTTGCTTTAAACCGATGTTCTTTCAACTGCAAGATAGCTACCAAAGTCAATCTATCATCAACATCTTGGCTTTCAACTCGATAAATTCTCCTCGCTCAAGTTCAAAATCTTTTCCAACCATTGTTAACACTTGACTATTTTGTTAGGTGTTTCTAAAAAAAAATTTGATTTTTAGTTTACATTTTTGTGTCGCTGGGGTGCTGTATGGACTTTAGCTTGATCATTTGGGGGGAAAAAAGTAGCGTATGTTTGCCTGATAGCCAAAAAGACATGCTGGTCAAGATCATTATTCATTAGTACCATGCTTATATATAATATTGAAAAAATCACAATCAAGGACTGACTACTAGAGAAAATTAATGATGTTGTAGAATCAAATGATTTTGATATTACTTTGACAAACCCAAATACTTACCTTTGTTGTGAAAAGACAAAACTACCCTTCATATGTATATTATACACTCTTTTAACAATAACTCTACATTTTAAAAAAAAAAGTCTCATTCATATTTTAATAACAATCAATTCTCTTATCAATAACTCTAAAAAACTAACATGGTGGTGGAGATGAACATGTTGTAATTTGGTAAATAAGTCCCATTTTTATTTTAACAATAATTAATTCCTTCATTAACAACTAGAAAATATTAATTTGGTAGAGAAGTTATTGTAATCTGGTGAATAAGTCTCTATTCAAGGAAAAAAAATAAGTTTCATTTTTTATAACAACAATCAATTTCCCAATCACAATAAAAATTCATCAAGGATAGTTTTGTCTTTTCATAACAAAATTTTTATTATATTAAGGTCATTTGGTCCTGTAACGTAATTAATTATCTCCACTGGTTCTTGATTGTGATTTTTCCTATATTGTTTAAGATCAACTAATATTTTTTTTTCATAACAAGATCAACTAACATTGAAAAAGGAAAATGATTACAAACAAAAGCATAATTAATAACCAAGCCCGATATATGAATTTCAAGCTGAAATATGAACATAGAAAAACAATAGCCTAAAGCAAACATATATATAAAACATGAATAACCGAGCCCGGTATATGAATTCCAAGTAGAAATCTTGTGTGTACTGTAGCCCCTTATAATCAATATTCCTTCGTCTGTAACATTCTTTTTTCTTTTTACATTGAATATTTTTTTTACGGTTTTATCCTTCCTCTCTGAAAAATTAAAAAAAAAAATTTGAATTCCCATCTTACAGCACCGTCTAGACATACACCACGTATCAAGAGCCCTAAGTTTATTTGATACTTAAAGCTTCTGATCATAATTTGACCAAAAAAAAAAAAAGCCGTTATCTCTCCTTAGGGCTTTTTTGCCTCAGCTATGTCTCACCGGGCACCAATATGTAATCAATTTATCAATTAAGAAAATTAAGATTAATTTTATAACTTAATTGTTTTTTACCTGACTTATTTTTTAAATAGTAATGAGTTCAAATATTATAATCATTAAAAGAGTGTAATATAATATAAGCCAAAGAATAAGTTTAGTCGTTTGATTTTATACAATGTTTCATTTTAGTCCATTAACTATATCAAGTGTCTTTTTAATTCTTTAATATTAACACTGTTAGTTTTATCTCAATAAATTTTTACATTAAATTTTAAAATATTAACAAAATATTTTTAAATGTTAACATATTAAATTTAATTTTTTTAAAATAACAATGATTGATACAAAAATTAATTATTTGAAACTAAAGATATTATGATTAAAAAGTTAAAAAGATACTTTACAAAATTAAATGACCAAATCAAAATTTTATATAAGTTAAAATACTAAAAGTATACTTTAACTTATAATATAATATAATCTATGTTTCAATTATCGCTCACCAACTGCTCGATTTAAATCAAAAAAATCTTATATAAAGTTAAAGTGGATTGAGTTGAAGCTAAGCCGCCATTGAATTAGAATTTGAAGACAATTTTCAGAGAAAACCACACAATATAAACTTGATATAAATAAAGGACAAAAAGATTGTTAAAAAACAGAAAAACTACAAATTGGACTATTCAGGAGCTCACTCCATTTTTGAACCTTTACATGTATATTATATGATTCAGTATCATTTTCCTTTGAATGGGTGCAATGAATATCTCAATTATAACTATTGCATGTCATTAATACTTAAAAATTGCCAATATATATATACATATATTTCCTTTTGAAAATTCAAGATCAAAATATCCCTTGCTTATGAAGTCTCCTCCAAGAATTTAAAATTTGATACTTTTGTATTATTATATGACCAAAATTGCTGACAATTGTTTGATTAAATTAATTATTTATTATCGTACTACATGAGATACTTATTAAGTGAATTAACTTAGGAAACTCACGGGATCCAAATTTCATATTTTATCTTTTTTTTTGGTCAGAAGATGTTAATAGCTATAGTGCAAATGCAAATATTTTTAAGCTTATTCATGTTTAGTGTAACCAAGATCTATATATATTTAACAAGATATAAAATTATAAGTTATAATATTATTGATTTATTTTCATTGTGCTATTTTTATGTATAATTATCTTTTATATAAAATGTATATATGCATTTAATATTTTTTATTTAATTATTACACTATCAATTTAACCACTGATCAAACCAATTAAATTACAAAGTCATTATCATTTTGGTTTGATGTCCAATTCAACTTTAAATATCGATATAGGGAAAATATTAAAAGGTCACATATATCAATAATATCAATATGCCATAATTTAATATATTATGAAAATTCTAAATTTTAAACAAATTTATTTTACTCTTTGTTTTGTAAAAAATATTGATTTAATTGTTCAATTTTTAAAATATTATCTTATTTTGATTTAAAAAAAAAAGAAAGAAAGAAATCAAGGAGCAGAGTGGACGATTTGTTTAATATATATTAATAAGTCTACCATCCTTATCAATCGCTAGGCTAGATCGATAAGAACGTGGGATTGATGATAAGACCTATTGTCAATTTGCCATCCTCGAGATAAAATATGTTTGAAATTTAGGATTATTTTAATTTATTTTCTCCCAGAAAACAAAAACGACACACCGTACACTAGACAATGTGCCGTACTTCCGTTCCCGTTGACTTTGAAAGTTGAAACACCATGTGCCTGTGAACGCCACTTGTTTTATTTAATAAAATAATAATAATAATATTATTATTAACAATACCGACAGATTGCCCACTTTGTTTGAAATTTTATTTTATTTGTCATAGCCACCTTTGTTGGAACTTTGATTATTGCGTTATAAAAAACGCGGCCAATCAGCTCATTTGACGGGACTCCAAAAAAAGATTAGAAAAAACAAATAAATAAAAGAACATTTTATAAACATGATGCATATCCACAGAATCACGCAATCATGTTATTGACTTTTAAGAGTAAGAAAAATTAATTTCAGGGGAGCCAATTTTTGTTGCTGAAATTTTTGCTTGTTTTGTGGAATGTAAGAATATTATTCAAGATTTTTTATTTTTGTAGGTGTGAAAGTGATGTTACCCCGAACCCCGTTTATTTGTTTACTACGTGTTCTTAATTAACTTTAATATTAACTATTAACTAATAATTATAAAAGACAGTCGATAAGCTTTCTATGAAGATTATTTCTGAATGTACGACTCATTCGTTGTTAAATTATTTTGCGTGATTTGGATGGGGTTAAATAAAATAAATTACACTACAACTTGTTGGATATTTTGTTAAAATTAAATCTTTTAAAAAGATTGTATATATTTATTTGTATAATCTCACCCACTCGTTTTGCCCTTCTTATCTCTCTTACTTCAAAATTGTTATCTTCGAACTTAAATACAAGTCATAGTTAATCACCTCCATAAGCCATATGCATATGTGAAAAAAGTCCTAAAAAATAGTTTAACTTTTTTACAGTTACCCCAAATTGTAATTATTTTTCACACTGGTCCCTAATAAATGTTTACTTTTTAACATGAATTTAGTCATCCTCAATCTCTTCTCTAATCTCTCTTTCATTAACTAATTGGAGGTAGTTATAAAAGTACCATTTAATTATCCAAACATTTTACAGTATAACTTAAATTTTGAAAGGGAGTATTTCATAAGCTTTTGACTTGAAGAAAAATTAAATCCTTTCTTTAGGAAAACCTATTTTTTAATATTATTTTTTTACGTAATTGATTTTTAATAATATCATTTCAAATATCATATAATTATTAAAAATAGTGTACTGCATAAGTCATGCGCAATATTTACTAAACGATTCAATAACAAAAAGAACATATAAAAAAGAGGCCATATATAAGGATAAAACAACAATATACATCAACATCAATATATTATAATTATATTAATTTGATTTCTTGAGTGATATCTCAGCTAATTAAAATTCAAATTGAAATATACTAGAAAATCAAAGAGAAAAGGCCAGTCAACGTCATGCCTTTCTGGATCGATAGGAACACTGGGAAATGATAGGAGCTATTGGCATCATCGGAGGGAAAAATGCTGAACAATTAGGAATTTTTATACTAGAAAAGAAAACGACATGCCGTACTCGGTCACTCAATATCTTGTGGATTTGAACGAGGATGGAGGTACAGAGAAGGAGGAATTAGTAAGGGATGGCCCTCCTAACTTTTTTAATTTTTTTTAGTAAAATATAAAAATTATATAAATATATTATAACAATTTTGAGACACTTGATGAAATTTTTATTTTAATTTTATAATAATTTTTTATGCATATATAATCCAACCGTTTTAATACGTTAAAGATATAGTTGTTAACTTATTATAGGATTGATTTATTTTCAACAAAATAATATTATAATAATTATTTTTAAAATATTGATGTTATTTGATTTTTTTTCATTTTATATTTGATAAAAGAAATTATGAAAACTATTATTAATAATCTTTGTCAAGTACTGCAACAAAAATCCCAATATATATTAAATGATATATGTTTGATATTTATCATAAAATTACTTATTCAAAAGTTAAGAGGCTATGGTTAAGATATATTCTTCTAAAAAAATTATTTTTTGTGATTATGAAGTTATTAAAATATATTATATGAATAATTTTTACTATGATATACTTAAATCTTGTCGAAATAATAAATTTGTAACAGCTGAGCATAATTATCATGTTGATATATTTATTTATTATAATTATCAATTGAAACAATTCAATAATAAATTTAGTAAGTAAGTGATAGAGTTTTTTAGATTGAATAGAATTTTAAATCCAA
Organism: Prosopis cineraria; assembly: GCF_029017545.1. Lineage (NCBI taxonomy): Eukaryota > Viridiplantae > Streptophyta > Magnoliopsida > Fabales > Fabaceae > Prosopis > Prosopis cineraria. The sequence continues at coordinate 8,290,445 of NW_026555344.1, forward strand.
GGATGCACTTAAATTATTCAATATTCATGAAAAAGGTAAAATAGATTCCAATTGAATGATAGTTTATATTAAGAAGACAATTATTAAAAATTTTATTGTTGACATGATAATTAGTTATTCTTATGTTATGAAAAATTGATGAGTAAAACTTTAAAAAAATAAAGGTATATATTTATTTTTGTTATATATATGTAAAATTAAATATGGATATATGCATTAAAATATTTATATTATGTTAATGATATATATATATATATATATATATATTAATTTTCTTTCAATTATCAAATATGCTTTATTATCTCGACTCTCAATAAAATTTTCTAGCTCCACCCCTAAACTACTACATGCCTTTCTTTTCTTTTGCCACAAGACAACCACTATACCAGATTTGTCCCACTTTGAATTGATGAGATTTTAATGGTGTTCAAACTAATTTGAATAGTCAGAGTATGATTCTTTTGAGCAAAAGCTCTGCCATCAATATTGCTATATTTTCAAAGCTCGAACTCAATATTTTTAATTAAGTTGATACAATTTTCTTATTAATTGAACCAAACATTCAGTGATTACAAGCATATTTGCCTTTAAATGCTGGTTCGTTGATTTAGTTTATTTATAATAAAAATAAAAAAATAATCCCCTGCAAATGAGTTTGAACTTTGTAACTTCGAATTCCTTAGGCCAATCATCTTTTAAGAATAAAATTGCCTATCTACTTACTTGACCCAATTTCAAAAAAATAAAAAAAAATTATAAACATAATGCACGTCTTCATTAAAAGAAAATGAACGATGCATATTTACACTTTCACACCAGCATGATATCGAATTTTAAATGTCCAGATTCATTGATTCTCCATACAAGGTTCTGAGTATTCTAATGAAGTCTTGATGTTTGTTTAATTTAAGTGTCTTGATTAACTACTAATTATTAAAAGACTGAATCTTTCAAAATAAAATATATTGACAGAATATTGCGTCATCGTGACGATGATTATTCCATGAAGATTTTCAAGTGTAGTACGGTTTGATCCTTGTTAAAATATTGGGCGTGAGTTAGACCCATAGATGGGATTAAATAAAATAATTATACCCTGATAAATAACTATATATTTTGTTTTTTTGTTGGTCACATCTGAATATGGTTCATCCAAGTCGAGTAGGCCACTCTGTTATTTCGTTAGCTTTCCGATTGCGTGTTAATTTCTTTTTTAAAAAAAGTCAAATTGAATTTCATCAGTACATGATCCAGCTGGCCACTTCATTATCCAGAGAAAGTAAATGAAACTTGTTGAATTAATTAATCATAACAAAAATGGAAAAATTATATGGAACGAGCAACCAAAGGATTGACAATAAACGGTTTATTATCTTTCTTTTTTATATTTTCATTCTCTATTCTCTTCGTGGAGCACCCCTCACCAAGGTACGTAAAACCGGACCGGTCATTAAACCGGTCATGGCACTGGGTCACGGGTTAGTGGTTCAATCAGGGTTGAACCGGGGGTTGAACCGGTGGCAAACCGGTCATGATTAAAATAATACAATTTAAATAAAAAGACATTAATTATAAAAACATTCAACCAAATCCAACCACTCAAAAGTCTAACAATAATAAAATACTATATTTTTGGACTTAGCATGCTCTATCTCTAATTTTTTATTTTTTGACTTTAATTTTACTTTTTTTTGTTATTTTTTTCCGAACTCAGAGCTGTGAAAAATTAAAAATGAAAAAAAAAAATCAAAAACGACGTCGTTTTGGGGTAAAAGTCTGAAAAAATATTAACCCGGTTAACCCAGTCAACCCACCGGGTTATCCGGGTTATACCGGGTTGAACCCGGGTTGACCGGGTTACACCGGTTCACTCCCTCACCGGGTTAAGTGCAAACCCAGACCGGACAGGGGACCGGTTCACCGGTTTCCGGGTTGACCCGGCCGGTCCGGTCCGGTTTTCAATACCATGCCCCTCACAGGCTTATTTGACCCAAACTCCAACAAGTAAAAACAACATTTTAAAAGCATGATAATATAATCCACACTCACGCAAACGTGCTATTAACTTTTAAGCATAGGACAATTTTTATAATACACTCCTCTGATTCTATTTATAGGATAAAGAGAGAAAAAAAATTTAATTTAATTGATAAGGTACTTGTCATTGTCAATGTTTCTTTTTATATTTTTATCTTTATCAAATATTTTGAATAAAAACATCAGTAATGAGATTTAAGAATATTTATTTAAAACAAAAATAAAAACTTGTTAAATTTTAAAATAAAATTAATGACGTTTAAATTTTTTTTTTAGTGGAACGCACTAAAAGTCACTTAGAAAAAGAGAGAGTATATTTTGCGCAATCAGAATGCAACTACAGAGAGATCCGGCATAAGGGATACACATGGGCGCAACCATCTGATGAGTAGTTTTTTTCTTGTTGGGAGGGTGCCATGCTGGTATATTAAGAAATATTAAATTATTCAAGTATGAATCAGCTTGAATTCAATGGTGAAGCCACGTTTGGTTATAAGCGTGGGTAAATGCACTCCATCATTTTAGAGAAAATTATAAATAGGATATATATGTAAATTTTGTAACTTTATATCATCTATTATGTCGTTAGTATTTTGTACCTCTAAAATAAATAAAAACATTTGGACTCAAAAACTTATTAGATAGGCAATACTTTGATGAGGACTAAATAAAAATTTGACCCTTGAATTACAAGTTCAAGAGCATCTAAAACCCTAAATTTATTTTTGGTGTAATATTTTCTTTAAACTTTTAAAAACAATGCAATATAATGTTTATACTTAACAAAAGTCAACTTTGAACGTCAATCAAAAAATGATCATGAAAATTTTTTTTTGATTCTTTTTTTAATTTTTGGGGTCATTCTCTATAATTTAAATTTTTTAATCCTTTTCTGTCATTCTTTGGTTTATCATTAATTAGAGTTAACTTTTATTAATAGTAGGCGTTATGTTACACTATTTTTAAAAATTAAAAGAAAACATTGTACAAAAAAAAAGTTTAAGATCCTTGATGCTCTTGAATTTATAGTTTAGATGCCGAATTATCCTTTAACCTTTATAATGATAGACCATATTAATATATTTAATATAATTTTTTTAAAAGAAAAATGATGATCAAGCTATTTATGTTGTTACTCTACGCATTAAAAAATATAAAGTATTTTTTAAGAGATTGAATATTTAAAAATGTAAGAAATTTTTAATATTTTTAAATGTAATCATTGCCTTTTAGAGTGAAACACTCTATTAAATAGAAGTAAATATAAAAAGATAGTATTAGTTTAAAAATAAGCAACTATTTTATTGGGAGTAAAATTTAATTAAAAATTCCTTTTATTTTTTAATGAAGGGAGTATAATTTTAATTTTAGTGTAATTTTTTTAATTATTTAAATTATTTTTTTAAAAAAATTAATTTTAAAATTAAATTACCTTGCACCTCCTAACTTAGAGTCTAGGCTCTGCCATTGCTTGAATTGATATGAAAAGTTTTAAATAAGATAAAATTAGACTTAATAACTAATATATAATAAATAAAGGAAAAAAAACTCTTAAACTTAAGTATTGAAATTTGATTTTTAAATTAAGGCATGGTTTTATTTCATCACTTTTGCTTATTTGTTCTGTTCTCTATTTTAGACGGTCACTTCTTATTCCCAACAAGAGATTCTAATTTAAAATTATAAAGATTATATATATTTGGCCAATCCTTGATCGGAAGGAACACGGGATATGATAATCTCTATTCACGTCATGCAACTAGAAGAAGCTTGACAATTGAGAGAGTATTTTATAACCGCCAATTTACCGTAAGTTAAAATTTTATTTTATAGAATAAATGTCAAATATTTGGCCCACCCATAAGGGGGAAAAACCATTAACCCCAAAAGCATTTTTATAAACACGATTTTCCCGCACTACTGTTGGCCTTGACAATATTATTGGAGATGTAATGTCCCTTTTCCTATCCGCATTATTATTTTTCCAACGCATTCTTATTTTTTTTTGTAAAATATTGTAGAAATTTTATCGTTATTTAAATTTTTTGCAGTTGTGTATGTGGCCTTTTGATGGATGGTTATGTCACGATGTTCTAATTATGAATATGATTTTTGAAATTGAAATTGTTCTAATCTACTTCTAGAAGAATTCCAAGTGTACGGTTTGAATCAATGTTAAAATATTGAGCGTGTGAGCTGGATGTAATTAAACAAAAAGTATTGGACTCTAATAAATAATTATAATTTTTGTCATGTATGATCCATCCAAGTCAAGTACTTACAAAACATGTGTATTTTTTTGAAAAATGAAGTTGCTTAAGCATTATTCTATTTTTGAATGAAAAGGCTTGTTTGGTTTGTTAAATATGGGCCGCCTAGCAAGAGTTCATCATAATAAATATGGTATTGAATTAGATTCACTATTCACCTGTCATCACTAGTCACTCGGCATCTTTTGTGAAAAAAAAAAATGAGAATGATGTTAAAATTTTACACAAAAAAATTAATTATTATAAGGTCCATTAATAATTGAATTAAACTATATTGACAACACAATCAGTTGTCAATATAGTTTAGTTCAATTGTCAATGGACCTTGTAGTAATTAATTTTCTTACGTGATATCTAACTATAATTCTTTCAAAAAAAAATAACCTCACCTGTCATCACTATTCACTGTCCTATTCATTTGGCATCTTTTGTGAAAAAAGAAAAAAAATCTCACCTGTCATCAATAGCTTACTGTCTTCAGGCCAATATATATATATATTACTGTCATTATATTATCTGTTATTTTTTTTTTTTAACCTTCTCTTGGCAGAATTTTGTTTGAACCCTTTGAGTGTAAAGAAAAAGCATGAATCCCATTGAAATGATCCGGCACAGGCGGCTTTTGCCGTTTATGACACTCGCCACGCCAACTTTCTAGTTTATTACATACACTTATAAGGTTAGTTCCAGTAGTAAAAATATGATTTCAGCAAGAAAAAGTAGTGAAAATAAAAATATAATGCGTGGTTGGAAGTCATGAATTTCAACCGCTCTAATGTAGCCAAAAAAAAAAAAAAAGATCCAGGAAATGAAATCAATCATATATATGCGCGAGTGTAGTACTCCACGTCTCAGTTTTTAATATATTTTTTATCAAAGTTTTGATATTAATAAATTTCAATGAATATATTTTATAATTTTTTAAAATAAATTTTAAAAATAATTTTTATTTAATATAAAATTATTTTGTAAAAAAATAAATATAGAGAGAAAATGTAATAAAGAGTGAAGGATAATATGGAAACAAACATAATTAATAAAACCTTACTTTTGTTAAAAACATCTTATACTTTTAAAACAACAAATCACCTTTTAAAACTAGGGTTAATTTATAATTTGAATCTTAAATTATAGATTTAGAAGCAATTTAAACTCTAAATTTGAACTCCTTTTGTTAAAAAATATAAAACATTTCTAACTAAATCTCACCCCGATAAAATAGTTACTTGTCTTCAAATTAACTCTATTTTTTCATATTTATCCCTCTTTAATAAAGTGTTTTATTTTAGAATAAATATAAAATAATTTATTTAATATGAGTATTTTTAAAAAAAGACAATGATTATACCTTAAAAGATTAAAATATCTCACATTTTTAAACATCTAACTCCTTAAAAAATACTTTATATTTTTACACGAAAGGAGTATTTAGTATATTTTAAATTTTAAATAATTAAATTTGGAATAATTTCAACCCATCATTCAATTAAAACAAATGTTACTTTTTAAAAAAATAGTGTCTAATGTATAATTTTTTTTAAAATTTCAACCTCCCTCTCTTTCCTATCCTCTTTTAAGAGAAATTGCACATTATTTCCTATCTTTTAAAGATAATGGACTTTTTTTTCATTTGACAATATGGGCAAAATTATCCTAAGTTTAATAGTTTAGAATTTAAAATATACCAAATACAAGTTTAGGGGTTTAAATTGCCTCTGAACTTACAATTCATAATCCAAATTATATGTTAATCCTTATAAATACTCCCTCCATTTAAAAATATAAAACATCTTTGAAAGACTTGGATGTTAAAAAATATAAGGCATTTTTAATCTTTCGAGGTGTAATCATTGTCTTTTTTTTAAAAGTGCTCCTATTAATAGTAACTTTATATTTATTATAGGATATTTAAAAAGGATAAATATAAAAAGATAGGATTAGTTTGAGAGTATATAATTACTTTATTAGGGTGAGATTTGATTAAAAATGTCTTATATTTTTAAATGGAGGGAGTATTATATTTTCTCAAGACTATAATATAAGTTATCTTCCAAAATTTTTGTTCAACCCGAAATATCATAAGGTATTGAGTATGTGTTATATATTTTTGTCAATTATATCCATATTTTATTAAGTGATTAATAAAGATGTTTTGAATAAATTAAATGTTATATTTTTTACACTGAAAAATACGATTGAAAATATATGAAAATTTAAAAAAATTAATTAATTTTTTATAAACAATATAAATTAATTAATAATGATTTATATTATAATAAGAAAATAGTATAAATTAGAATCGGTGAATGATTTAGATTAATGCACGTGGGAAATCAATGAGACACGGGAAAGAGAGAGAACCGGAAAAGGGTGAGGACTGAGGACGGGACATGATCACATGATGTCACGTCATCTCTCTGTTTTTTCCCCTATTTTTTATGTTTGAAAAAAAAAAAAAGCCTCTGCCATCGAGGCAGATCGCCTGAAAGAAGAATGCCGTACAGTCGGTCACAGAAGATTCGAGAAGACAGGAAGCCACCATTAAATTTGCCAATGACTTTATGCTATTGCTGTAGTTAAGGCCTTAGGTGTTTATTACGCCTAATATATTAGGGAAAACTAATATACTTATGTTTATATATTTAATATATTTATTTTTAATTAAATTAAGATATGTGCATCTTGTATAGATTATTTATTTTATAATAAATTTTTGTTATTAATTAACATATTAAGATATATTTGTCATTGTTTGATTGGATATAAATACATATATTAAATATATATGAGGCTAATATATAACTCTTATCCATATAATTATATTTCATTTGGTACAAAATATAAGCATTTTCTCTCAACTAATATTTTTTCAAAAATTATAAGCAATTGATACATGTAACTTTGCTTTTATTTTATTTATTATATTTATTAACCTAGATATTTGAATAAATGCAACTTTCACTTATCATAAAGTGCATTGATAATTGAAAAGAAGGGTAAAAAGAAAAAAATAATATATATAAGACTTTATTAATATATAATTTTTCTTTTCAAAAACTACTTATATTTTGGACTAGAAGAAATATTAGGTATCTATGACTGGAATCTATCCAGTTTGATTATTAGGACCATATTCAACACCATATTCTTTGTCATATGGATTCTTCATAGCCTTGATGATACTCCAAAATAACTCTTTTAATTAAATTAATAGTATTCTTTAATGAGGTATTAAAAATTAAATTGATCATTAAACTTGTCAAGATATTAGTACAAGGATTAATGATCAAAATATAGTGGAATCATGTTAACCAATCATAAAAAAATAATTATTAAAATGATTAAGATACTAGTTTGACAATTCAATCAGGAGGTTGACTTGTATTTTTATAATATACTCCTAGGTCTTATTTATAAAACAATAAGAGAAAGATTTTTTTTCATCTTATTTATAAAATGTCATTGACTTTTCATCATATTTTCTTCTTTTATCCTTATAAAATATTAAGGAGGTGAAATATTAAAATATATTAATATATGCACAGAGCATATATATATTCCAAAGGGATAAAGTTATATGTTTTTTTTTTACAAATTTGTAACTTGCCATCTTGATTAAAAATATAAGGATAAAGTTTAAAACTTTGATAAGTTTTTAGAAGAGGTAATTAATGAATTTTAATATTTTACTTGTTTTTGATAAAATATTTTAAAAGTAATTTATAAATAAAATTAAAAGGAATCTAATTTATTAAACAATATATATCATTTTCAAATTAAATAATTTTAAGCAAATTGATCTTTTAAAATCCCATGATTCCCTCCTTTTGCCCATGATCTTTAATTAATGTATGGAATCACGTGGAAGTTGACTATTTGGTGCAGTTGGTGAAATCATACGTGAAATATAGGAGTTATCTTGTGAAAGCATGGTCTCTCTGGTTTTTTTTTTTTTTTTTTCCTGAGAGAGAGAGAGAGAGAAGAAAAATAATCAAAGCAACTAACTTCAACAACATTCACACAACACAAGTGCAAAATTTTGAGCACCAGGATCTTATGTTATTGTGTATTCCTTGACGAGAGTATTGCTTCTATTGATGGGATTGACAAGGAATTCACTTTAGTTTTTTTCTTTATTTACTCAATAAAAGTATATTTTTATTTATTTAAATATGATGGATAATTGATAATTTTAATTAAAAATCTAGCTCCCTTCACCTCAGTTCTTAAGACACTTTTAGATGTGATTCATTATTACAAAACAAGCATTTTGACAAAAAAACAAGGTTTCATAATTATATATCTATTTATTAATGTTTCACAAATAAGTTTATATTAAATGATTGTTATTTTTAAAAATTTGTATTTATGTTTTAAAAAATTGTAAATTGTATTTAATAAAATTTATTAATATGTGTAATTTAGCATTAGATTAAACAAATTTATCTCATTTTTTGATATTCATAATTAAAATTATTTATATTACAAGAATTACATTTTATTAATATTGGCCATTAATTAGAAAAAATATTTTACTATATATTTAGGCTTTATTAGTATTTTAGTAATAGTCAATAATAGTTATTTTATTATTTTTATTCCAAAAGTATTATAGTTATTTACTCTGTTTTCCCCTGTTGAATATTTACTTTGGCTTCTTTTACTATCCTCTCTCTTATATATTTCACCCCCCATAACTAAGCATAAGTTCATTCATGAAATAGTTTTCTTTTCGTTACGTAATCAACTTTACTTCCCCGCACAACCCCCCTCCCTCTTCTTATCATATTATTAATTCATTTTAATTTAAATTCTTCCAACCAAACGGATTCGTAGAACTTCAAAACAAAACCTTCTAGCTAGTCTTGCAAGTATATTGTGACGTAGAAGCAGGAAATAATAAAGAAAAACAATGACCAGTTTTGTAATTTCTTCTTTTCTCTCCATGCAAATTGACGCTCGCACAATCCCACAAATAAAACTGAAGTACCTATCTCTCTCAATAGCTCATGCACATGCATGTGTGTGTGTGTGTGTGTGTTTCAAAAGTAACCAAATCCTTTTCTTTTATTTGCCCTCTCCAAAAAAGTACCCATCAATCACGTATCCTTCTGATGCATGCTGTTATGTCTACCAACTTGTATCATTTGGAATTAAACAAAATATAAATCGTTTACGTATAGTTTAAACTGTTACGTACGCGGTTTATTATATTACAGGCGGAATATAATAGTGATCCGACTGCAAAACCTTATAACTTGATGTTTATTCAATCACAATGTCAACTATATCAGTCTGACATGTACATACAGAATCTGAAAAGCTTATGCCTATTTTCGTACTTTTTTTATTTCTGAGTTCCATATATAATGCCGCTGAAGCTATCAAAGCCTTGCACACAAAAGTCGAAGGCATCACTTCTTCTCACGTCTCGGCTTCTATATCCTTTCACTCTACTTCAACCATTTTTCTCTCCTATCAGTTAATAAAAGTTCAAATCTCTTAGAGCCTCTTTGGGTTATCAAACTCTAATTATTCTGTTGGTCCCTTAGAAATGGAGAACTTGAAGACTCCTTTCAAGGGCATAGTTAATGATGTTCGAGGAAGAGCAAAGTGTTACAAGGAAGATTGGATCTCTGGTCTCCGTGCAGGAATCGGGTAATGTCCTTACTACTTATCTATACTTTCAAAGTGTGTGTGTGTGTGTGTGTGTGTGTGATGCTAGAGTTCAATCTTATATTCAAATCACAAACCCTTATTCTTTTTCGTTTCTCTAATGATAGGATATTGGCTCCAACTACCTTCATTTTCTTCTGTGCTGCTCTTCCTGTTATAGCCTTTGGAGAACAGCTCGATATAGAGACAGGTTTTTCCTCTGCATAATATGCATAAAGAACATGCACGTTTTCAAGAATGTCGTGCGGGCATGACACATTGTCAATACGTGTACAACAGTATTGAAAAACGTGTGTTATTTATTTGTTGACTTGATCATACTTCTATATGTGGCCCCCTATCAATCCGTGTACAGAATGTTGTGAACCAGCGAATGTTGCCTTAAGTTGTGTCGTAAATGCTGTATATACTGTAAAAGTTGATGTTATAAGTTAGAGCCGCTAATTCGGATGGGTTAGGCTCAATTCGGACTGGGTTTATACTTAAAGTATTATACCTCTTAAAAAAACTTATATAATCAAGCTCGACCATAATTTTTTTCGGCCGGGTTTGGGCTAGCTCATAAGGCTTGGCCAAAATTAAAAACTCTACATGCATATAGAGCTATAAATTTTAATGATCAGGCTTAAAATATTCTACCCTCTTAAAAAATCTCACTAGTCAAGCTCGACCCTAACTTTTTTGAGTAGGTTCAGACTGACCCGTTGGGCATAGCTTGAATTACTAGCTCTATTGTAAGTCACCCATTGGGTAGTATTACAAAAAAAGTGAGATTTATAAGTTCAACACTGAATATGCTAATATTTTGGGATATACTCTTCCTTTAAACTTGTATTTGTAACAGTTGATATATCTATTGTACTATGTTTGTGTTCATGTGAATGTTACTTGGTGCTTCACAGTTTGCATGCATGCCTTAATTAGACTTAAAATTGGATATTTCTTGTTTTTTTTTTAACTGGTGGTTTTGTTTAAAGATGGAAGTTTCAGCTCAGTAGAAACACTGGCTTCAACTGCTATATGTGGAATCCTAAACGCAGTTATTGGAGGGCAGCCTCTGATAATACTGGGAGTTGCAGAACCCACTGTCATCATGTACATTTACATGTACGATTTTGCCAAAGATAGGGAAGGCCTTGGACGACAACTCTTCTTGGCTTGGACTGGATGGTAAGAATAGAAAATCAATAAATTAAAAAATTTAAAATTTTTATAGGAAGAACTCAAAGTTGAGTGGATATTCATAAACATCTCCAAGTTGAATGTGTATACTTATTTTTTTATGATATTATTTCTTTCTTGTTGAACAAACTGGAATTATTTTTACATGACAAAACCCCAAGCTATTGCTTTATAGGAAAAATTTTATGTTCTAGCCAAGCATCCACCAAGACTTCAAATTAAATCCTAGGAAATATAGGACTTAGGATAGTTGCAGACCCCAAGTCCTCCATGTTTTAACTTTGCCAAAGGGATTCTTGAAGGTAATTAATTGTCAACTTCTGTCAAGGTAACAGTTAATTAATCCATTACAAAATGGGAACAAACACAGTACAATTCTATGTTGGGCAATCTAATCTTAACAATATATAACAATAGTTTGTTTACAATCAATTGTCAGTCGGACAATCTATAGCTGATTATCTCATTGTGCTAAAAGGATTACTTTAGAGTGAAGCAGTCAACTGTTAGCTAGGCAACAGTCAATTATTATGTGTTTGGTTAACTGTGCAAAGCTCCTCTTTCCCATCTAGCTAGCTTCAATTGAAAATTTACTCCGATATTAACAGAAATTATCTGTTGTATTCTTGCTTGTCTTTCATTAACCTAGTTCGCCTTAGAGATTTTGAAAGGCTAATTGAAGTTAATGTGAAATTTATGGACTTTTCAGGGCTTGCGTTTGGGCAGCTTTGGTGTTGTTTCTGATAGCAATATTCAATGTTGGTGGCATTGTACATAGATTCACTAGGATTGCTAGCGAGCTTTTTGCCATGTTGATCACACTCTTGTTCCTTAAAGAGGCCATCAAGGTTCTTAATTTTAAACAGAATATTTAGCATAAGACATAAAAGCAATTAAGTTTTGAAGTTCTGAACTTGAATTTTTCTGAACTGCAGGGAATGGTGAGTGAGTTTAAGGTTCCTAAACATGAAAAAGACCTAGCATTAGAACAAAACAAATTTCAGTGGCTTTATACAAATGGATTATTGGGAATTATATTCTCCTTTGGCCTTCTCTTTTCTTCTCTCAAGATCAGGAGAGCTAGATCGTGGTTATATGGCACAGGTTCGTCATCAAGTTCATTGTTACCATGACTTACAGATATTTTAATTAAATAAGATGTATCACTTCAAATAACACGTTGATGTCAGAAGCAAATAATCTGGAAGAAGAGCAACGCTTAAAGTGGATCATTATGAATGACATGTCTATCATATATATCATTATCAAACAATAGAATAAGTACACCAATTAGCTATAGGATAACTTGCTACAGTGAGAGCTGTTATTGTATTGATATGTAAAACCAGACATGACCTACAAAGCTAACACAGTCTGCATAATTTGTATAGGAAAGTTAAGGAGTTTTTTGGCAGACTATGGCGTTCCATTAATGGTGGTTCTGTGGACAGCTTTGTCTTTCTCAGTACCAGCAAGTAAACTTCCATCTGGAGCTCCTAGAAGGCTCATTGCTCCTCTTGCTTGGGAATCTACTTCTTTACACCATTGGACAATGATCAAAGTAATCTAGATTGCCCTTACAGTACACATGCAACATTATATTCTAAACACTGAATTATATGTAATATTTGGTACAGGATATGGGGAAGGTTCCACCTGAATATGTTTTTGCTGCTATCATTCCTGCATTGATGATAGCCGGTCTTTTCTTCTTCGACCATAGTGTTGCTGCTCAGTTGGTAGAGCAAAAAGAATTCAATCTGAAGAAACCTTCGGCTCATCATTATGACATGTTGTTGCTAGGATTCATGGTGTGTGTGTGTGTGTGTGTGTGAAACTAAATATCTTTCTCTTACACAGAGTTTGTGTTTTTGTTTGTGAAAATGTGTTAACACTAATCCCATGAAGAATTGTTCAGACTTTGCTCTGCGGTTTGCTTGGTTTGCCACCTTGCAGTGCACTTCTTCCTCAATCCCCCATGCACACCAAAAGCCTTGCTGTTCTCAAGAAACAGGTGTGTTAATGAGATTTACAATTTTTCTGACAATACTATAAAACAAGCAAGTCCTTGTGCCATATCACACTTGATCATGATTTATTTGAGCATGTAATGTTTAATTTGAATGGTTGGATGTGGAGTTACAGTTGATTCGGAGGAAGATGTTGGAAAGTGCCAAAGAAAGCATAAAGAGCAGAGCAAGCAACTCTGAGATCTATGGAAATATGGAAGCAGTGTTTGTAGAAATTGACAAGAGCCCAATTGTAAGTCACTTTAATCCCATTTATTCCACTAATAGTTCTCAACACTTTCCTCTTGCTGAAGAAGACTGATTTCTTTTGCAGAATTCAGTGGTGAAAGAACTAGAGAATCTAAAAGAAGCAGTCCTAAAAGGGGAAGAGAAAAATGACCGATTTGACACTGAGAAACAGATTGATGAACATCTTCCCATAAGAGTGAAAGAGCAGAGAGTGAGCAATTTCTTACAGGCAATACTTGTGGGAGCATCAGTGTTTGCTCTACCTCTCTTAAGGAAGATACCAACTTCAGTTCTGTGGGGTTACTTTGCTTACATGGCCATTGATAGTCTTCAAGGAAATCAATTCTGGGAAAGGATACTATATATCCTCATATCCCCTAACAGACGATACAAGTAAGCCCAAATTTTATATTTATTTTGTCTGGGGTCAATTAAACACACACAAACCAACACAAAGCGCACTGGTGTGAATACCACAGGTTTAGAATCTGGGGGACATTCCTCCCAGGAAGAATTTTGAGGGCTTACTTGATGCCATAGTCTCTGTAGTTTTGACAAAACTACAATCAGTTCTCATTGGTAATGTTGAACTATATTTGTTGTTTGAAATTAATGATAGGGTTCTGGAGGGGGACCATGCTTCGTTTGTAGAGACCGTACCATTCAGAGCCATACTGTTGTTCACACTGTTCCAGTTTGTATATCTGTTGGTTTGCTTCGGAGTGACTTGGATTCCCAATGCAGGAATGTTGTTTCCTTTGCCCTTTTTCTTGCTCATCATAATAAGACAGTATTTGTTACCCAAGTTATTCAATCCTCAGTACTTAAAAGAACTAGATGCTGCTGAATATGAACAAATTATTGGCACTTCAAGGCTTTCCTTCCGTCACTCTTCCCGTCTCAATCTCCACCAGGTAACTCATGATGCATTATATATATGTATATATATATATATTTGAATATGATAATAAGAAATTTCTTGCATAAATTAATCTGTAATTTTCATTTGTCGATTGTTAAAAGGATATGAAATCAGGGAGCATGGAAGCAATGGAAATAGAAGATGATGATGAGATATTAGACGAGGCTCTAACAGGAAGAGGAGAGTTAAAGGTCAAAGCTATTAGCTTCAGAGAGGACATACATGCCCATGCACAGTTCTTACGCAGAGAATCAAACTTGAAGGTCAAAGCTATCAGTTTCCGAGACGAAAGACATGCACTACGCGCGCAGGTATATATACTACGCAATTTTAATGTTTTTACTTTTATTTTATTTTATTTTTTTATTTACTTTGCTCATGAGAAAACTAACTTACATGTAATTATCTTTCATTTTTTGTATGCGAAGGGGTTGCAAGTGTTTCCTGATGAAATTATAATTGAAACGGATTTGTAGAAGATTACAAAGGTCTCTGGGAGGAAAAAGCTGAGGTTATGGACAAGACAATAATGACGACTTTGCTATTGCGGGGAAATTGATACCTAAGAATTTCTCAGAGGAAAGTCATGGAATTAAGGAGGTCAAGTTCTGCATATATGTATGGCCAATTTTCAAATCAAATTATGGTTATAAATATTTACAAATAATCGGCACTATATATATACATAACCTGGTATATTGTAACTGTTGGAGAAAAGGTCCTAAAGGTGCTACGTCTGCCGGAGCTCAAAGACTCATACAGTGTCCCAATATAATGAAAACTGGTTCATAGGTTCCTTCGCCGCAGTTTACGCGAATAAAATGATTAAAAAGGTAAGTTGCTCCAAGTGGAAAAATTAATGTGTGGGTTAATACGTTACAACAAAATGTAAATTGACTGAGTGTCAACGGGCTAATGATTAAAATCAAAATAAATCGTTTATAAAATGTGTATGAGGCTGAAGCTATGTAGGAGATTTTTCCTCTAATCCTTATTATATATTCCCCCGTTTAAAAATATAAATTATTTTTAATAGAATTTTATCTTCTAATAAAGTAATTTTTTTTAAATTAACACCATCTTTTTATACTTACCCTTATTTAATAGGATGTTTCACTCTAAAATAAATCTAAAATAATTTATTCATTATAGGGCACTTAAAAAAATATAATAATTACATCTTGAAATACTAAAAATTTATTATATTTTTTAACATTTAATTTCTTAAAAAATATCTTATATTTTTTAAAGGAAAGAATATAAAATATATCTAACTTTACCCCTATTAACAATATGAAGAGAGAGCAGTCAGATATGTACAGTGTACAATGTCATAAAATTAAATTTACAACAAGGGTCGAATTGGAAAATGGTGATAAATAACCCTTCATATGTCTTATACCCCCTCCAGTTTTTTTTATAAGTCACACTCTAAAACGTTTTCTTGATCCTTTATGTAAATCACTTGCTCTTTTATTTCATGACCTTTGATATACAATTCCAAAAATATCTTTCAACAAATTTTAAAAAGAAGTACAACATTTTAATTTAAAAAAAAACTTTTTTCATACATCAAATCACTTTTTTTAAATATAGGGATAAAATTGAAAAATAATTTAGTTTAAAACTAACTTACTTTAGTTTTGGTGAGTTGGTTAGAAGTAATTTATGATGAAGATTGTTGATCATGTTGATGATGATCTCTAGAGGGAGGGGCCTTATACACACACACATGACAAGCATGATCTGGCGTCTGGCTTACCCACTTCCCTTACTTTTCAATGCGGCTGCGGGAACATTATTATCCTCAATACTAACATTACAGTTCAACTTATGTATGTTTTTATAATTATTTGTTCGGGTAATATAAAAAATTCCAAATTAAAAGATAATGGAAAGAGGGAAATGAGAAATGAAAATGAGAAGAGAATGCAGGGAAGGCTTAGTGTTCTAACATTTCAAATAAACTAAGTTGTATTAATCATGATCATAATCCCCAACCAGTGGGTGATTTCTCACTAATGATTGTTTTAAATTTGATTACCCTATAAAATTGCGCCCACAACTATCTAGAAATGTATTTGGATACATGCATTTATATATAAATTTAAAATATAATATTTAAAATTTGTATATTCAAAATCATTTATTTATATAGTATAAAAAATTTCAAATAAACGGAAGAGAAGCTAATCCGATCACTAATTAATTAGATGTTATGAGGATCAAATCAAGCATCAGATTAATCAACCGAAACCAAACCCAAGCTTTTCTACTGTTTTTCTTTTTTTAAGATTGTGTAAGCTGATTATTCTTGGGGGCTAACCAGGATTAATGCATGTCTTCAATCTCAAAAAGTATTTATAAAGATACTCCCTCCATTTAAAAATGTAAGGCATTTTTAATCGAATCTTACCATTAATAAAATAGTTACCTATTTTCCAACTAACCCTATCTTTTCATATTTACCCCTATTAAAAATTTTATAATAAATATAAAGTCATTATCAATAAGGGTACTTTAAAAAAAAAAGACATGACTACACCTTGAAAGACTAAAAATGCTTTATATTTTTTAACATCTAACTCTTCAAAAATATCTTATATTTTTGAACGAAGGAAGTACCTATAAATCACCTATTGACAAGATAATAAAATCTTTATATCAATAATAAAATTTGAATTCATAATTTTATGAATTATAAATTAAATTTTTATTAATTGAGTTAATCTTTGTTAACCACCAAACCTTTTTAACCCGGGAAACATATTAACTAAAGTAGAAAACGACATGCCCTACTTGGCTTCCGTTACTTGTGGAATTGAAACATCATGTGCCTTTGGACGCTGGTTTGCTTTATTTTTATTATTATAATCATTATAATTGTAATAATCATGATCCACAACGAGTAGGTCAGTAATCGCTAGCTTCCAAGCTCAAAAAACAAAAAACAAAAGTTGAAAAAAAAAAGGTGATCGCCAGCTTTGTTTGAACTTTGATTGCCTTATAAATTTCCGCACAATCAAGTGATCAACTTATGTGACGTGCAGCCTCCATTTTTTTTAAAAAAATTAGGTGAACAAAAAATAAAAAAAGTTAATAAAATGTGACGCATCTCCAAAAATAAAATTAAGAAAAAGACATTTTATAAACATGATGTATATGTACATTCACGCAAACACGGCTTTGACTTTTAAGCGTAAGAAGATTACAAGGACATGCACCGAAATTTCGTACGTTGTTGAAAATTTTGAGTGTTTTGTTTAATATTGTTTAAAATTTTTGCAGGGGTGTAACCATTTGATATTTGTACTTGTTTGTGTTAATTAACTAATTATTAAAAGAAAACCACGATAAGTGTTATATATATATATATGTACATGAAGATTTCCAAGTGTACGGTGAAATCATTGTTAAAATATGGTGCATGATTTAGATGGAATCAAATTTAAAACAATTATACTCTCACAAATGACTACAATCTTTTTGTCATGTCTTCATCGATCCAAATCAAGTAGATATCTTACTTAGATTAGTTAGAGATAGACCAAATAAATAAATTTGCCATTCAATTTATATAATTAACTTCATTTAATAAGATAAAAATTGTTATTGTTAATATAGTATCTTATTAACTAAGCTATGAGCTAGTATTGGAGAAGGGGATGTATTAGAAATGGTGAACAAGTGCCATGAAATGAGGGGGGGAATAAATAGGTAAAAAGTAATAGGATACCATGTTTTCAGTTAAAATTTCATAGTTCAAGTTGATGTTTTCTTCTTTTTTATTATTTATTAAAATTTATTTGATATAGACTTTTTACATTAACTCAAATTCATTTATATTTAAATAACATTTAGACTTTTCACATTAACTCAAATTCATTTACACTTAAATAACTTAATAAGATGGTGTGTGCAGCCGTCAAGGAGCAAAACCAATCTTGCAACAGATTGAATTCATTGGACTATCAACCATACATTTTAGGGGATAACATTTTTTCAGGTAGTAAACCATCCCTATCCGAAAGCAAAAAACTCTAACTAATTAGAACCGAGCGGGGATAAAATCTTTTTGAGCAGAACCTCAACCACAAAAAACTGTTACATTTTAAGGATTTGAATTCAAGATTTTTAATTAAGTTAATATAATTTCATTACCAATGCAAGGCTACTATTTTTGCCAGCCATTAGGGAAAAGCACCTATTGCACAGGAGATGATTTATTTATTGGTATAATAATGGGATTTATTACATCCCAGAAGGGGATGAATTATTTAATCAGTCCACGACAGGGCTTTCAATATCAACAGCAACTTTGGGAAAAATGACAAGATCGCTATTGGCATCATCGGACTAATAACAAATGTTTCACGAACAAGGAATATATTGTAGGAGAAAACGACATACCGTACAACGGACAATGTACCGTACGTACGTACCCTTGGATTTGAAGCTTGTGTTCCTTAATTTCAATGCGGTTAATTTATTTTATAGTAATAATAAAACTAAAAAATCTCCAGTGAATGGGACGACGGCCCAGTGCCCACTTCTGTTTGAACTTTGAATCTTAATTTACTCGCACGGATTGGTTGGCTCAACGTGCTTATAATTTGAACATGGAGTTTGTTTTCTGGTTATTTAATTTCCTTCTTCATGTCTTACAGAAAGCTTGTACATGGAGGGACGGATTCAAAAACAACTCTATAGAGAGTCAAAATACAAAATTATATAATAGTGAGAAACAAAAGTTAGTTTTACCATTTTTTACGAGCAAAAATAAAACAATTTTTTTAAAAAAAATTTGAGGTGCTCATCCCTGAGGCTGTTTAGGTGACTCAAAAGTTTGGTCCTACCTAAGCTAGTTAGGTTGGGGTCAATCCTATCCCAACTCTACTCGACTCAAAATATTTATTTATTTATTTATTTTACTTATTTAATTTTTGTCAAAATTTAATTATTTTATAATGTTTATTTTTATTTAATTTTCACATATATTATATTATTTTTTATGTTCATCATGAATGTCTTTTATAATCTCAATTTTCTAATTATTTAAATATTTAAAATTGATTTTTTACTTTATATCATGTGAAAATAATAAATAATTTTTAATTACATACAACTTAAAAAATTATTACTTCAAATTCTAACATTTTTTATAAATAATTCATTTTAAATAATTTTAATTATATTTTGTATTGTTAATATTTTTGTATTTAAATTTTTTTAAAAAAAATTCGAGCATTGGGCCAAAAGCTCAAAACTTGAGCTAGCATTCAGGAGGCCCAATGCCTGAATGCGTACATAGAGTCGGGCATCAGGCTAAGGTGAAGCCCGACTTGACTCATATACACCCCTACTCGTCTCCTTGTGAGTCCGCCCCTGTGTTTATGCATGTATGTGTAGCGTTCTTCATGTATGGGGCTTCATTTCCAGTCATTACTCATTATATTAGATTATTTAATTAAGAAAAATATCAATGAAAGATTTTTAAAAGAATTTAATATTTGATGAGAACCTGGACGGATCAAATACTCATTAAAACAAGAATTTTACTTTATCAATTGTTAATGTTTACTTATCCATTAGCAATCCTTTTGTAAAATTAAATTATTTTCAAGGTCCTTTACTTATATTCTCCCTTTTAAATATTTGCCTTTCAACTTTTTCTTGTTATTAAAAAAATCTACCAATCAACTTATATTTGGCCCAGCTAAATTAAACGTGGGCCAAAAAATTTCTAAGGGCCTTTAATTTGGAAATCGGGCTTTTAAAAAGTGCTTTTCAAACTTTTTAAAAATTAAAAGTTATTTGAGTATCAAATTTATGCTCAAAACATATGGAAAGTTTGCTTGAAAAACTGTTAAAAGTGCATTTGCTCAATATAAAACGATCTAGCTTTTGAAAGTGAATTAGAGTGCTGGGCATTTAATGAGAAAATTAAAAATATGCACCTCATTTTTTATTTGACCATATTACCTTTGATTAGTATCCCTGGTTAATGTTCCTGAACAATTAGTTATATTAATTTTCAATATTAATGTATATAGAACTATTTATATAATTTTTGTCTAATATATTAAATTATATATTTTTATTTTACCATTTGACATATTAAATTCTATATCATTTAAAATTATATATATTTTCTAAATAGTTTTAATATACAATATTAGAATAATAAAAATTACAAATCATAAAAATAATATTTTTTCGATAATAATATATTCAAAAACACTTTAATTATATGACTCTACATAATTTTTTGTTTACCAAACTGAATTTTTAAAAAATTATATCCAAACCTTGTTCACAAATATATACTCAATCCGTTAAAAAATATAACGTATTTTTAATCAAATTTTACCTCCCTATAAAGTAGTTACCTACTTTCAAACTAACCTTATCTTTTTATATTTACCCTTATTAAATACCTTATAATAAATATAAAATCATTATCAATAGGGGCACTTTTGAAAAAAGGCAATGATTATATTTCAAAAGACTAGAAATACCTTACATTTTTAAACGTCCAACTCCTCAAAAAATATCTTACATTTTTTAACAGAGGGAGTGCATTTACATATATATAGACACAAAATTTGTTACAATAATTGAATTTTATTAAATTAGTTATTTTAAAATAATTTTTGACAAATTTACTTTTAACCAACAGAAAACCTAAGGCACACTACTTTTCTCAAAAATTACTGTTTTTAAATTTTCACTAGTTTTTGTGTAATATTATCTGAAATTTTAGCAGGCGTATATGTAATCTATTTATATTTGTTTGTGTGTTAATAAACTAATTATTAAAAGACTGCGAATCTTTCAAAATCAAAAGACAGAGAAAAAATAGTGTGTCATGACGATGATTATTCTTCTATGAGAAGTTTTCCAAGTAAGTGTACGGCAAGGAAAAAAACATTATAAACTTTATAAATTAAATTTGAAAAACATTATAAACATGATGTATATCCCCCACACTGACACAAACATGATGTGGGACTTTTTAAGAAAAAAATTGGGATAAAAAAATTTCATCGTTGAACTTTGTGTTTGATATTATTTAAAACTTTATTTAAAAAATTGGAGCAGTTGCGCGTAACTACTTGATATTTATTTATGTGATAATTAACAAATTATTAAAAGATAGTGAAAATAAGAGTTCTATGAAGATTCCAAGTACGGCTGAATAATTGATAAAATATTGGCGCGTGATTTAGATGGGATTGAAATTTTAAAAAAAAATTATTATACTCTAACAACTCACTTCAATTTTTGTCACATCTGATCCATCCATGTCAAGTATCTCTTTGTGAAATTTTGATGTAGACTCTTTGTGAAATTTTGATGTAGACCATATAAATAAAGAAATAAATAAATAAATTATTATTATTATTATTATTATTATTATTATTATTATTATTTTATAGTTAATTTACTATTGGTTAATTTTTCTTACTTGCTTGTTAAGTTTAATAAAAATAAATAAATTCCAGTAAAAGATATAGGCCAATTTTTAAATGAAATTGATTATAAGTACTGCCTCCATTAAAAAAGATAAGACATTTTTAATCGAATCTAATCCTTCAATAAAGTAGTTATCTACTCTCAAATTAATCCTATCTTTTTATATTTACCCTTATAAAATACTCTATCATAAATATAAAGTCATTATCAATAGTAATACTTTTAAAAAAAGGCAATGATTACATCTTAAAAGACTCTTACATTTTTTTAACATTCAATTCTTTAAAAAATGCCTTATATTTTTGAATGGAAGGAGAATACATTATAAAAAAAATTAATAAATTGAATTAATTAATCATAAGCTATTTGACAGCAAAAGTTGGAAAAATTATACTGAAATGTCTAATTAATAACATCTAATATTCATCGTGAAAGACTATAATAGTTCTAATTAGACTGACTAAAGAATCATCAATCTATCTCAAAGCTTGGCGGAAATAATAGCATGGGATGATGAAGTTAATTTCTGAAGAACGAAAAGATAAAAAGAAATAAATAAAATGAAAAAAATTAAGAAAATGATTTTTTTTTGGGTGATCGAAGCGATATAAATATTGATAAAAATATTTCTAGATAGGATTAATTAAAGAAGCAGAAGGAGAAAACGGAACTTAATTTACCATAATTTCCAAATATGCACTCAGTTTGATAAATTGTACAGAAAGTCTCCTTAATACATAAGCAACATCAATTAACAGTAAACTTTGGCAAAATAATAATAATAATAACAGCGAAAATAATATTTTTCTCATCCAAAATCAGGTCAATAGAGTATATGTGTATACATATGATATACTTCATCTGTTTTAAATTATAAAACAATTTAAGATACGATTATTAATAAAATTTAATAATAACACTTTACATATTTACATTTTCAGAAAAATATAAAATTTTAAAAATACTCTTAATTTAATTTTCAATTTATAATATTTTAATTTTATTTTTAATTGAAGGAGAATATTAAACAAATATTATTAATAAAATTTTATTATTATCAATTTGTCTCATATTTTAGGATAATAAAATTTTTCTAAAGTTATTTTATAACTTGAGACAGAGAAAATATAATAATAGCTATCCACATAATGTTCCACCGATATGAAGTATGAAGTATCATCATTCTTTTGTTTTAATTTATATATTGGATGAATCAAAGTAAGTTCAGTCTCAATGAAATCAGTTTTGAGGCAATATAGCAAATGCAACATTTTTTGATGTTTTATTATAAATATTTTCCTATACATATTCTATAGGTGAATTTTCATATTAAAAAAAAAACAATATGACGATACCGTATACAATCGACATTGTACCTTGAGTCCGTGCGTACGTAAGTTAAGCAATTTACTTTATAAACAGCATTACATTTCACTCGAAACCATGGCAACATTGAAAAATATTTCTTTACCATATTTTAATATTTTATATGTTATTGACAAGTTTTTTTCCATACATTTGACGCTGACAGTTAAATAAGTATAAATTGTTCCATTCTTCTAGAAGAATTCAAAAGTTTACGTTTGAATCATTGTTAAAATATTGTGTGTGAGCTGGCTGTAATTAAACAAGGTTGGGCCCTAATAAATAATTAGATTTTTTTTTGTTACAAAAATGACGTATCAAATTAAAATGGAAAAATATCATCTAAGAACCCTTAAAGAGTTTTTATACAAGAAGGATCTTAAATATCTAAAATTTCACTGCACCCAAAGTACTTATCTAAAAATAAGATCTTATGAAAGAAAGACCAGATTACACCTAAAATTTTATGGAGTATAAATAACTACTATTTGAGTTTTGAAAATTAATCATACTAATTAACAACAACCTATTCAAAAATGAACAAGTGACTATAATTGATAACACATGTTTAATTGTACAAATGTTAATCTTACATAAACAAATATCTATTTAGGTTTTGACAATTAATCATATATAATTAATAACATCCCATTCAAAATTCACAAGTAACTACAACTAATAGCACATATTCAATTGTATAAGTGTTGGTCTTGCATAAATAAGTATTCATTCAAATTTTAACGTACAGTTAATCATAAGTATAACAACAATCCATTAAAATATTAAACTTTAGGTCTTTTCCTATAAAATCTTACTTTTCATATAGGTTCCAAGGGAGTGTAGTGAATTTTCAGGTTTTTAAGGTCTTTTTGTTGATATAAAAACTCTAAAGAGATCCACAGATGATATTTTCCCAGTTAAAGTCAAGTATTTAAGTAATATGTATATCTTATTTAAAAAAATAATTTTTCTTGCGAATTATTTTATTTCTGAGAGATATTTGGCTGAAAAAATTGCTTTATTAATTTAAGGAATTTTTTTTTTTTTGGAATACCATGCCACAAGAGATCAATATGCTTGTGGTCCTGGTTTTAATTTCACGGAGTTTGTTTGGCTGGTAAGACGAGACCTATGAAATGACTATGAATTTTAAATCAAAGGGAGGCAGCCACTGGAGATTTATTCATGGAGAAAATATCATTTAAAGATCACTGAAAATATTTAATATCAAACAAAGACTAAAAAAATTTTAAAATATTATTACAAGATGAATGGACTAATTTGAAAAATAATTTCAGATAAAAAAAGACAATTATATCTCTGCTTTTTTTAAAAAAAAAAGTTTCACCATTGCCTACGCCGACGTCGGCCACCAAACCGCTATCGATGAGCGGAAGGTTATTGGAGTTACTGCATTGTAACGCCATTAAACTAAGCTCTTTTGGATTTTTAAATTTGTTAAACAGTGAATGATTTTTTTGTTAAATATAAATAGATATTTGTTAATTAACGAATAATGACTATTGTCATGTATGACCTATACTTGTCCCTTCTCACAGTCAAACTCTTTCAGATTTTTAAATTTATCAATAAGCTAATAATTTTTTGTTAAATATAAATGGGTACTTGTTAATTTACAAATAATTACTTGTTAATTATTTAAAAATTTAAAAATTTAGAAGACAACATATATTAAATTTTGCCATATATAACTAAATGGCCACTAGCAACAGGGGGGCTCCAGTCTGCAGCAGTTCGATGGCCCACTACGATGTAGGGTTTTTTTAAAAGCAAGGGTATTATTATCTTTTTTCATCTAAAATTATTTTTAAATTAGTCTCTTGATTTTACAATAATATTTTATAATATTTTAATTCTTATTTAATATTAAATGTCTTCAGTGGTCCTTAACATTACTATTCTTCCAAGCATTGCCCCAAATTAAATAACAAATAGATGAATTTTAACAAAAAAATAATAAAATGTTCATATTCTAATCTTAATCCACAAAGGGGAGAAAAACAACTTAATCCCTCTTATCTCTCCCTTACGAAACTTATATGATGAAGAACTTAAAGTTGCTAACTAATAATGATTTGTATAAATACAATATTAATGGTTATCTTTTTTTATTTTTAATGGACATAAACAATTCATCATGAATTAATATGTGCTTAAAAAATTCCTACACCTTGAAAGATGGAACATTAAAACTTCTAATATTAAAATTAAATTATCATTGTCCATGAGATTAGCAAGCTTTGAAAACGTGTTCGATGGAAACTGATCAATTGCACATAAGCAAATTATCACTGTGATATAGCTGGCCGTGAGAGGAAGATTCTTTTTTTGGACACAGTGGAAAGAAAAAGGGAAAATAGCAATTAAGGACTTTTATATAAAATTTAAATTAATTAAGGATTAGTTGTTATCAAAACTTGAATAAAAAACAAGTCTGAATAGATTGTTATTAATTTAAAATGAATTGTTATTAAAACTCAAATGGATATTTATTAATAAAAGCTTAATCTAAATCAACAAGTACCTATACAGGTTTTGATAATAAGTAATCTTTGATTAATATAAACTTTGGTCAATGTTCCTTGATTGTTATTTTACCAAAGAAAAATACAAGAAGAATAAAGCCAAACTACGTAATATCGTTATCCTGCAGCATGTCCATGGCTAGATCACCAGGAACCATGTGTAAACTTAAAGGTAGATCAAGAGCTCTCTTTGCGAAGAAATCTGCAGCTGAGTTCTCAGTTCTATCCACATGATGAGCCAGCAAGACCTGCCAATCACGTTGAAGCATTTGATTGAGCTGGCCGTGAGAGGATGACTCTTGTTGTATTCACTCTATATGAAGTGAATAGTTTCTATTTACCGAGTTGCAGTGAACATTAATTGAAATGAGTAATTTTCTCTGCGGCAAAGATTGATTTGGCCCGGAGCATGGGAATAAAGAAATTGGAAGTGGAAACTGATGCAGAAAATTTGTTTAAACAAATTATGCAGATAGAGAAGAAGGATGGTAGCAGATTGGTAGGGAAGATACATGGTTGGTTAAAAGGAGATTGGCCTGGGAAGTGAAGGTAAGAGTGGTTTGTTGGCAAAGTAACCAATATGCTGACACATTTGCTTTCGGTGGATGATTTAATGATTTGGCATGTGGCTCTCCTCTGTTAGTAAGGGATTTTATTTTTGTTGATATGGGGTGAGCTGTAGATTGTTATTACTTTGTAGTTTGGTTTTTTTGGGCTTTGGCCTCCTTTCTTACCAAAAAAAAAAATGTAAGAATTGTATTTTTGTAGATTGAGCCTTTCAAGAATTTTCAAGAGTTTAAAAACATTGTTTAGATGGTAAACTACGTGCTTCGTGAATCTCCATTTTCATGTGTTGGATCCTTTTATGTGGATATCATAAATCACGATCTGTTTTATATAATCCATATTTAATATTAGTTAATTATGCTTTAATCCCAAATTAAATAATTTTACGGTATTAAACAACATCAATTAATGTGAGTAAGGGTTTTGTTTATCAGACCTTTTCTCACGGCTGCATATTACTCCCATTTCCGTCAGTCAATTGTATAAATATATATATATATATATATATGTATGTATGTATGTATGTATGTATATGTATTGATTAAAGTCCTTAATTATTGTTCCTAATATAAGGACTTTTGTCTAAAACATTAATATTTTTTATAAATATCTTTTGCTTTGATATTTTCTAATTAATGAACTTTATTAGAGGTAATTTTGAAATCTAAAAAAAATTAACTAATGTAACTGAATTTTCTTTTGTTATCTACATGCATCCTCATAATCCTTTTTAAGACACAATCAGTCACTAAATATAAGCACTTTTAATCTCTTAATAGAAATTCAAACCTTAATTCATTAAGATTTGAGAGACTAGTTTTTTTTTTTTACTAAATCTAACATTTTTTTATAATTATAAATGAATTTTTTAATCTATTTAAAGTTGTTAATATTGTTAAAAGTATGTACTCATGGATAGGCTAATTTCAACACCATGATCGTTAATATTCATGTCCTCACACCCTTTTCCCTCTCTTGCATATCCGCTCGAGTAGTTTTGAAAATAAGCGTGTGGGTATTGTATCCTTCATTCCTTTGATAATTTGATTACATTATTGCTTCCAATGCAAGATTGAAGCTGACGAGACGTCTCCTTAATTTCTGTCATTTTTTTTCTTTTTAATTTCCCTTTTCAAACAAGTAGCCGTCAATCACGATTATATTCCTTCCAACACATTTCTACGTTTGCCAACTTGCATTATTTGGGATATGTATATTGTTAGCCAACTTAAAGAAAAAACAAAAACCCTTCAAATTTGGTGAGAGATCACAAAGTCAACTCTATCCTTTGACGTACACAGAGATCTGGAATGCTTATGTGTCTAGTTTCTTTACATGTTTGAATTCTACATAATATATTTACGTACGTACTGAAGCTATCAAGTCTTGCACAAGAGTCGAAAGCACTTGTTCTTGGTCAGGTCTCTCGACTTCTATATAACTCTTTCCCGCCAGTTCATAATAACCCATCTAGCTAGTCTCATTTGCGATTGCATGAAATAAAGTTTAGATCTTGTAGAGACCAATTTGAATCATCAAACTCTGATTCTGTAATTGTTCCCTCAGAAATGGACAACTTGAAGGCACCTTTCAAGGGCGTAGTTAATGATGTTCGAGGAAGAGCAAAGTGTTACAAACAAGACTGGATTTCCGGTCTCTGTTCAGGAATCGGGTATTTTAATTTAATTTCGTAATTACTTCATATTTTCAAAGGGTGTGTATATATATATGTATATGATGCCTTAGTTCAAATTTCTTAATTATTTCTTTCTTTTTTTTTTGTCCCATGACAGGATATTGGCTCCCACTACTTATATTTTCTTCGCTTCCGCTCTTCCTGTTATAGCATTCGGAGAGCAGCTCGATATAGACACAGGTTCTCCCTATGCAAAGCACACACACGCGTTCGAACTTACCCATTTTATTCAAGAATGTCTGTTATATATGTGTGTCACACTGCCAATATTACAGCAGTATGGAAAAAAAAAATTATTGCCTCCGTTAAACGGGGGAGCCATGGCCGGAAACTGGAGAAGAGAATAAATGGAAAAAAATAGTGGGAAGATGACACATTTTAACTAGAAATTTCAAGTCTGAGGCCGTATTCCCTCAATCAAGTGCATTCCCATTTTTGGGACCAAGACATATGAGCTTTCAGGGTTTTAAGTAAAACTAGCTAAATTTTGATACCAGATGTTAGGAATGACAAACGACAATCTAAATATGGGAGAAAGGACAAATGAGTAAAAAGTATTACAAGGGTATATGCCACATTTAATTAATTCAAAACATCAAAGTTCAAGTTTATAATTAGGTCATTTATTTCTCCTTTATTATATATCAGTTTTTTACTAAATTAGAGGGGCAAATACTGATGGCTTGAGATTATAAGTAGAATTGAACCCGTGATCTCCCACTTATAGGGGAGTTTACATGTTAGGGCTACAAGGCTATAGGCTTATTAAACCCAACTTCATCTATATTTTCACATTGACTTAAGTTCACTCACACTAAAATAATCATTTTCTCATACACATATGTACAAGATTTGATATATCGGTCCTCTTCATATATATATATATATATATATATGTATGTTTGAACTTTCATTTGTGCATCATATTTTGTGCATGTCTTAGATTGGGTATTTAATTTTTTTAATATCTGGTGGTTTTGTTTGAAGATGGAAGCTTGAGCCCAGTAGAAACACTGGCTTCAAGTGCTATATGTGGAATCATACACTCAGTCATTGGAGGCCAACCCCTAATAATATTAGGAGTTGCAGAGCCCACTATCGTCATGTACATTTACATGTACAATTTTGCCAGAGATAGAGAGGGTTTGGGACCAGAGCTTTTCTTAGCTTGGGCTGGATGGTAAGAATGAATTCCTTTTACATACATACATACATATATATATATGTAGTAAATATTTATCATTAACATATGCAGTTCACCTTACAAATCTTATTAGCACGTTTTAAGTTCATGCGAGATTATTTATGAATTCTTTTCAGGACTTGCGTTTGGACGGCTCTGATGTTGTTTCTTCTAGCAATATTCAATGTTGGTGCACTTGTACATAGATTCACCAGGATTGCTAGCGAGCTTTTTGCCATGTTGATAGCAATCTTGTTCATTCAAGAGGCAATCAAGGTTAATAATATTTGATGCGCGCGCGCGCGAGTATTTAGCATCAGATACAAAATCAAGGTTGAAGAGCTTGAACTTGATTTTTCTAAAAATGCAGGGAATGGTGAGTGAGTTTAAGGTTCCTAAACGCGGGTTCCAAGGACCAGAATTAGAGAAAAGCAAATTTCAGTGGCTTTATGCAAATGGATTATTGGGAATCATATTCTCCTTTGGCCTTCTCTTTTCTTCTCTCAAGATCAGGAAAGCTAGATCATGGTTATACGGCACTGGTAATTAATTTGTCATCATCAAGTTAATTAATTGTTCACTATGAATCACATACAGATATTCTTAAACCTCGGGATGAGCCAATGAAACTAACATAGTAGTTTTCATAATTTGTGTATAGGGAAGTTAAGAAGTTTCTTGGCAGACTATGGGGTTCCATTAATGGTGGTTTTGTGGACAGCCTTATCTTTTTCAGCACCAAGTAAACTTCCCTCTGGAGTCCCTAGAAGGCTCATTGCTCCTCTTGCTTGGGAATCTACTTCTTTACACCATTGGAAAGTCGTCAAAGTAATCTATATATTGCACTTAAAATAATGATATAGTACAAATGATATTTTAAATACTAACTTGTTATTTGGTGCAGGATATGGTAAAGGTCCCACCTGCTTTCATTTTTGCTGCTATTATTCCTGCAATGATGATAGCAGGTCTTTACTTCTTCGATCACAGTGTTGCTTCTCAGTTAGCAGAGCAAAAGGAATTCAATCTGAAGAAACCTTCTGCTCATCATTATGACATGTTGTTGCTAGGATTCATGGTATGTGTATCACTATTTATGTTCTCTCTTGCATGGGAAAGTTATTATCATTTTGATTGTGTGAAACTATATCTTATCATCACTAATCCCTTGAAGAAATTTCCAGACTTTGCTTTGTGGGTTGAATGGTTTGCCACCTTGCAGTGCACTTCTTCCTCAATCCCCCATGCACACCAAAAGCCTTGCTGTTCTCAAGAAACAGGTGTGTCAATGAGATTACAATTTTTCTTTCAATGCTAATATACCTGTACCATATTACAGTACTTGGCCACAAGTTGGTGGCCGTACAACCTTTGTTTGATTGGGTAAATTTGGAATTAACAGTTGATTCGAAGGAAAATGGTGGAAAGTGCCAAAGAAAGCATAAAGAGCAAAGCAAGCAACTCTGAGATCTATGGAAATATGCAAGCAGCGTTCATAGAAATTGATAGAAGTCCAATTGTGAGTCATCAATTAGATTTTATTGATCCCATTTTTAATATAAAGTAACCTCCTTCCTCATGCTGACCACAAGATCCTGGTTTATAATTTGCAGACTAATTCAGTGGTGACAGAACTTAAGGACCTAAAAGAAGCAATCCTAAATGGGGAAGAAAAATTGGATAGTACATTTAACCCTGAGATCCATGTTGATGAACATCTGCCGATAAGAGTGAAAGAGCAAAGAGTGAGCAATTTCTTACAGGCAATACTTGTGGGAGCATCAGTGTTTGCTCTACCTCTCTTAAGGAAGATACCAACTTCAGTTCTGTGGGGTTACTTTGCTTACATGGCCATTGATAGTCTTCAGGGAAATCAATTCTGGGAAAGGATACTATATATCCTCATATCCCCTAATAGAAAATACAAGTAAGCCCAGTTTTTATAGAAAACCACAATCAATTCTCATTGGTAAAATTATATTGGACTAATTTTGTTGTTTGAAATTAATGATAGGGTGGTGGAGGGGGACCATGCTTCGCTTGTAGAGACAGTACCATTCAGAGCCATACTATTGTTCACGCTGTTCCAGTTTGTATATCTGTTGGTTTGCTTCGGAGTGACTTGGATTCCCAATGCAGGAATGTTGTTTCCTTTGCCCTTTTTCTTGCTCATCATAATAAGACAGTATATGTTACCCAAGTTATTCAAACCTCAGTATTTAAAAGAACTCGATGCTGCTGAATATGAACAAATTGTTGGCACTTCAAGGCTCTCCTTCCGCCACTCTTCCCGCCTCAATCTCCACCAGGTAACTCATGTAATTCATATGAATATGATCAGAAATCTCCGACATAAGTTAATTTGTAATTTCCTTTTGTGGGTTGTTACATATTAAAAGGATATGAAATCAACGAGCATGGAAGCAATGGAAATGGATGATGATGATGATGATGAGATATTAGACGAGGCTCTCACAGGTAGAGGAGAGTTAAAGGTCAAGGCTATTAGTTTCAGAGAGGACAGACATGCCCATGCACAGTTATTTCACAGAGATCAGTTCAACTTAAATATCAAAGCTATTAGCTTCAGAGACGAAAGACATGCCCGGGCACAGGTATTACAACAATTTATATATATATATATATATATATATATTATTTACTTAATTTTCTCATGAGAAGACTTACTTACCTGTAATTGTGTCTTTCATCTTTCTACATGCGAAGCGATTGCGATAAGCGTTTCCTGATGAAGTTATAATTGAAACGGATTCGCAGATTACAAAGGTCTCTGTTAGAAAAATTAAAGGCTATATATGAACAAGGCATTATTAATGGCGACTTTTCTATTTCCTGAAGATTAATACCTAGGAATTATTAGAGGACAGTGATGGAATTAAGGAGGTCAAGTTCTGTATTAAATATTAATGTAAATATATATAACCAATTTTTATAATATGTGAAAAGACCGCTATCTTTATATAATTTTGTGTTATATATGTACACGCGCGCGCGCGCGCGAATGATTGGATCATGTGTGCGTGTATTGATGTGTGCGTGTGTGTAGCTCTGAAATTTCGGGGTCCGACGTTGAAATAAGTTTGATGATCAATATATTTCGGCTAAAATAAAAGAATAAGCTGTAAAGAATTCATAGATGATCGATCAGACGATGAATATATTTCTGCTGAACGAAGTGGAAAAAATAATTAATAATGGAGTAAAAATATTAAGGACATCATTTTTGGGTATATCAGCTTAAACATTAACTGACGAAGATTAAAGACCTTTCAAGGATCAAAGGAAGTAAAAGGAGAAATTGAAGCTTGGCCATTGAGCCAATAAGTGAATATCAATATTGTCCAGTAAATCTCCTTAATTATTAGGGCTATTTGCTTTTTATGAGGATACATTAGTTAATGTGATTTTTAATTATTCCGTATTTCATCCTAAATAAAAAATTTTGATTGTTTTTCATGGTAAATATTAATGTCTGCTGGTTCTTCAGCAGTAACTTTATTTAAAAAATAATGAATTAAGGGAATTAGGTTTTTTCCGACCAGATTTATCAATATAACTTTGAAATCTTTCAAAAATAAATTTTGCCAAAAATTCAAGAAAAAAGCTTTGTAAAGAATATATAATAAAAAAATCAAGCTTTCATGATTCAGAAAAATGGTTGATAATAAAAATTAAAAGAAATTACTAATTTGTTCATATTTTTATCTACTATATATTACATATAGAGAAAAAAAGAGATAAATAGGAGTAAATAATGTTTATAAAGATATTTATTATTAAATGAAAAGGCATTTCGGGCGGGTGCAGGAAAGCAAAGGAATGCACAATGGAAAGATTGAAAGCAAAAGCTAAAATTGAAAAATTGAGGGGCCAATATAATAATTTTTTCCACAAAGCTATACCTCATTAACATTCGGGAACAACCCCGGCCCCTTGGATTGAGCCGATAAGCGACCATCAATGTTGTCCCGTTGTCTCCTTAATTAGGGCTATTTTGCTTTTGATGAGGGTACGTTAGTTAATGTGATTTTTAATTATTCAGTATTTCATCCTAAATACATTTTTTTGTGTTTGTTTCATGATAAGTATTAATCTCTACAGGTTCCATTAAATTTTAAATTTTTAAAAAAAAAAAACTTATGAATTAAAGGAATTAGGTGGCAAATTGACCATTATGCTACCAAAAAAAAATTATTTTTCAAAATACTATACTTTTAAAAATATTCACTAACGTGCTAAAAAATATTTCTTCTATTAAAAAATATAATGTATTTTTTGAAAAGTTGTATATTTAATAATGTAAAGCATTTTTAATTTTTTGAGGTATAATTATTACTTTTTTTAAAAGTATCTCTATTGATAATGAATTTTTATTTATTGTAGGTTATTTAATAGAAATAAATATAAAAAAATAGAGTTAGTTTAAAACTTAAAAATAGATAATTATTTTATTGAGGAATGAGATTTGATTGAAAATACTTTATATTTTTTTTTTGCTGAATCCCAATTTTTTTTGGTCAGATACATGCAGAATTTGGTTTTTATCTTACTGAGATTAGTACAATTAAAAAGGAAGATATCAGAATGTTGCCATCTCCTTTTTTTTTCTCTCCTCACACATAATCCTCCATTTTATTTTTCTCTCCCGTTCCCCTGCTCCTATTTCTTTGTGTCAGAAAAGTAAAAACGGTACGGAACATTCAAGCAAAAACAAAAACAAAAACAAAAGAAAATAGCTCGGAGCATATTCTTGACAATGGAAATTGGTTTTCTGACATATCAATTTGATCATATATGCTCTCTCAGTCTTTCCAGTTCAGAGTAATAAAAAGGAGAAATTGCCTTCACTTTATTTTTTATAAAATGTTGCCATTGGGATGTGACACCATGCTGCAATAGTCTGCAAGATGTAATATTGCATGTGCATGAGAATATATAGTGTCAAGTCTTAAATTCAGAAGATTCTTGTGGTGTCTTGTTCGTCAGCATGTGTACTTTTTTCTCTCCTCTTGTTTCGTGCATTCACAATTAGGAAGCTTTAAATATGAATATAGACTGCACAACTAATACATAAGTTCTCTTTCCCCTTTTCATCATCTTCCAATGTCTGCATCCTTTTTTTTCCTCTGCTTCAAATTTTTGTGAGTGTTGTGTCTATCTCTCTTTTAACTCTAAAAGATTTTTCTCATTTTGACATCATATTTAAGAAAATAAGCACATTTATTATATAATTTAATATTTTGATTATGATAAAAAATATTTTTATTTTTTATGTATGTTTAAATTTTTTTATGCAAGTGAATGTTTATCTTATCGTAATGTTGCATTTTTGTCATTCAACTCGTTAAAATCATGGACTTTATATTTTTAGGTAATATTATCTGTTCAACTTGATTATCAAAACGCTATTGTTTCTCACTTGTCTAAACTCGCGAGTCAGTCCTTTGAACTCACTTGAGTTGCACTTACGCGATGCTTCAATGCGAGTTGATCAATTGGTTTGATAACAAGATTTTCAAATTTCAACGACGAGCAAGAAAGGCTTGACCCAACCCTTCTCATAAAGGTCCTGACCACCGCCCCAGCAAATGCTTTTTATTTTAACACTGCTACTGCTAAATTATATACTATATAAGAAACTATATTTGTGATACTTACAATATAACTAAATGTCAGTAATATAAAATTTATCAGAAAAAACCAAATATATCACAAGTTGTATGCAATAAATAAATATAAAGTTTTAATATTTTGTGAAATTAAAAAAGATAATTTTTTATAAAAATGTTATGCATATTATTATCCATGAATCATACTATTTGTCAAATTGTTTTTTAATAATTCCAAAAAAATATCATCAATACAATTTATATAAATAAAAATAGTTATAATTATTGGTATGAAAAGGTCGTCATTATTTATTTACTAATAATGCTTTTGTTTACATACTGTCATTATTTGCTGGTCAAACAAACATAAAGCCATTATTTATATATTTTTTAAATATGAATATTTTAGTTCAGATATACAAAGATGGTTTTCTAATTTATTATGAGATATAAATGATACGTTTTAAAATTGTTCCATGATACTTTAGTCTATAATTATTTTTAAGGTAAAAATAATTAATAATTATCTTTACCAACAAAAAAGACACATAATTTTATGTAAGGTTAGTAAATCTAGCAAAAAAAAATCACCAACCATTTTATATACACATAATCTTTCGGTAAAAAAAAAATACAGATAGTTTTAATAAGTTGTTATGTTTTTACAAGTGACTTCTTTTAAAAAATTTGAATAGATTAATTCAAATATGCTAAGAAACTTATCTTAATATTTTAAAAAATTATTTTTTAAAAATTTTTTTTACTATCTAATGATGATTTAGCCTTTAATCATTATTTTTGATAAAAAAAATCTAAACATAATTTTAGAAGAAAATGAAAAAAATTACTGTTAATGTAAACAAAAAAAAAACAAGGTTTGATATATATTTATTTATATAAAAAAAAAGGAGAAAAGAAAAGGGATCCAGTCAATGACGGTGGCAACATCACTTCCTCGCATGAGTGAGATTCAGAGTTCGAACCCTGCTTTGACACGCGTTCGCGTGAGTTGCGTTTCATTTCAATTGATCATTTCAGAAAAATAAAAAAATGAAAAGAAGAAAAGAGATTATGGGAAGTTGGGTCGGAATGGAGCACGGGAGGGGAAAAGTGGGGAAAGCGTCAGAACTCAGAAGGCGCATTTTGCAGAAGAAAAGTGGCTACAGTGATCCACCCACTGGCTCTCTGCCATGCCCACAACTTGTCACCCAACTCTCCATTAACCCCTCACTTCCTTTTTTTTTTTTTTGGTTTTTAAATTATTTTACTCCATTTAAAATTTTGGCATAGCTATGCTCTGATCATCACTCAAAATTTATGTGATGAGTTGGATCTTGCAGATCATCGTCAGGGCTCACATTAATGATGAGATTGGAACTCATATCCTTATGTTATATGAGTACCGTCCTTGCCATTTGCCAACTGGATCAACCTTCATTGACTTGTATAATTATGTTAAAAAAAAGCATATCACACATTATTTTCTACTTATTAAAATTAAATAAGTATTTTTTGTTATACTTCAACGGTGAAAATTGAATTTTTTTTTCTAGGTATTATACACACACATATTATAAGTAAATGGTAATTAAACATGTCCAAAAATACTCCTTTTGGAGTTTGGACTCAAATACAAGACATTGGTAACTAATTCATAATTCTTAAAAAATGTTAGTTAAAATTTTAATTTTTTAAAAAATTACATTTTTTATTTTATTATGATTAAATATTTTAAATGAGTACTTTAATAATGATAATTAAAATTTTAATGCATTTTTTTTAAAATGAGTAATAAATAAAATGAGAGTATAATTAAAAAATAATTATAAATATTACATAATATTCTATATTTTAAACCAAACAATATTTTTATAAAATATTTTATATTATAATTCAGAGTACATCAAGATTGAGAATTTAACCTACTTCTTTCAAACACAAAACCCTTACTATTCGTTGGTGGCAGATATTTTCTTTTACTTTTTGCAATTACCTTGATTTTTATAATTAAATATATATATATATATATATATATATATATATATATTCGTTGGGATGGGATGGGATGTGCTCAGAAGTCAGAACCATTGGCATCATCCAACTTAAAGATGTTTGAAAATACGGAGATTTTTTATATTTAAAAACAAAACGACAACGCCGTATTGGCATCATCCAGCTAAAAAATGCTGGAGACAATGCAGTACAACAGACAATGTACCTTAGTAAGTTAAACATTTTATTTTATGAACAAATAAGTTAACGATCATATATTTGACCGAAATCTCACAGGTCACACGTATCATATATTTTATGAACATGCATGATAAAACCACTAACGTTAGTTGTATGACGGTATTTATATTGATAGTTAAGTATAATTAATTAGTACGTGGTGCTGGTCAAAAAATTAATTAGCATGTGCAGGGGCTTCTCTATCGAACAGAGGGAAGAGCTCGGAAATAAAGAGGATTTCATGGACTTGCTTTCTCTCCTGTTCCTCTGTCTTCCTATTTTTTCTTCACTTTCCATTTTAACTATTAGATTCATTTTTAAATGATTAAAATTTAATACTTCCTAAAATTATTTTTTTTAATCATAATCCTAAATCTGGAATTGTAATTTAGATGAAATTTGTTATATTTCAAATTTATTTATTTTTCATAAATTTTACATTTTAATAATAATTTTATAAAGTACTTCCTTTGTCCCAAATTATAGGGTAGTTTTGAAGAAGTTTTTCCATTTCAAAATATAAAATATTTTGATTAGATTAAGATTTCATTAAATGCATTAATTTTAATATTATCCTTTCTCTTTTTATAATTAATTTTTGTCTCTTCTTTTTTTAATATATTAAATGATGGATATTTGTGAAAGTTTATATTTTTATTTTGAAAAAATAAGGTTGTTAAGTATATTTAATGACATTTATTGATATGTAAAATTTTATCTAAAAGTGTCTTATAATTTGGGACGAAGGAAGTATTAAATCTCAATCATTCAAAAATGGACCTACGATAGAGCCGGTAATTCGGGCAAGCTTGAACCTGCCCAAAAAAAGTTAGAATCGAGTTTGATTATATGAATTTTTTAAAGACGATATGATACTTTAAGCCCAATTGTTAGAATTTTTAACTTTATATATACGTAGAGTTGGTAATTTTGATCAAGTCTGACAAATCAACTCAAACGTAGTTGAAAAAAATTAGGGTCGAGAGTTAGTTATATGAACTTTTTTAAAAGAATATGATACTTTAAATTTGAATTAAACTCGATCTGAATTAGCTTGTCCTGTATGAATTACCATCTCTAATCCAAGAATTAAAATGGGAAGTGGAAAGAAAGTGAAAAGAGAGGAGAAGTTTAGAGAAGGCAAGTCCGGATTTAACCACGTGTAGGAATAGGAGGATAATATGAAAAAGACGATCGAGGTTAAAGGAGGTTGTATGTAATGACAGATCCAGGAAAATTATTTAGTAGTTTTTTTTAGATATAATAATTTTATAATCAATATAAGAAAAATCGGTAGCTTTAGTGCTCATCATTGTGACGAGATTACTGTTCAAATTCTATTTAATAAACAGTATAAATTTAAAATTTTTAAATGAAAAATTCATTTTTAACATGGTGATTATTAAAAGATTGTCTTTATGTTTAATTCTACGTCTATTAAAATATTTTAAAAATAATATCAAAACCATCAATATAATATAAGTATGTTTCTAAATAAGTGATTCAGATTTTTTTTTTTAAAAAAGTAAAAGGTGTTAAACATAATCTTTTTATAAGTATTGATAAGTTATCAACTTTATTTTTATTAAATATACATACTTTAATGAGAGGTATAAATATATAGTTAAACATATTAAATGGAGGGATCTCCTTATAAATAGGATAAAAATGAATTCTTCTATATACTTTGGCTTGCAATAAAACCGAGAGAGTAATAATAATCACCTGGGAATGGGATGATTGCTTACTTTTTTTTTCTTTTAAAAAAACCTCATGACATTAAACACACATGATGTACACGCTATGACACCTAGGTTGTTGGCAAAGTTGTGAATATGGATCAATTTGAATCATATGGATTGGATCATATATGAGTTGGTGTGTTAATAAGCCAATCCACTTATTCACTAACTCATTTAATTTGTTTTTGCTTGATTTTTTTTTTATAAACATTGCACCTAAATGATAACTTCTAATATGATATTTCATGCCATTGAAAAAATCCACATCATAAATATATAAAATTGATCAATTCTATCATAATTTATTTTAAAGTTGCTTGTCTTATGAAGTTGTGGTGTCAAATCTCCCTTCACTTTATATATATATATATATATATATATAATATGAGTTAAATGTGCAAACTCTTAGGGTTAAACCATTTAGTTTGAGT
The DNA here is from genome assembly GCF_029017545.1 of Prosopis cineraria. Taxonomy (NCBI): domain Eukaryota; kingdom Viridiplantae; phylum Streptophyta; class Magnoliopsida; order Fabales; family Fabaceae; genus Prosopis; species Prosopis cineraria. Next base: position 8,329,658 of record NW_026555344.1, read on the forward strand.
TATATGGTACAAGCAAAAAAATTATTTTTGTTTGGAATAAATTTTTTTTCCCAATCCAATTCCACTCTTGTAGTAATTTTTTAATGCGAATGCGAGCATGGGATAGAGCATTTGACTTTGAAGAGTGAGAAGACAGAGGGACACAAGACAGCCAATATAATTTTCTGAACGTTATGGGGACCTGGGAGGCGTGTCGCGTGGTTTAACTTCTCTGTCCAGATTCCTGAGTAAATTTTAATAAAAGAATTCTCTGCCGATAAGTTATCAATTGTCCACAAGTCTCCTTATATCAAGCAATATTATCAACATTCATCATTAAACATGCTATGCTCTTCCGATCCCCTTCCCGATCAGCTCCACTGGGTTATTTTTTACCTTTTCTTTTGCACGGACATTTTTATATTGGAAGTAATTTTATTTAAAATATTATCAAATACTGATTATAGACATTTTTTTTAACAAAAATTTGAATATTAACTCATTATGTTATGATAGATTAACTCCTTTTTCTAAACTCAACTTTGTTGATAGGGTTAATTTTACTTTATCCTTATAATTGCCATAGTCTTCTTAATTCTCTGGCCTTTATTAATATTAATTTCTATAGGTCTTACAGAGTATTTTTTTCAAAAATATTTATGAATTAAAGGGATTAGGGTTTATTCAATAATATAACATACTCTAATTTTTTCATGTTATTTATTTTTTTTAAAAGCGATTTCAATTTTCAAATGTCATTCTTTATTATATAGATTGTACTATATACACTTTTAAATAACTTGATTTGATCCGTTAATGACTCTCCCTTGTCGCTAAGGCATTGTTTGGTTGGGAGGGGAGGGAACCCTCCAAAACCTGAGAGCCCCCCTTCCCTCCTCTTGAATCAAACAGAGTCTAAGAGAAACATAACTTGTGGTTGGAAACATGAGATATGCTAAGAACTCAGAATTATTTTATCAGTGTGATGCAATACTGTAAATGTAATTAACCACAAACTAAACATGTTATTGACAGTGAGTTAACCATAATTTTTCTTATTGCAGTTGTGTAACCTACTTTTGATCTTTATATAATTATATGTTTATGAGTTAATTAAGAATTTTGAGATTAAATTATAATACAAGTATTGCGTGAGGATAATTATTATATCATTTTTATAAAATAGTTGTAGGTGAAAAGATGGATTGTTATTGTTAAAAGGGTAAATAAGCAAATTACTCTTTAAATTTTAAGATTAATAGCACCATAGATCATAAACTTGTTTATTATATAAATTATTTTTTAACTTTTAAAAATAGTACAATATGATCCATGCCATTAATAAAAGTTAATTTTGATTGTTTGACTATAAAATGATGGAAAAAGATCTTAAAAAATTATAGAAAATGATCCAAAAACTATGAACAATTATAAATAAAGACCCAAAAAATAATAAAAATGACCAAATTTTTTATCCTTTAAAGTCATTTTTTGTCAGTTAACTGTTTAAATTAACTTTGGTTAGTGGCAAGGGTTAGATTACATCACTTTTAAAAGTTGAGGAAATAATTTGCATAATAAAAGAATTCAAAGTAGATGATACTGCTAGACCTAAAATTTAGGAGACAATTTACTTTTATACCCTTGTTAAAATATTGCACTTGAGTTGGACAACTCAAACAAATACTTGTATATATTCTTAATTTCATCTATAATCCGTCCAACTTCGGTTCCGATCTGTTAAATTTTGAGATAGACCGATTCAACATTCAATATTTCATATAAAAATAAAATCCTTTTTTATTGCAATCTTACTACTTTTCTAGCATTTATTAGCTTTTCGGACTGCATTATTTTATATTTTTTGAAAATAAATCCCTGTACGTGGTATTTATTAAAATTAGCATCTATATATATCCTATGTAATTTTATATTACTTTGTGAAGAAAGAAAGAAAAACAATAAGTATTGTAATTTTCAAATTAAACAAGCAAGTATACATGAATCATGATCCCTTTCAACACGTTATCACGTTTGCTAATTGGCATCATTTGGACAGGGAAATATAAAATGGTTGCGTAAATAATTAATTAAATTTTTATTATTTATTATTATACAAGTTGAATACGTACTGATCTGACAACCAACCCATTTAATTTAGGGAGATATATATTTTTATTCAATCACAATGTCAACTACATTAATTTGATATGTACACAATCTGGAATGCTTATGTACATTTTTCATTGTATATTTTTTTTAATTCCATATATTATATGTAAAATGACTTCTGAAACATTGAAGTCTTGCACAAGAGTCGAAGGCACTTTTTCTCTGCTCAGATCCTTTAGCTCTCTACTTCATTTATTTTTCTTTCCCATCATTGAACAACTCATTTGCTTCTCTTTAGAGATTACGTGCATGAAAATTCAAATCTTCTAGAGCCCCTTTGAGTCATCGATCAAACTCTGATTATCGATCTGTTGTTTCCTGAGGAATATGGAGAACTTGAAATGGCCTTTATTCAAGGGCATTGTTAGTGATATTCGAGGAAGAGCAAAGTGTCACAAGGATGATTGGGTTTCTGGCCTGCGTTCAGGAATCGGGTATTTTAATTTAATTTCTTTATTACTTCATATATTTTCAAAGTATATATATAAATATAAGAATCTTTAGTTCAAATTTCTTTGTTTTTTTTCTTGTCTGATGATAGGATATTGGCTCCAACTACGTATATTTTCTTTGCTTCTGCTCTTCCTGTTATAGCCTTTGGAGAACAGCTTGCTAGAGAGACAGGTTTAATTTTCTTCCTCGATCTGCAAACAGCTTAGCTGACATGGGTGCATGTTGTGTTATTTGATTTTTGCGTTTTAATATTTGATACATCTATCATATATATGTTGAGTTCATACGCATGTAAATTTTCTCTGTTCCAAATTAAAAATATTTTTTTTCAACTAACTTTGATCCAAAATGTAAGATACTTAGTACTTATATATTTTTGAAATTATTTTTTCAAATTTATCCTTATTTTAATTAATGTGGCCATTGTTGGATTTACATGTGTAAGCTCACAATGATTATTTTATTCTTTATTAAAATGGGTTAAATTGTGGTCCTTGTAAAATCAAAATCCAACTATATTATGCGATCATATAGGCTAGACATATGATCCATTGATGAATCTAGTTAGCGGCTAAATAGTGAGTCATGCATTAACCTTACTAAACCCCATAATAAATGGGCCCAGTAAGTATTATTAAATAGGTTGGGTTCCCTTTCTGACCCTAACTCATTGTGTGTTTCCCTATCAAATGTGAAATACTCCAAAAGGTATCGATATATAGGAAGACCTAGTTGGACTATGTCGGTGTAACTTCGCAATTATGGTAAAATAAGATATATATGGTTATGTGTTGGTTTAATTTCCTTCACAAGCACTAGATTCTGGTCTACTCTATTGATTTAGATTTTATAGGCATGAGAAACAAAACCTGATTAAATATTTATGGTTTGCACTAGACCCCCTCTTCAAGGACGTGCAAACAGAAAAATTAATGTAATTTAATTAGTATGTGCTTTTTAAAGGTTTGCATGCATGCCTTATTGGACTTGGACATATTTATATTGGACATATATTTAATTAATTAATTTAATATGTGATATAATATTTAAAGATGGGATGTTGAGCCCAGTAGAAACATTGGCTTCAACTGCAATATGTGGAAGCATACACTCAATTCTTGGAGGCCAACCTTTGCTAATAGTAGGGATTGCAGAGCCCACTATCATTATGTACGCTTACATGTACAATTTCGCCAAAGATAGCGATTGCTTTGGGAACACACCTCTTCTTGGCTTGGGCTGCATGGTAAGTAACCCAAATATAATTCTCATTGTAAAAAAATCGATTTTTTATTGAATAAACAACATTATTTATTTAATTTTCATGTTCACAAAACATTGAACTATTAATTATTTTTTTTGTAAGGAAAATACCATGTTTGACCAACTATCATGAAGAGTACTTTTTCCACTCTTAGAATTATACAAGGCCTTATTCGTGAAACACTTTAAGATAGATACTTGTTGGGAGAGTTTGCCACCCTTATAATCCCACCTGGCTCAATCTAAATTAGTCATGATTTGAAGGACTCTAGAAATTGGGTGCACATGCCCAAAAAAAAAAATGTTGTTTTTGATATAGTTTTCCGAGCACTTTAATTTACACTTATTACAAGGAGTTCAATAATTTTTCGTTCTAACTGTCTCATGCTCTAACTTTATGTCAGGATTGAAAGAAAATTAAGGAAGGGAGAAAACATGAGGGCAAAATAAATTTTTCCTTTTTTGAATAGCAAGAGAAAATTAGAGGAAAAGAATAGTGGGCGAGAAAAAGAGACAGCGCGTGCACAAATTTTTCGTCCAAAATGATCAATGCAAGACTGAAAGAATATCATTGATATATATTTGCAAACTTCGCATCTACTTAACCTTTTTGACACATTCACGTAACATCTAAGCATTTTGGTTATCTTCATTTTTCATTTTTATTCAAGCAAATTTTGATGAACATCCAGTTCACATCCATTAGAGAATTCTTACGTCTAAAAATTAAAAGATAAATAATGAATATATAAAGTTTTTGATATGTCTAACTAAATAGCTTAAGTTTTTTTTTTGGGAAGAAGTAGACTATAAGCATACTCAATAATTAATATAAAAAATTTAATATAGTATCAGAGCTTGGTTGATTGGGAACCAAAAAAAAAACTAAGGGCAAAAAAAAAAAAGAAAGATGAAGAAGAAGGGGGAAAAAAGAAACTAAAGAGAGAGAGAGAGAGGGGAAAAAATCAAAATTGAGTAGACTTAAAAAAGAGTACAAGCTCAAATAAGAAAAGATAAAATGAAGGAAAAAAAAGTAATAGAGGAAATACTAAAAATAAAAGAAGTTTCATGTTATCTAAAAATTAGAAGATAGATGATAAATATATAAAATTTGGGATGTGTCTAGCCAAATGGTTCAAGCTATCTTGGTGAAGTAGACTTTTCATTTGCAACATTTTATTATGAGTGGGTTATTGTACAAAAGATGAGTGAAATTAAACCGCATAAGTATATATAGCATATATTTTAACTACACGATGACCTCAGAATTTCTCAAAGGATGAAGCTCATGTGAGATTTTATGAACTTTGCAGGGTTTGTGTTTGGGCAGCTTTGATGTTGTTTCTGCTAGCAATATTCAATGCTGGTGCCGTTGTTAATAAATTCACCAGAATTGCTGACGAGCTTTTTGGCATGTTGATCACAGTCTTGTTCATTCAAGAGGCCATCAAGGTAAATTTGTTCCACTTATAGAGTATGTAGCAGAAGACATCAGAAAAGTAAATCTGAAGAAGTTTGAAATTGATTCTTTGAAAATGCAGGGAATGGTGAGTGAGTTCAAGGTCCCTGAACATGAAGACCCAGAATTGGAGAAGAACAAATTTCAGTGGCTTTATGCAAATGGGTTATTGGGAATTATATTCACTTTTGGCCTTCTCTTTTCTTCTCTTAAAGTCAAAAAAGCTAGATCATGGTTATACGGCACAGGTGATAACCATACCATACCATACCATATCATTTCAAAGACCTTCAGCTTCAAATCTGATAAAACTCATCTTGACAATTGAATTGTTTCCACAAGCGAAGCTAAAACAGTCCTGCTACATGCATAATCTGTACAGGGAAGTTAAGAAGTTTCTTGGCTGACTATGGGGTTCCATTAATGGTGATAGTCTGGTCAGCACTATCCTACACAGTCCCAAGTAAACTTCCCTCTGGAGTTCCTAGAAGGCTTGTTTCTCCCCTTGCTTGGGAATCTGCTTCTTTACAGCATTGGAGTGTCATCAAAGTATTCTATGTTAACCTTGAAAAACAATTAATGATAGTACAGAAAATTAAGTTGTGTATGTATAGGGGCAATAGGATATTTTCGATAATAATGAATATTAATTTAATTTTTGGTGCATGCAGGACATGGCGAAGGTCCCACCTGAATATATTTTTGGTGCTATGATTCCTGCGATGATGATAGCAGGTCTTTACTTCTTTGATCATAGTGTTGCTTCTCAATTGGCACAACAGAAGGAATTCAATCTCAAGAAACCTTCAGCTTATCATTATGATGTGTTATTGCTCGGATTCATGGTATATATATTATTATCTCTCTCTCTCTCTCTCTCTCTCAAACAAAAGAGTTTAAATTTGTGTGTTTTGATCATGAAACCCTTTCATTGATCATTACATTGACCTTGGAAGAAAATTTTCAGGCTTTGCTTAGTGGGTTGATTGGTTTGCCACCTTGCAATGGAGTTCTTCCTCAATCCCCCATGCACACCAAAAGCCTTGCCGTTCTCAAGAAACAGGTAAGCGTCAATGAGATTTGAATCCTGCTATCAGAAGTGTACCGTAAACCTTCTATCATACTTTAATTACTTAGACTAAGAGTTAGTCCATACATCATATGTTATGATGTCCAAATGTGAGGGGACTTGAATTAATGTAGAAATTCTATATTAAATAAAATTTGACTTAATAACTAATATAAAATAAAGAAAAGAGACCCATAAATTTAAGCATTAAAGTTTTGAATTAAGATGTGGTACCATTTCACTACTCTTGTCCACTTGTTCTACCTTTATTTGTGGGCAGTCACTCCTTATTCCTAACGATACACAAACTTTACTTAATTGATTGGGTAAATTATTTGGAGTAATATAGGTGATTCGAAGGAAGATGGTGGAAAGTGCCAAAGAAAGCATAAAGAACAATGCGAGCAACTCTGAGATCTATGGAAACATGCAAGCAGTGTTTGTAGAAATGGACAAAAGCCCAATTGTAAGCGATGATAATGATCACCTGATCGATCCCATTAGATTAAAGTCACCTCTTTTCTTGATGCTGATAATTAATTAAGAACGAGAACAAGAATATTGTTTTGCTTTCTGCAGAGTGCAGCAGTGAAAGAACTAGAGAACCTAAAAGAAGCAGTCTTGAAAGGGGAAGAGAAAAATGATCCATTTGATCCTGACAGACACATTGATGAACATCTTCCCATAAGAGTGAACGAGCAAAGAGTGAGCAATCTCTTACAAGCAATACTTGTTGGAGCATCACTGTTCGCCATGCCTGTGATAAAGAAGATGCCAACTTCAATTCTGTGGGGTTACTTTGCTTACATGGCCATTGATAGTCTTCCTGGAAACCAATTCTGGGAAAGGATACTATTTATCTTTGTAGCCCCTACCAGACGCTACAGGTCAGTTCAAAATTTAAAACGCTGCTGAATCAGTTCTCATCATCTGCATTATTATTATTATAGATAATGCAATCTTCATCAGACTCATTTTTGTGTTCTTAAAATGATCATATATAGAGTGTTGGAAGGGGATCATGCTTCGTTTTTAGAGACAGTACCAGTGAGAGTCATAGGGTTGTTCACGCTGTTCCAATTTGTGTATCTGTTGATTTGCTTCGGAGTGACATGGATTCCCATAGCAGGAATCTTGTTTCCTTTGCCCTTCTTCTTGCTCATCCCAATAAGGCAGTATATACTTCCCAAACTGTTCAATCATCGCCATTTGAAGAAAATTGATTCTTCTGAGTATGAAGAAATTGTTGGTACACCAAGGCTTTCCTTCCGTCTCTCTTCCCGGGTATGTATAATAACTCTTGCTTTGTCATGATTCTCTTACTGTGTAATGCTTTAGATTTTTTATATCTTTTTTAATAATGTTCTCTATCCCGATACATCGTATCATCAACTTGGAAATTGCAACAATTCTTTTAGTTCGATAAATACAATAAGCGTTTTCATTAATAACAAAAAGAAAATTGCATCAATCTTTCCTTAACTTTTACGATTATACAGACATCCCCTGATCAATTTTTTTCTTAAAGAAAAAATAACAGTACGTGCTTATATTTTCATTATGTTTTGTTTGTAGTCATAGTTTTATTTTTTTATTGTTTTCAGTCTCGTTAGTTTGATTTTCATGCTTTATTGTTTACTAATTAACTATTGTGGGTTGTTGTTATAATTAATGAAGGAAATGGAATCTGCAAGCAATGGATCAAGGGAAATGGGTGATGATGAGATACTAGACGAGGCTACAACTGGCAGAGGAGAGTTGAAACTCAAAACTGTGAGCTTCAGATTAGAGGAAAGACATGCACATGCTCAGGCACATGCACAGGTGGGTGGGTGGGTGGGTGTGTATGTGTGCGTGTCACACAATTTTAATTAATTTATTGTTTCACTTGTTTAGTTTCTCGTTATAAGAAAATTATAACTGACCTCTGTACTTGTTTCTCATTTTGCATGCGAAGGCGTTGCAAGTGTATCCTGATGAAATTGGAAGTGAAACAGATTAATTCGTGGATTACAAATTAAAGACCTTTTGAAAGAAAGGTTATGAAGATGCATATGTATATATATGTATGCATACGATGGTGATGACTTCATCATATATCTTCAGAATATGAATATAAAGGAGAGCTAACAGGCTGAGTAGACATTGTAAAAATAAGTTTGATGAGTCGTACTGTTCATTACTTGTGAATACTTCATCTATCTATTTACGTTTTGTGTTTTATGTTAATTTTGTATCAGGTTTGATGTCAAGTAAGTTTGATATGAAACTATACAGTTGACGATAGTTTGTACTGACTAAATTGATGATAAACAAATTTAAATTTTTTTATATTTTTTACATATTTTTATTCTAATAAATATAAAAAATAAAAAAATTAAATTTGAACCATTCAAATCTTATTAAAAGTAATGCGTATCATGATACCATCCTCCAGCATAAAAAACAGTACATATTTAATATTATAATTTTTTACAACTTTTATACATTTTTATTTTAATAAATATAATAAAAAAATATTTAAAAGAAAATGAAGGCCCAAATCACCCTTATGGATGATGAGCACGCGGTGCTTGTCAATCCAAATGCGTTCCGTTATGTTTAATGGCATTCCCATACTGTCAATACATGTGCAAAATTATAGAAATTTTAGTTCTTCGCTCGGACAAATACAAAATGCTAAATGATTTGAAACATCCAATAACACTCGTGCTACAGAAACTCATCACGTGTATAATTATGCGCACGTATACTGATATGTTGATGGTTGTGCTTGTGTGTGTGTGTGTGTGTGGAGTTGAATGACATATTTTTCATACAATATGATACTGAGTGTCTGAGCATCCATGTGAGCGTTTTGATGCTTCATAGCTTGCATGTCTTAGAGATAAAAATTAAATAAGCTTTATTTGCTAATGATATTTGGTGGTTTTGTTTTTGAGATGGAAGCTTGAGCTTGGTAGAAGAAACATTGGCTTCGACTGCTATAGGTGCGCTTGCGCACGCGCGCGTGTAGAATTCTAAAAATAGGAATGATTTGGGACAAGAGCTCTTTTGGGCTTGGGCTCAATGGCAAGACAGACAAATTCCGATGTGTTCGGATCAAGGTTAGGTAAATTGAGATTGAGATTATGAATAGAATTGATATAGTCCAGGTAATTGGAAACTTTAAAGAAAATCATATTTTGAGTTCATAATTAATTTTGATATATAACAAAAGTGTTTGAATATTTTTGTATAAAATCATAATTTTAGCCACCAAAATTGATTATTTTGAAGTATCCCAACGTGCATTATGTTTGATTTTTTGAATGTTATTGTTCTTGTTTTGCAATTTAATTAAAAATCAGATAAAATTATAGCTTTGTAAAAATATATCCGAATACCTTTATTCTATGCCAAAATTATAGTTTTGTTAAAAAAATTATTCAAACAACTCCATTTCATGTTAAAATCTATTATGAATTTTAAATTATGATTTTCTTAAAAATATTCAAATATCTCTGTACATGTAAATGGTTATCTCATAAACTACTACTATATTGTACGTGCTTTTCAATTATACTTTTATAAAATTTATCTAAAACCTTTATAAACTTTATTTTATAAATTATGATTTTGAGTTTATAATTGATTTTAACATGTATAATACTCCTTTCTTCCCAAATTATAAAATAATTTGAAATAAAATTATGCATAACAAAAAAAAACATAATAATGTCATTTTACAAACTTAATTTTTTGAAAACGAAATCATAAATTTTTAAAAATATCTTTATATATTTAATTATTGTGCTACAATATTATGTCAATTGTCTCTTCAGTTAAAAGATAATATTATAAAAAAAATATCTCTAACACACACACAAACATATAAATTAGGAACGTTATGAAAATTAATAATAAACTTATATAAATACGTTATTAATTCATTGACATTTAATTGTCAATTTATAAATGGACATTTATGAAATTCTTGAATTTTCAAACCCTAATTTACAGATGAACAAGTAAAATAATAAAATAATAAATTAAGTTTAAATCTAATGAGTCCGCTTTATATTACAACGAAGCACAAAAAAACAAAAAACTTCAAATGAGAGAAAATATTTTTGGTGGGGGATTAGTGTCTACGTGGGTCTGGTGGAGGTGCTGCTTCACCTAATCGAGAATCCATATCGATGGGAACACGGGAATTGCTTACAGCCATCAACCATCCTCTCCTATTTCAATATTATTTACAAGTGACAACTGGACCGACTGACATTTTGAATTATTTTCAATTTCAATTAAATGAGGCTGATGGTGCCTAGAATAATCAATAATCACGTGGTGATGATCTAGAAAGTAGAAACTTGGATTGGTTGGCAGTGGGGTAATCACGTTCCAAGGAAATGCTTGCTCGTGACAATGGTCGTGCGTCGTAGGTTTCTTCACTTCCACCCACGTGTTCTCTCCTGATTGGTTACTTCGGGGAACAGGAACCATCGCAACAGTCTTTCCAGCGAGGCCATCTCCAAAAAAATCTCAATTATAATAACTATAATATACTTATGTACTTCAGGAAATTATTATTTTATTAGTAAAATATAGAAGAACGAATGCGAATGGGAGCGCAATGGTGAAGCTGAGACAAATAAGGGGGTCATATGTGGAAAACAGAAGATATCTTCTAGAACTGTTTCGTAGCTTCGAGGAGGGTAATTTGGTAACAGCATTACATTTAGTTTGAGGCTTTGCGCCGCTCGTGGGCGTAGATTTTTTAGGAGATGCCCTCGCTGGAAAGACTGTTGCGATGGTCCCTGTTCCCCAAAGTAACCAATCAGGAGAGAACACGTGGGTGGAAGTGAAGAAACCTACGACGCACCACTGCTGTCACAAGCAAACATTTCCTTCAAGTCCTTGTTGATTTCACCATCCTACCCTCCATCTATTTGTCATAATTACCCCATTGCCAACCAATCCAAGTGATTATTCTAGCCATCAGCGTCATTTTATTTAAATTAATTCAAACTGTCAATCAATCCCACGTGCAAACCTATTATGTAGGAGGTAGAACTTCCAAAACAGAAGTTTCGAGGAGCAAATTAAAGCAAAATTGACCTGCGATCTCTTCAGGTGACGAATGAAAGGGGAAAACAATTTCTCTCTGCATTTTACCGCTTCTCTCCATGCATGCGTACTTAGAACCGAAAAAAATGAGTCGAGCCAATCCATTTAAACTCATATAACAGTAAAGTTAGACTTATAAATTAATTATTAAAATAATAAATCAGACTTAAATAACTTAAATGAGCTAACTCTTAAGGGTTGAGTACTAGCCCATTTAAGCTTATATATACTTTTTTTTAATTTTTATAACTTTGACTCTTTTTAAATTAAAAAAATTAAATTAAATCCTATTCCACATCATATGTGAGCTTATATTTGTTGAAGAAGGAAGGCAACAAAAATACTAAATTTTTTAATTCATCTAGATCTCTCAATCTTATATTTCAATCCATTAATTTCATATGATCTACATTGGGTGTTTGTTGACTTAATTGATCCATTACTTGACGCCTTGTTGTTATTTTATTTATATTTTTAGTTCATTTAAATATTGTTTAGTTAGTTTTTTTATTGTTTTCTTAATTGAGTATTATATTGAAATGAAATAATTTTATTTTATAAAAATATTTTAAAAAAATAAAAATAATTAAAAAGGCCTGAAGCCTATAGGGCCAGCCTTGAGTTAGCTAGGTAGAGAATCAGGCTTTGCATTTTAAAGTCATAAAAAAAATTCAGATTTAAATTTAAATATACTGCTTTTTAAAATTCAAGCCTGTTAAAGACCTATGCATTTCAATCCTTATAAGTCGGGTTTTTTTTTTTTTTTTAGTTCTATGCACATGTTATGTCGTTTTGGAACAAAACTGAACCATATCTCTCTCGGAAACAATTGCACACGCACGTGCCTGTAATTTCTTTTTTTAAAATAAATTCGCTAAAATTGCGCCCAGTATCCCGAAACAGGATCTGAAGAGGCTTAACCAGAACTAGACACGAGGCTAGTCATGTGGGATCCCTTTCGATGGCAAGCCCTCTCACCACAAATATAACACAATTGCAACAAACTAATTGAAAACATAATCAATAAACTAAAAATAAAAAATTAAATTAAATAGTAAAACTAGCATAGCATTAATTTATCATACAAGAGCTAATAAAAAAACATACATAGGTAAGGAAAACCCTGTCTAATAATTTTGATTTTCAATTAAAAATATAGAAGACTCAAAAAAAGGTGAAATTATTTTTTAATAATATTATTAAAATAACAAGTCAAGTTATAAATTTTATAAATAATATTTTTATAATAAAAAAATATATTATAATTTTTACAAATAACATAACTAAAATAACATGTCATGATATGGTTTTTATAAATAACATTAGTAAAATAAAAAGTTAAATTATTATTTTTTACAAATAACATTGTTTATAATAACAAGTTAATTTATAATTTTTATAATTAATATTAGTAGAATAATAAGTTAAGTTATGATTTTTATAATTAACATTATGTTTATTTTAGTAATGTTATTTGTAAAACTCATAACTTAATTTGTTATTATATTAATGTTATTTATAAAAATTATAATTTAATTTGTTACTTCAGTCATGTTAATTTTAATTGAAGTATATTTTAGTCATTTAGTTAAAAAAATTATTTTATTTCAGTCTTATAAACCTACAGTAAAATTTCAAATTTTTTTGAATTTCGTTTTAAATTATATCACATTCCTAAAAACTTTAATAAAATTATTCTTATATTATAAGATACTCTTTTTATTTAAAAATATAAAGTATTTTTTGAAGAGTTGAATGTTAAAAAATGTAAGACATTTTTAATCTTTTGAGGTATAATTATTATTTTTTTAAAAGTGTCCTTAATGATAATAATTTTATATTTATTATAAAATATTTAATAGAGATAAATATAAAAAATATGATTTATTAAAAATTAAAATTAAATAATTATTTTATTAAGGAGTGATATTTAATTAAAAATATTTTATATTTTTTAATGAGAAAGTAATATACACGTAACTAAGCTAGCCTATATCTAAAGCTTGTAGACTAAATATTGAAACAAGCGAATCTTTTGGTTTCTTTGCCTTCGTACACGTGTAACGAGTTTTGCTGGCAACTTGCACCATTCGGAGTTGGGACTCATACAGAATATAAAATATAAAATGCATTTTTTTGTATAATTTAAACTCTTATGATGCATTGTTTTACAAATAATAAAGTGTGGTTTGTCTCATTTTACGTAACCTCATGCTTTCTCTATTTAAAAATATAAAATATTTTTAATTCAATAATTATTTATTTTTAAATTAATTTTTTTTCATATTTACTGTTATTTAATACCCCCTTCATTTAAAAATATAAAATATTTTAATCGAATCTTACCTCTAATAAAGTAGTTATTTACTTTCAAATTAACTCTATTTTTTATATTTACTCCTATTAAACACTCTATAATAAATATAAAGTTATTATCAATAAGACACTTTTAAAAAAAGACAATGAATCTATCTCAAAGACTAAAATATTTTATATTTTTAAAAATTTAACTCTTTAAAAAATATCTTATATTTTTAAACGAAAGGAGTAATATGTTTCACCTAAATAAATATAAAATAATTTATTCAATAAGAGTGTTTAAAAAAAAGAAGCAATTATTACATTTTAAAAAAATTAAAAATACCTTACATTTTTTAATATTCAAACCTTACAAAAATACCTTAAGGGAAAGAGTATATAATTTAGTGAGAAATATTCACATGTCACCAGAAGTCCAGAATATGTATGATTAATTTGGAGTTTAATTACATATTATCATTATTTTACCAATATATACGTGGGGTTTTCTGACAACCTAACCATATAATTTATGTAGTGAAACATATTGAGTCACAACGTCAACTCCATTTATATTTGACGAAATATGTATTATTTTACGGAATGAGCAGTATCATAATACCTATAATCTTGTAATTTAGGAATAAATATTTCAATCACCCATAATACCAGCTCAATTAATCAATGTCCCCCGCTATAATACATTTATACCAAAAAATTATATACTTAATGTATTTATTTTAATTAAATCAAGACATATATATCTTTTATAAATTATTAATCTATAACAAATTAAAATTCACATGATTTAATTTAATTGAATAAAAAGGTATATAAAATTAGGTATATAATTTTTTCCTATATTTTTTACGCAAGGAATCATCATGCTAAACATCACCGTTGTATTTGTCCTTTTACCATTATTATTGGCCAACTATCAATTTAGATATCATTTTTAATATTCCAACGTTTGAAATTTTAATGTATTAATTGCAGTTTGAAACTTAATATGGGTACCTTCTATTGTAAAAGTTAGGGAATATTTGATAATTGAGGGATTAATATCATTATTGTTGTTGCTGCTATTGCCGCCGCGGCCGCCACTTGTATTGTATATTCCCTCGGGTGAGCAAAGTTAGAGTAATTGATTTATTTCGAATTTTACTTATTATTTACTTATTAGTTTATTATTATTTAAATTCTAAATAACAATTTACTATGGTTATTAATTGTAGAAAAGACAAAATTAAAAGGGTAGGTACTCCATTTATTTAAAAATGTAAGGTATTTTTAATTAAATTTTACTCCCAATAAAGTAGCTACCTACTTTCAAATTAACCCTATATTTTCACCTTAAAAAACTTAAAATTTTTGATATTTTTTAACATGCAACTTCTTAAAAAACTCTACTCCATTTTTGAATGAAGTAAGTATTTTTTAACAATTTTTTGATTACTTACATGTATTTTTTATTGGAAAAAATTAAAATAAAATCTTATATAAAATTAAAATATTCAAATACATTTTAGCTGAAAATCAATTTTGTTTTATATTAAGAAACCAACATATTATGGTAGTAATTAAAAAATTAAAATGTGAATGCCGTATACAACCGACAAGGCACGCTACTTGTGGATCTTGATTCTTGAAGAGCATGTACCGTTGAATGAGGAATTGTTTTAATAAAGGATCTCCAATGAATGGGATGATTGCCCCGTTTTGCTTGAAAACCTCGTCCTCGTCGAATCGCCCCAATTAACTTATTTGATTGAACAAAACAAAATTTAAATAACATACTTTTCTTAATTATGAGATGATGATCTCTACTAAGTCCTAGGTACTCCTAACCCACAGCAAACAGTATGTCATTCACTGTTATTACTATTTCATGATAATTTTTTTAAAAAAAACAAGTAAAATCTTAAAATAGGGAATAAGAATAATTAAGTCTTTGATAAAAGTTTTTATAAAAATAAAGTTGTAAATATTGACTAGTCAATTGCCCAAAAGATTTTAATTTGTAATATGGGAGTTACATTTATAATTTGAATATATTTTTATAATTTATTTTTTAGAAAATTTGATAATTAATTTAAAAATACTTGATATATTGTTTATATGTTTTGATAAATTAATTTGCATTACATGGGCAAGAGAAATATTATTGTTTAACAATTAAAATAATTTACGTTTGGGATATTATTATCACGGGTAGGACGAATCCCATGTAGTATAAAATAATGGACTAATCGACATAATGGTCTCGAATTAACTGGAAACCACGTGTTCGTACGTGGAACTTCCAAAACAGATGTCTCGAGGAGGAAGCAAGATTAGTTTGCGATTCCTTTAGTGACCAAAGGGGAGAGTCACACTAACCTTTGTATTTTCTTGCTTGGCTCAGAGCTCAATTTTCGTTGAGGGATATTAATATTATCCATCACAATTAATAGTATTGAGATGAAGACATTTTGTTTATTTTTTAAAAAAAAATTAAATTTATAATTTACCGCTCATGCTCAATACTTTATTTGTGAAAAAAAATATTAGAGAGAGAATATAATAGGAAAAATAATATCAAAAAAATCATTAATGAAGCATTTTTATTAAATTATTTTATATTTTGGAAAGCTAATCGAATCTCTTATAAAATTAGGATGGAAGTGGTTCTTCCGACAAAAACTGAATCATGTCTCTCAATATTTTTTTTATTATATACAAATATTTTACAATGGTCATGTTTGAATGGTTGAATATTGGATGTAGACATTATTCTTAGCGAGTATTTCAATATTGATTTATTACCTTACAAAAGACTAGAAACTAAAATTCCATGGGTTGAAAAACTCATGCATACACATAACTTCTCAAAACATAGAAGTAAGCGAATCTTTTAATTTATTGCCTTCGTATCCATGTAACGAGTTCTTCCGGCTGAGAACTTGTATCATTTGGATTTATATGAAATACGTTATCCTTTTGTAATTTAGACTATTTTACAAAATAATATTGTTTTATTATATATCTCACTTTACCTAACCCTTTAATTTAGTGAGAAATATTCAATTAATGTCAACTCTTATCAATTTGACGTATATGTTTTCACAATATGCATGATTAATTTGGAGTATAATTACATACGATTATTATTTTACTAATATGTGGAGTTATCTGACTACCTAACCTTATAATTAATTTAGTGAAAGATCGGGAGTCAAAATGTCAACTCCACTTATATTTGGCGTAAATAAGTTGGAATTTTTACGAAATAAGTGATTATCATAAATATATTTACCCGATGAATCACAATTCTAACTTTAAACATAACCGTTGTATTCATCTTTTATCATTTTTAACAATTTATATTTTTTAAAAAAACATTAATTTTTTAAGTTTTTTACTTTTATTTTATTAATTTGGATCAGAATCAGCAGTTAGAATTCATGTTTTAAAATAAAAATATTAAAATTATGAAAGAAATAATGTAAAATTTAGATGGTTAAAATTTTGGGAGAATGACATTAAAGAAAGAACCGAAAGATTGAATTAAACGTAAATAAAAACTAAAAGATTTGAAAATTCTAAATAATTACCAAATTTCTTCTAGTGATCAATTGGACTAAACATTTGCTAGCTACTTTGAAAATTATTTTCCTTCACAAATTAATGAATGTCATTTGTAAATTCGTGTTTTGAATGTCATAAATAAGAGTATGAGAATAACAAATCACCCGCAAATGGTGATATGTTTGACCAATTTTTTTAACAAAATAACAAATTTCACTTGTAATTTCTCTTTTTATCGTCGATCACGAATTTTAAAATCATATATGCAAATTTTTAGACTGAATCACTAAATGATCTTTTGTCCTTTTTCAATATTTCCAAAATTTTTATCCTTATTTGAGTTTCTCAATCTTTTGGTCTTTTAATATCATTTCCCTAAAATTTACTTTGAAATCCAGTATATACTTTTGTATTCCTTATAAACTGACCGACTGAAGCATGCATTGAAGTTCACGCAACCAAGAAGACATTGCCTCTTAATATTTTTCCTATTTCTTTGGCCTTTTCCTCTTATTTTTTTAGTCAATCATAGTCTGATTCCTTGTACAAATATAATGACTAAATACTATAATGAAGTATTGAAGTCGTTGGAGATCATAGACATAGACATTGCTTCGCGCGGCTTCTTCCTCTATTCTCTCCTCTTCAATAATCATTTTAACGTATTCTCTCTGTGTGTGTATAAAACTAATTATAATCTCTCTCAGTTATCAGACCTTTTCGTTCTGTTTCTCCCTCATGCAAAACCTGAAGACACCCTCCAAGGGTGTAGTTAGTGATATCAGAGGAAGAGCAAAGTATTACAAGGAAGATTGGATTTCTGGTATCTGCTCAGGAATCGGGTAATTTCGCTATTTCTAAACTACATATATGATTCCTCATGGTATATAGTTCTTCAAACTTCAAAGCACAATCTTTAACATTCATTTTCATTCTGATATATATAGGATATTGGCTCCAACTACTTATATCTTCTTTGCCTCTGCTCTTCCCGTGATAGCCTTTGGTGAACAGATCGATAGAGACACAGGTTCTTCTGTTCTTCTTCTTCTTCATGGTTTCAAACACATAAGCAAAAAAGAAGATGAAGAAATCCATTAAAGAAGAGTGGGATGTTTGTGGACGGATAATGCATGCATGTTGGGTTATATGTAGCTGTGTCGTGCTTTAATGACCTTTAAACTTTGATCAAATATGCTTACAATTGTTAAGTTGTCCAACTATACGTTGAACTTGAGTCGATGTGAGAATTTTACATCAAATAAAGTTATTCACAACTAATATATAATAAAGTAAAACAACTTATAAATTTAACACTTGAAGTTTCGAGTTAAGATATAAATTATTTTTTACTATTATTGCTCATTTGTTTTCTCTCCCAATAACTTGTGGCTTTAATTTGTTTGAAGATGGAAGCTTGAGCTCAGTAGAAACACTGGCATCAACTGCAATATGTGGAATAATACACTCAATTTTGGGAGGGCAGCCTTTGCTAATACTGGGAGTTGCAGAACCCACAATCATCATGTACAGTTACCTGTACAATTTTGCCAAAGATAGGGATGGTTTGGGACCACAACTCTTCCTAGCTTGGGCTGGATGGTAAGAGTAGTAATCATTAATCATATCAATTTTAAGTTCAAAGTAAGAGATAGTAATTATTTTAATTTCAAAGGTTAAATTCATGCGAGATTTGTGATGAAACTTTCCAGGGTTTGCGTTTGGACAGCCCTGATGTTGATTCTTCTGGCAATTTTCAACGCCGGTGCCATTATTAATAGATTCACCAGAATCGCCGGCGAACTTTTTGGCATGTTGATCACAGTCTTGTTCATTCAAGAGGCCATCAAGGTTTATTTCATAGTATATATTTAACATGAGATGATTATGTACATGTTTGAACTTCATTTTTCTAAGAATATGCAGGGAATGGTGAGTGAGTTTAAGATTCCCAAACACGAAGACCAAACATTAGAGAAGTACAAATTTCAGTGGCTTTACGCAAACGGAATATTGGGAATTATATTCTCGTTTGGCCTTCTCTTTTCTTCTCTCAAGACCAGAAAAGCTAGATCATGGTTGTACGCCACAGGTTTGTTGTTGTTACTGGGAAATTACAAAATATTTTTAAATTAATTAAACAAGACGCATCACTTCAAATTAATCATTAATATGCTCAGGAACAAATCAAGCTAGAGTACACATTTTGAGAGTATTATATACGAATGACACATATGACTTTCAATGAATCATGAGAATCTAACTGCTAATTTGCAAGCAAAATGATGATACCAAATCAATTATCCAACTGTAGTAGGCAAAATAAATAACAAATATAATGACAAAAGAAACTGTCTAATATGCTACGTGCACCTCAAAGACTATGAAGTCTGCAGGCGCGCGCGCGCGCGTATTCTGACTCATCTTGACCGTTTAATTTAATTATTGATGACCTATGAAGAAGCTAATAAGGCCTGCATTTATATAACTTGCACAGGGAAGTTAAGAAGTTTCTTGGCTGACTATGGGGTTCCTTTAATGGTGATAGTCTGGTCAGCACTGTCCTACACAGTCCCAAGTAAACTTCCCGCTGGAGTCCCTAGAAAGCTCTATGCTCCTCTTGCTTGGGAATCTGCTTCTTTACGCCATTGGACAGTCATAACAGTAATATTCTACGCTACATTGCATATATATGCACAGTACTATGTTTTACTTAACAAGATGATATTTTAAAATTGCAGGACATGGGGAGTGTTCCAGCTGCATATATATTTGGTGCTATGATTCCTGCGTTGATGATAGCAGGTCTGTACTTCTTTGATCATAGTGTTGCTTCTCAGTTGGCACAACAGAAGGAGTTCAATCTCAAGAAACCTTCTGCTTATCATTATGACGTCTTGCTGCTAGGATTCATGGTATATATCTGATCTCTCTTTAATGAAAGAGTCGTGTTTTAATTTGATCTGATCATGAAGAAATTAATCTTCAGACTCTGCTTTGTGGGTTGCTTGGTTTACCACCTTCCAATGGCGTTCTTCCTCAGTCCCCCATGCACACTAAAAGCCTTGCTGTTCTCAAGAAACAGGTTCGTGAATCTTCAACTCTATTTGCTGATCATATAAATCAAGGCACTTGCTTCATATATTAGACTTGATGACCATCACAAGTTGGTCAATCTACACGCTTTGTTTTGATTGACTGAACATGGAGTTACACAGTTGATTCGAAGGAAGATGATGGAAAGCGTGAAAGAAAGCATGAGGCGCAAGGCAAGCAGCGCTGAGATCTATGGAAACTTGCAGCAAGTGTTCGTAGAAATAGACAAAAGCCCAATTGTAAGCCATCACCTAATCAATTTTAAGTCATCATACATATAATTTCCTCATTGCCAAAGAGGATTATTTTGCTCTCTCCATGTAATGTTTTGCAGAATACAGTGGTGAAAGAACTAGAGGACCTGAAAGAAGCAGTCCTGAAAGAGGAAGAGAAAGAATCATTCGACCCAGCAATACACATTGACAAGCATCTTCCCATAAGAGTGAACGAGCAAAGAGTGAGCAATCTCTTGCAAGCCATACTGGTCGGAGCATCAGTGTTTGCCATGCCTGTGATAAAGAAGATCCCAACTTCAGTTCTGTGGGGCTACTTCGCATACATGGCCATTGACAGTCTTCCTGGAAACCAGTTCTGGGAAAGGATAATATTCATCTTCATATCTCCCAACAGACGATACAGAGTGTATGAAGGAGACCATGCTTCGTTTGTAGAGACAGTGCCGATCAGAGCCATAGTGTGGTTCACACTGTTCCAGTTTGTGTATCTGTTGGTTGTGTTTGGAGTGACTTGGATTCCCATAGCAGGAATCTTGTTTCCTTTGCCTTTCTTTGTGTTGATCGTAATAAGACAGTATCTGCTTCCCAAGCTGTTCAATCCTCGCCATTTGAAGGAGCTCGATGCTGCTGAGTATGAAGAAATTGCCGCTACACCAAGACTCTCATTTCGTCTCTCTCCTTCCCAGGTACGTATGATATGATATCCCTTGCTTCTTTAATTAGAGAACCCCTGATTAAGAAATTTGGTTTGCTTAGCTTTAACGAATGAAACAAAAATTAAGATAAATTAAATTTGTTGATAAACTGAGTGGAAAAGTGGACATAAATTTTTATCTTTAAAAATCTCATAAGCGTTCTTTATAATAAAAGGTAGATTACAAATCTTTCTCTAATTTTTAATTGATATCACACAAGCATCCACTCTAAGATATACATAGCCTAACCTTCCCTTTAAATGAAAATAAAAATATACATACATCTCTTGTGCCTCATTGAAAACACCTACAGATTTACCCCTTAATGAGAGGTTTCACATATTTTGGATATAAAAGAAAATAATGTTATTTAACCAAAACTCGAGTGCGTCTGTTTCACTCTTCCAAGAATTTTTTATGCATTTTTCAAATAAAAATCGAACAATTACATAGTTTATTCTTTGTTATTTTATTTTAAGAGAATGACATTTAGATTCCAAAAAATAATTTAATAATATTTAAATCTAAAAAATTGCTGAAAAATAAGTTGTAAATATTTAACTAAACGGCTACAAATGTGAGAATATTAGTAAATCACTGTGAAACTTAAATATCATAAAAGTAAAATGTGAATATCCACAGGGCTCAAAAGTTTCTTATATAAATTAATCAATATTTTGATTTCCTGATTTGTTGTTGTTAATTATGTGTAAGGATGAGGATTCGGGAAGCATGGGATCAAGGGAAATGGCTGATAGCGAGATATTAGACGAGGCCACCACTGGTAGAGGAGAGTTGAAGCTCAGAACATTCACATCAGATCAAGATCATCAGAGACTTGCCCATACGCATGTATAAACATTACACAATTTTAACATATTCATTCATTTGTTTTACTTAATAAAACTGACCTTAAATTGTTTTTTTTTTAATTATTCTGTATGATCGAGAAGGCATTGCAAGTGCGTCCTGATGAAATTGCAAGCGAATCCGACTCCTAGATCAATGCAAAGCTTGTGCACTGTAAAAATAGTGGAGTTTGATATTGTAGTTAGTTTTGCAGTTTTAGATGTAATAATGATGATAATAAGAGTGGGACTTGTGGTGGTATTTGGGTGGAGTTTTATCCTTGAGACGTATTGTTCACACCTCGTAAACAGTGCAGGTCTCTCTGTAAATTTTATGTTTTATATTGATGTTATGTAGTATAGGTTTGATGTATCTTTGCCAAAGAATACAAGTTTGGCAAAAATGATTGACTATGACTTAGTTCAAGCGCAAATTAAAACTGAGTGTTTTCGTTTAATTGGCAGGCACCTTCGCGTTTTTGCTCCATGGAATATAAAGGGTACTTGTTTTATTGTAATTTTGGGCCGAGAATGAGCCCAAAATCATGAAAATAAAACCCAACTGGCCCGACATGCATGAAGGCCCAACCATTATTTGTACCCATAGGCTATTAACCAATGTTTTAAATACCGAATAAGATGTTAAATCAAAAAAACAAAGGGTATCAAATTTTATAATTTAACCGGTTAAATTGAAGATTGAATAGATGACATGAAAATTAAATAAAAATATACATTAAATGTTTGTGTGTGTGTGTAAGAAATAAATTCATAATATATATAATTATTGTATATATAAAACAAGACAACATGACCATAAATCAATAGTATTAAAAATCATAATTTTAAAACTTGTCAAGTGTAAGTAGATCTTGATTAAATTAAATATAAGTAGAATTAAAAATATTTACATTTATACTTATAGCTATTGATATCTTTCTAAGAAAATGATCACAAAATCATGTCATATACATGTGAATGGTGCAAAAATATAGGGTCTTAGTAGAGTCTATTTTTTAACTTTTGTAGTTTTTTTGATATTATGTTTAGAAAAGTCCAATTTTTGGCTCAATAGTGGCTCGACTCTAGTTTAGCTTGACTCAACCATGAAAATGATTTTTTGGGTTCAAATTAAGCGGCCAACTAATCGACAGTCTAAATGGTTAGTTCTTAAAACAATGACCCTGATAGTACAATTTGATAATAAAAGCCATGTTTTGCTTATAGAGATCTTTAAATCTTAGCCTTTCTTTTTTTATTGCCCCGAGCAAGAAGATGCATCTTCCTTGATATTTTTTTTAAAATTTAATTCTATTGAAACTTTTTGCTGAACTTCTCAACTTCATCTAAGATCCCTTTAAGAAGGATCATCGCTTGCATGTGATAGTTATGAATGGTATGGCAACGACAGATTTAATCATTGCTAATCTTTGCCATACTTGAAATTTTTTTTCCTTTTCTCTGTAGTATGAATGACAAATGATATACCTCTCTTAATTAGATTTTCTCTGGACACAAAACTTATGATTTGAATCTCTAGTCATTTGTTTAGGGGATGAGAATCCTTATTACTCATATCAATACAAGTAAATAAATGTAATGGAAATTTATTCATATAATCATCTATATACTTCTACTTTCATCCTAAATTATAAGACAATTTAATAAAAATAAAATTTTACTAATGATACTTTTTTTAATATTACCTTCCCCATTATATCCTTTTTTTATAGCATAAGGAGAAGATTTCGTCCAAGGTACAATAGGAGAATGTGTTATGAGTCTTACATCGGAGAGCCTTATAAATGAAATAAGGTTTATAAATTCAAGGGGCTCTCCCACTTATAGGCTAATCTTTGGAATGGACTCTCTTTTTGAGCTTGTATTCATCATATTGGTGCTTTTATTGAGAGGTCATGTCATAAAAAGGCTACCTATAAAGGGTTTTGACTGGCAGGAGATTGAGTGAAGTGACATGGAGTGAAACTACTAGGGACGTCGGTTCTTGATGAGGTGACATTGTTAGAGTATCACATCAAGAAAGTTTACAAGTGAAATGAGTTTTATAAATTCAAGGGCTTTCCTACTTAATAGGTTAGTCTTTTAAGATGGACTTTTTCTTTGGGCTTGTGCTCATCACAGAAGGGTAAACTTCTTCTAACTAAGTTGTTATATATACAAGGATTGAGATTTGAACCCCTACCACTTACTTAAGTGGTGAGAGCCCTTACCATTCATGCTAACTTTAATATTCTTTCATAAATAGAGTATTAAACTAAGAGCATTTTTGAATGTTTATATTTTTATTTTGAAAAAATAAAATTGTAAATTATATTTAATGAGATTTATTGGTATATGTAATTTTATTTAAAAGTATCTTATAAATTGGGATGAAGTGATATAAAATTTATAATAAATCATATTGTTTGTAATGTATAAATAATATAATTCATTTACTTGTGTGAACATGCAAAACTTTCCAATTTTTGTGATTTAATGGTACATAAAAATTCAATTATTTTGAACCCTCTCCTAACTAATATATACTTTCTTAACACCCTTCACTAAGGCACTAAACAATTTATTGGTACCTTCTCTTGATGCTCCTTTATCAGTGTAAATGCTTGGTGCTTTCTCTCAGTCACAAGGCATGCCTTATATAACTCGGCCAAATTTATTATTATATTATCTAATCTCTTGTAGGAGAATCATGACATTGCCCATTTGTCAATGTCTCATTGTTCTTCAACCCACCTTGCTAGTAGAGGATTATAAGCTCTTATGTTTTTCATTACTCTTTGAAAATCCTCATTAACCTTGACATATGCAATCCCATCCAACATTTTCAATATATCATCCTTCCTAATTTAGTATTCATGTTTGGACCTCTATGCACCTTTGAATATTTAGAACTAAAGCTCTCTTTTATATGCCTATAATAGAAGGCATGTGTCTTGTTCCCAAACATAGATTGAATTGTATTGATGATTTTGTTGT
The DNA here is from genome assembly GCF_029017545.1 of Prosopis cineraria. Lineage (NCBI taxonomy): Eukaryota > Viridiplantae > Streptophyta > Magnoliopsida > Fabales > Fabaceae > Prosopis > Prosopis cineraria. The sequence continues at coordinate 8,354,902 of NW_026555344.1, forward strand.
GTCTATTAGAAAACATGATAACTATAAGGGATACTAGAATGTTCTTTAGGAGTTGTATAAACTAAAACCACTCCTTATTCATCACACCCAAGATAATGGCAAATACAAGAGGGTACAAGTTGTTATTAGAATCATGAGCCAATGTAGATAACATCATTCCATGATAAGGCCTAATAAGGAAAGTTCCATCAATATACAGGATAGGCTGGCATCCTTCCATGAAACCCTCTATACAACACCCATAAATAATGAAGACTATGAAACTTGTGGTCATCACCTTTTTTCCATTTTGCCATTGTTTTTGGATCTACCTCCATTAATCTTTCACAATATCAAGGAATTAGCATGCATGATTAGTTTAGCCATCCCTCCATGTCTGTCAAAGCTTTTTGCTTTTCCTATCCATGCTTGATTTTAGTTTAATGACACACCATATTCCCTATGTAATTGGTGCCTAATCTTATTAGGTAACTTGCTAGCACAACCCCTCAACCATTCTCTTATAAGACTAGATGCCAAGCTTGACCTAAATGACCTCCTTACAATCAAGTCATCTTGTGCAGAGTGGTTGTGTTCTTTAATAAAGATTGTGACTCTCATGAACTTTGACCCTTCCTCCCCCACCTTATAAATAATAATCTTCCATAGACAACCATTAACCTTACAATTAGCTATAACCTTGTTGGTAGCATTCTTCTTAAACTTATATGCAAATTGTAAGCTATATTGTATTGTATTTGTATAATACTTCTCATACTTCATCAGGATGTTTGAACCTTTAATTTAGACCTGTTAGCAAGTCCTTCCACTTCTTGAAACCAAGATAAGGAATGGGTGTAGGAGCACTTTAAGGTACGAATGAGAAGTTTTGTAATGAAATTGTTAATGAAGATTTAATAATTGTTTGTGATAGTACTTGTGATCTTTCCAAGCATGATTCTAATGTGCACCATAATCAATAGTTATGTAAGTATGATTTCTTCAAAACAAGAAACACTTAATAATTGTTGTAGCTCACTCTTGTGAAATTGCCATAAATTGTTGCTGGCCTTCATGTTTGAATTCACATACTTTTTATAGCATGGATAGGTGTGCACATTTCTGATTATACTTTACTAGTTGCTTTATAACTTCATCACCTTCTACATCTACTAGATCCATTTGTCAAAGTCTATAGTGTGAATTTAATGCTAAATCCTTCCAATTCAATACATAGACATGAAAATATCATGTCCCCTAGCTTGGAAATTATGGTTCTTTCCCTTACCATTCGTCCACATGCTATCTCACCATCATATACAAATCCTTCTGAAGCTGTCACGATCTTCCCACCTATGTGGAACAAGCAATGTATCTCATTCTCTTGCACACTACTCACTTTACTCTGCAAGATAATGAAAAAACAAGAACCACAAGTATCACAAATGAGAAATAAATTGAAAGCAAGGGAGTAAGGAACTAATAATGGTATTGACACAATATACTCTTCATGTGATGTGCTTTTTGAGTATGGTGCGAGTGTTGTGGATTATGTTTGGTAGTAAAAGTTGCAACCAAAAATTGCATCACAACACCAACAGACCATTTCAACATCACTCTCCATTAACTCTTCTATACTTTTACAACCAAGTATCGCTTCTAGTTTTAAATATCTCAAACTTTAAAGGAAGCCCTATTTGCAAGTCAGTTATAGTACCTTGACAATCTTTAAAGCTAGATGTTGGAGGATGGATAAAGTATCAGTTGGCCTACCTTAGCACTGAGCAAGAGCTCCTTTGCTTTTAAATGCACAAACAGAGCATCTATCAATGGTGTCTAAATGAGGTTGAACCACGTAACAAGTTTACAGAAGGAACAATCTTTAGCATCCTTAGAGTAAGAAAGCAATATGTGATTAATGACAACTTCGTCCACCGTGCATGGCCGAAGATGGCTATTGAACCACCATGCTTAGGTACACGTGAAATGTTGGTGCTCAAATGTTCATAAACCTTAGCAGCCTCTTCCTTCATTTGTTGTGTTTTTTATTTTTCATGTTTTAGGCGCATTTTTGGTTAGATAACAAAGTTGTTAAATGAATAAATAATAAGTTTGGTCCTTCAAGAACATTTGGCTCCTAAAACTAATTTCCTTTCTAAATTGGTCTTGTTGACCAATTTTTCCGTTTTCTCATTCATGTGCTAAAATATTAGTAAGAGTTCGAATAATAAAATTTAGCCGTTGCGCCTCACGGGCCTGCCGCGTCGTGATCTGATTGAGAGGAACATGGGATATGCTTAGAAGTCAGAAGTCAGAACCATTGGCATTTTTTATGTTTAAAAACAAAGCCACGACACCATATTGGCATCATCCAACTAAAAAATTGCTTGAAAGATGGGGAATAATTTTTTTTATATTATAAATCAAAACGACAATACCCTACAACAGACATTGCACCTTAAGTAAGTTAAACATTTTACTTTATGAACGAATAAGTTAATGATCAAAATCTCACATATCATATATTTGATCGAAATCTCACAGATATCATATATTTTATGAACATGCATGATGAAACCACGAACATGGTAGTGTGATGGTATATATATTGATAGTTAAGCATAATTAATTATTACGTGCTGCTAGTCAAAAAATTAACTGGCTTCTCTGTGGAACAAAGCGAAGAGCTTGTAAATAAAGAGAGTAATGAAGAGGATTTAACGGGCTTGCCTTCTACCCCTTTTTGCTCTTTCCATTTCCTCCCCGCTTTCCATCTGACTCAACCCTTGAATTCCATTTTGAATGGTTGAAATTTAACACTTCCTAAAATTATTTTTTGTTTTTTTATCATAATCCTAAATCTTGAATTATAATTTAGATGAAATTTGTTATATCTTAAATTTATTTATTTCTAATAAATTTCACATTTTAATAACAATGTTATGAAATGTTAAATTTCAATTATTAAAAAATATATTCAAGAGTTGAGAGGAGAAATGGGGAAAAATAGAGAGAGAGAGAAGGAGGGGGGATGTAGAAAAGCTAAGTCCGGATTTATCATGTAGCAATTGGAGAAAAAACATGAAGAAGATGATCAAGATTGAACAAGGTTACGGATAGGAAAAATTATTTAGTATTTTTTTGGGTAAGGTATATTTTTATAATCAATATAAGAAAAATAGAAGCTTTAATGCTGATTATAGCGATGAGATAACTGTTCAAATTCTATTTGAATTTTTAAATGAGAAACTCATTTTTAACATGGTGATTATTAAAAGATTATCTTTATTTTTAATTCTACATCTATTGAAATATTTTTAAATAAAAAATAATATTAAATTTAGACCATCTAGATTTTTAATTATTGGTGCCCAAAACAAAACCTATATCAATATAATATAAATGTATGGTTCTAAATACTTGAATCAGACTTTTTTTTAAAAAAAGTAAAAAGTGTTAAACATAATCTTTTTATAAGTATTGATAAGTTATAATTTTACTTTTATTAAATGCAGATACTTTAATGAAAAGTATTAATGTATTAGTTAAACATACTAAATGGAGGGAGCTACTTATAAATGTGATAAAAATAAATTCTTTTATGTACCCTGGCTTGCAAATAAGACTGAGGAAGTAATAATAATCACCTGCGAATGGGATGATTGCTTACTTTTTTTCTTTAAAAAAGAAAAACGGAATCTTGTGACATTAAACACACATGGTGTGCACATTATGCGCCACTATGACACCTAGGCGAAGGATAAAGTTGTAAATATGGGTCAACCCAAATTGTATGGGTTGGACCTATTTTTATGAGTTACTGTGTTAAATAAGGCAATCCACTTATCCACTAACTCATTTAATTATTTTTGCTTTTTTTTGTTAAAAAAAATTACACCTAAACAATAAGTTTTGACATGATATTTCATGCCAGTTGAAAAAATTCACATTATGAATATATAAAATTCATCTATTCTATGATGATTTATTTTAAATTTGCTTGTCTTGTGGAGTTGTGGTGTCAAATCTCCCTTCACTTCTTTTTTTAATATATAACATGAGTTAAATGTGCTAACTCTAAGGGTTAGACCATTTAGTTCATGAGTTATATGATATGAGAAAAAAATTATTTTTATTTGGAATAATTTTTTCTTTTCAATCCAATTCCACTCTTGCAGTAAATTATTTAGGTCAAATTATAAAATCCTCTCCAGTCATTGGTTATTGTATTTGAACTTCGAATGCCTTATAAAACCGGCCAACAACTTGTTAAAGAAATTCATTTTTTAATGCGAATGCTTGCATGGGATTGAGTATTTGACTTTGAAGAGTGAGAAGATATAGGGGCACATGACACCCAAATAATTTTCTGAAGTTTGTTGGGACCTGGGTCATGTGTTGCGTGGTTTAATTTCTCAGTCCAGATTCCTCAGTCCGTTTAATAAAAGAATGCTCTGCCGATAAGTTATCAATTGTCCACAAGTCTCCTTGTATCAGCAATATTATCAACGTTCATCATTAAACATGCTCTTTCCCTTCCCGATCAACTCCACAGGGTTATTTTTGGGGCAGATGTCACTCAAGACCCCTAGACCAGAGAGATAATAAAAAACAAAAAACTCTTAAATTTTTAAAACTTCACTGCAAGTCTAAGGTACTTCATTAAAATTAAAATCCTTTGAGAAATAACAAGATTGTCCCTATTGAAAGAGAAAAAAAAAATTAATAGGAAAGATGAGTTATAAATATGTAGGGTTATAAATAAATGAAGTAGAGCAATGAACAACAATTTAAAGGGTAATAAATAATATGAAATAGAAACACGAACAAGTTGTGCTAACAAGAGTTAATTTAAGCAAAAGTATTATAATGAACAAGCAAAAAAGAGCAATGAACAATATCAATGAAGGATAGTGAACCACATATAGTAAGGACATGAATTAGTCGTGCTAACACGAAAGCAATAATATAATTGAAATAAATTCAAGTGAAAGTGTTGTAATGAACAGATGAAGTTAGAGGTGTTCACAGGATAGAGACATCTGTATCCCGTTCGGAAAAAAGATCAGAATTGAATTTTTATCCCGTGTCATATCCCAAAAGTCGTATTGCTAGGATGAGATCAGGATGTTCAGTCGCCTTGATAAATTGGATAATGTGGGAGAAAGGCATAGATAATAACATTCATAAAAATTTTGAATTACATAATTTATTAAGTTTAAAAATCAAAACAACACGAGTACAAAAATAATGATAATTTAAAGTCAATTATTAAATTATATCAATTACAATTATAAGTATATAACATAATATGATAGCAATTACAAGTGATATCTAGATTATAAAGATAACAACAACAAACAAGCTAGGCATAACATTAAGTTATTATTTTTCTTCTTTAGTTGAGATATGCTAAGCTAATTACTTTTTCAAAAATAAAGCAAGAAATATTATATAAATAAAATTTATTAAATAGATAGATATAAGAAATAAATTGCATAAATATAATTAATATATTATAAAGAAAGATATCACCATATACTGCTTACTCTGTGTCATTAAAATTATCAACAAAAAACCTTTACTTTTAAATAAGAATTATACGTACTAAAATTATAATTGATATAATTAATAGAAGTATAAATTATATTAACATAATTAATATATTTAATATGTATTTTTAAAATATATATATATATATATATATTTGAGACAGAATGGGATGTCCTAAGGCAATCCTATGTCCCAAACCACTTTCTCGTCACATCCCATAAAGTTCTGTCTCGATTATTTTCAGATTAGAACAATATCTATCTCGATATGAATGAAATAGAATCTGGCCAATCGAGATGAGTATAAGTTAAACACCCTAGGAGAAGTAGGATAATGAACAATAGTTTGAAAGGTAATGAACAACATACAATAAGGATATGAATAAGTTGTACTAACAAGAAAACAACACTTAGAATTAATTCAAGTGAAAGTATTGTAATAAAAAAGTGAAGTAGGATAATGAACAATAGTCTTAAGGGCGATGAATAACATACAATAGGGACACGAACAAGTCATATTGAAGAATTTTAATAGGGACAATCTTGTCATTTCTTAAAAAATTTTAATTGTAATTCAATATCCTAGACTTGCAGTGAAGTTTCAAAAATATAAGGGTTTTTTTGTTATTATCTCTAATCTATGAGTCTACAATGAAAATTTCCCTTATTTTTTCTTTTCCTTTTCTATATGTATATTTCTATTGGAAGCAATCATATTCAAGACATTGTTAGGTACTTAATATGAGCATATCTTTCAGCAAAAATTTAAACCTTAATTCATTATGTTATAAAAAACTAGCCCATTTTACTAGATTCAACTTAGCTAATTGTTAACTTTACCCCTATAATTGCCATATTCTTCTTAATTCTTTGGCCCTAATTAATATTAATATTAATTTCTATAGTTCCCACAGAATATTTTTCCCAAAAATGTTTATGAATTAAAGGGATCAGGATTTATTCAATAATATAACATGCATTTGAAAAGTATGAACAAAAACTTGTTCTATTTTCAAACAAACTATTTTATAATTTGTTATCCTATGCTAATAATAAATATACAATAAATTTTTTTAATCATAATTATGTTATCCCCATATAAATTTAAATCTAAACATGTTTTCTTTTATAATTTTTTATTTAAAAATGAAAGCAAGATGATGAACAGCAGCATAGGCGGCAACAATTTCATGGTAGAGGAACTCACGGTGGCTGAGAACAGCAATGAAGGAAGATTGTCAAAGTTTTTTTTAATTTTATGTGCAAGTGGAGAAGAAGAAAAGAGAGGAAAACGATCAGGTACAAGCTAAAAAATGAAGTAGAACAACGTATTAAAAGAGAATAAATGATGGGTATCTCAAACAGCCCCATCATGTATAGCGAAGACTTTAAATGATGGGCGTTTGAAACACCCGTCATTTAAAGTTTAAATTTTTAATATATGATGGATATCTCAAACAATTGTTATTTAAAGTCTTTACGATAAATGACGGGTATTCATTTTTTTGTTTTCATTTTTTCAAAAAATTGGATTTTAAACTTTATATGACTGGTTTTTAAAATACCCATTATTTATTTAAAAATTATAAATGACAGGTGTGTAAAAAATCATCATGTATTTTCTAACCATCACTTGCCTCTCTCATATTGATGTATTTTTTTAACTGTCATTCTTTTTGGTATCTTATATCCAAATTTTTGTAGTAGTGTGGGTTCCATATCAATTTTTTTTGCTAAGAAAATTATCTTTAATTATTTTTTAAATAAAAGAGTAAAGTATAACGTTCAAAGATGGTAGATCTATATGTTATATACTCCTTTTATTAAAAAATATAAGGTATTTTTTGAGGAGTTGGATGGTAAAAAATGTAAGACACTTTTAATCTTTCAAGGTGTAATTATTGCCTTTTTTTTAAAAAATACCCTTGTTGATAAATGCCTTTATATTTATTATAGGATGTTTAATAGGGATAAATATAAAAATATAGGGTTAGTTTGAAAGTAAGTAATTATTTTATTGAGGAGTCAGATTCGATTAAAAATGCATTATATTTTTAAACGGAGAGAGAGTATATATTAATGATGATGATTGATTGAATATGGATAAAATCCTTTGTCATTTTTATCTTACTATCTAGCATTTGCTAGCTTTTCGGACTGCATTTTTATACATTTTTAAAGTAAATCCCAGTGGATGGTATTTATGAAAATTAGCAATATCAATATCCTATTTAATTTTACATTACTTGTGAAGAAAGAAAGAAAAACAATAATAAGTTTTGCAATTTTCAAATTAAACAAGCAAGTATATATGAATCATGATCCCTTTCAAAACGTTATCACGTTTGCTAATTGGCATCATTTGGACTCTGGAAATATAGAATGGTTGTCTAAATATGAATTCTATTGTTATTATTTGTTATTTTACAAGTTGAATATGCACTTCCCTGACAACCAACCCATTTAATTTATTGAGATATATATATATATTCATTCACAATGTCAACTCCATTAATTTGACATGCACACAATCTGGGATGTTTATGTACATTTTTCGTTGTACATTTTTTAATTCCATATATATAATGACTTCTGAAGCATTGGAGTCCTGCACAAGAATCGAAGGCACTTTTTCTCAGCTCAGATCCTTTAGCTCTATACTTCATTCATTTTTCTTTCCTATCATTTAATTAATCATCATTTGCTTCTCTTTAGAGAGATTACATGAATGAAAATTCAAATCTTTTAGAGGCCCTTTGAGTCATCGATCAAACTCTGATTATCTATCTCTTGTTTCCTAAGGAATGTTGAGAACTTGAAAAGGCCTTTGTTGATATTCGAGGAAGAGCAAAGTGTTACAAGGACGATTGGATTTCTGGTCTACGTTCAGGAATCGGGTATTCTAGTTTAATTTCTTGATTACTTCATATTTTCAGAGTATATATATGATTCTTTAGTTCGAATTTCTTACTGCTTTTTTGTGTCTGATCATAGGATAATGGCTCCAACTACTTATATTTTCTTTGCTTCAGCTCTTCCTGTAATTATAGCGTTTGGAGAACAGCTTGATAGAGAGACAGGTTTTCTTCCTCCATCTGCAATCAGCTTAAGCATGACTGCATGGTATGTTACTTAGAGCATGTTTAATTTTATTTCTGCTTTAAAAATAAAAAATTTAAAAAATTCGTTTGGATTAGTGTTTTTGGTTTTAAATATATTTAAAACCGTTTTCCTTTTTTATTTTTAAAAACTGTTTCTTTTAAAGCACATTACATTTTATTATAGCAAATTATCTTCAGTTATGGCCAACTAGTGTAACAGTCTATTATCATTAATCGCTGGCAACCACCATTATCGGCAATTTTTTAACTCTAATAAATTTTTTTCAAGTTAATATAATCAAACAAATTTTCATTTTATGTTGTTTCAAAAAAAATTCAAAAAAATTCATTTACAAAACAGTTTTTCAAAATAAAAAAAATGAGAAAAAAAGCAAACAGGCTCTAAATTTTTGTGTTTTAAGATTTGATACATCTATCATATGTTGTGTCTATATGCATGTAAATATTCTGTCCAGTTCAAATTGTATAAGATATTTTTTCTCAGGTTCAGTTCAAAATATAGAACACTTCACATTCAGTACATGACAATATTAATTTTGAAACAAGATGCCTCCGGTGAAAGGATATCTGTGGAAAATAAAAATATATATATATCGAACACTTATATAGTAATTTTTGAAATTTACCCTTGTATTAATCAATGTTATGAGAAGTTATAATATGACTAAATGCTTCTTCTCACTATTCATTATAAAAGGATTTACGGGGAAAAGGAAAGACATGTCAATTTTTTTTTTATAGAAGTAAGAAAATAACTACTTTTATTTGATATGTATGTAAAATATAGTTAGAAGTAGCATATTTGCTCTTCATGGTTTGCATGCATGCCTTGGACTTGGACTTATATATACGTATATGTATTAGACATGTCTTTAATTAATCTGTGATATGTGTGTGCGTGTGTGTTTTTTGGGACACTCAATTCTTGAAGGCCAACCTTTGCTAATAATAGGGATTGGAGAGCCCGCTATCAATATATTGAGGAGCAAAGCTCTATATTGTTAGATATATGTTGTAAATTTTTTGTTGTAAAGATTTTGAAGGATCCTACCTTTAGGGAAGGTGCTGCAAAAATTTCATAAAAAGTTTGATATTTTGATTTATGTGAAAAGTAAAATTTGATAGATTAATTTAAAACTTTTCTTAATTGAAGCTTTAGGGATGTGAATTTATACATATATCTTATGTCGGTCATGTTAAAATTTTAGAACTTGACACTCGTGATGAGAACATGCAATATGTATTATAACAGTGTGAAAATGAGATATTAAGTTTTTACTTTGTGATTATATGCTCGTAATGATGAGAAATGTGATTATGTGCTTGAACATGTTGGATTGTCATGTGTATGATTATTATAACCACTTGTATTTAAATTGATTGACATGCGTTAGCAAAATTAGAAATACCCAAGTTACTAAGTAGTTGTACTGACTTCTTTTTCTTTAATATTACAAGAGCTAGCTCATCAGAACACGACCAAGGGAAATAGACTAGGACTTAGGATTTAGATGCTAAAACTACAGGCCTCTTTTATTTTGAATATTATATGTATATAAGTATGCTTGATATTGCCAATTTAGGAGTTTACATGTGCGCTTACTTGCATTATGTGTTCGCTTTTGTTAAACTATTTATTTTAGACCTTAGATTGAGTATATGTGTAAATTGTGAAATCTAAGAAGGGCCAAAATTTTAGTACAAGTAAGAATTGAGTAAGAATACGAATGATGTAGAATGATTGTGATGGTTATGATATTTAAGCTTCCCCTTCTATTTTTGAAATTAAGGGATTGAGCATTGAAAATGTGTTTGATGGATTAAGTTTGTAATGTGGTGTATTGCACAAGTTTGTCAGAGTCTATTGAGTTGGGTCTAGGATGTAAAGTAGGCTCTTGGCATTTGGAATGTGATTTGAACACCCAAGATGTAAAATAAGATTGAAAATGAATGAGTTTTGAAATAGGTGTTCAACTTTTGTTTGAAATATGATATTATTGTGAAATAAGTGTCATTAATTAGAGTTAGGAAAAAGCTCTTTGTAAACACTTAAATTGCCCCAATCGAACGTTGGATAGAGAAATGGAGGGTATTGAAAATTCACCTCTATTGCTGTCAAATATGTGCAATGTGCCACGGCGCATGGTATAAAGGCAAACATACTGCTGCGCATGTTTCAAAAGCCATAGTGCACCTCTATTTCTACTACACTGTTTCACTGTTTTTAACTTTTATATAAATGCTTTAATTTTTTTTGGATTTTCACGCTTCCACATATCATTTAAACTTTGATTTTTGACTTGCAAGGATATTTTGTAAGTGTTTAAATCCTGAAAATTTAGGATCTCTAATTTGTAAAATTTATAAACTTGGTAATACTTTTGGGATAACCCTTTGATTACCTTATTAGTGGATTTAATTGGAGAATAGTGAGGCATATCTTACAAAGGACATGCTCATACACATGCACATGCTCAGGTGTGTGTGCATATATATATATATATATATATCACACAATTTTAATTAATTTATTGCTTGACTTGTTTAATTTCTCGTTATAAGAAAATTATAACTAACCTCAATACTTGTTTCTCATTTTGCATGGGAAGGCACTGCAAGTGTATCTGATGAAATTGGAAGAGAAACAGATTCCTAGATTACAAAGCTCTTTGGAAAGAAAGCTAAGGCTGCGAAGATGACATGTATGCATGCATATATATGATGGTGATGACTTCACCATATATCTTCTTCAGAATATGAATATAAAGGACAGTGATTGAGGGACAATGAGGTAGTAGGCTGAGTTCTGCATTGTAGAAATAAGTTTGATAAGACGTACTGTTCATCACTAGACACTAGTGTCTAGTGCATCTATCTATATATTTAATTTTTGTGTACTTGGTATCAGGTTTGAAGTCAAATAAGTTTGATATGTGTACTGTACATTTGCCCCGGACAGTTAAAATAAAATAAAGCCCCAGGTGTTGGAGACTCTCAGAAATCAAAAGCTTGACAAAACAAGTGGCTCAGTCATATTATATCATTTTTAAAATTTGTTTCCTTATCCCTCCCCAAAAATACACACACACACACACAATCTAACAAAAATCATTTTAAAATAAAAGATTGTTTTCTAATATTCTGCGTAATAATGTACGTACGTGCAGTTGTGTCTAATATTTTATGCATATAACTTAGAAGTGTACAACACATTGGATGTGTCATATTCTAGTGCCATTGCAATTTGCAATTACATTATCTTTACATGAAAAAAAAAAATTAAAGTACTAATATTAAGAGCAAGGTATTTAGTAATTTGACATTGTAGTTCCAACATATGAAATCTCAAAGTTATCGTTATCAAATGCACATCAGCACAAGGAACAATTAAGATTTAAGAATCTTATGCTGTTCGCTGCAGAAATTTTAGATTATTAATAATTTCAATTATAATATACCAGGATAATTTACTGACATATTCTCTCAATTAATGTTTGAAAATTTTGATATTTATGTGATAAAAGTAAGCTCTCCAATATAATTAAATCATTCTTGAGAGTCTTCATTGTATTCTTAAAAAAAATTCACCATAAACCCAATCTGCATATGAAAATAAGAAAATTAGAGTAAGCAGTGTGAATTAAACTGCTTAAAAAAAAGTGTTGTCAATGCCTTAAATACATTGCGCGCAACTTTCCTTTTTCATCATTGCTTAGCTTCTTATACTCTTCAGAGTGAAACCATTCCCACCAACAATTACTGACAAATTAAAGGACTGTAATTTGTTCTTGAAAGTGAATAAATATATAAGATCGAATAAATTTTACTTACCTATTATTTTCAAATATGCGGTGTCGTCTGTCAGAAACGCGTGTTAGAAACGAAACCTCTGTGAAATATTATGCTGTCAAAATATGGGCAAGCTGCAAGTATGGTTTCTTCGTTCAAACACATGACAAAATAACTCGAACATTGAAGACTCAATTAAAGAAGTGGAATAGAAAACCAAAGTTAAGTAGCAGAATCAAAGACTAGAAACTCACGAGTGCGTGTAGGTAGTGAAGTTGGTTTGTTTTTTACATAAATTTTAAAAATTTGATATTATCTGTCGTATTGATGTTAGCGTCCATGTGGGTGTTTTTGTGCTTCACAGTTTGCTTGTCTTAGGCTTGAAATGAAAACTCCTCATTCATGTTTGCTGGCTCAACTAGCTTTGTTCAAAGATGGAAGCTTCATGCATGCTTCTTCCTTGCATGCATGTAGATATAATACTATACCTATTTTCAAATATATCGTTCTGTTCAATGCGTGTTTGAGAGTTGAGAAGATACCTCTGCATCACATACTGTCAATACATGCAAAATTATAAAAATTTTAGTTCTTCGCTGAGACTCATACAAAATAATATATGATCTGAAACATCCAATAAGACTCGTACTGCAGAGGCTCAACACGTGTATAAGTATGTGCACGTATACTGATATGTTGATGGTTGTGCTTATATATATATATATATATATATATGCATGTGTGTGTGTGTTTAGAGTTGAATGACATATCTTTCATACAATATAATAATGAGCATCCATGTGAATGACATTTCTATACATTATTACATCCCTGCACACAAAAATAAACAATCAGACAATATAATTCATATAAAATTTTCATCCAAACAGTACAATCCATTTTAATTGTTCAAAACTATCAACTATTGAACATAATTCACTTAAAATTAGTATTAATTAAAATTGTCATAATTAACTATCCAAAACTGTCAACAAAGTATTCAAAACTAGTCTAAAGCTAACAAATTTATTAAAATTGTCCAAAACAATATCTAAAATCACAAACTCTCCACAAAGTAAGTTGCTCAATGTACGTGGATATCTTCAATTTCTTTTTTGGAGAATAGATTCGCATTGTCGAACATCTAAACTATATTTACAATAAAATATTAATTAACTAATATCAAATAACATGATAAAATAAAAATTTCAAAATTATGTTTATATTAACTATAAATTCAATCATGCCCAATGTGATAATGTCGAGCATGTGTCTGATCACATAAAATCTACACAAATTAGTCTTTATTGGTTATTTACAACTCTATATAAGAACATGTCATAAATAACTAGTAAGAAATTCTAATAATTGAATGAGTTTATAAAGTCTTAGACTCACTTATCTTTAGCTCGATTCACATATGATCCTTGAGCTCGTATGTTCTCATTGCCTTATGATCAAGATCACAAAGTTAACAACTAATATATTGACAAAAAATTAAATTGAATAGTTATAAACTAGTATAAAATAGTGGGTTCCAAGAAAACCCTATTCCAACTAGTGATTCCAAGAATAACACATCTTCCATTGCATATATTCATCAACATCATAACATACATGAAATTGATTTGAAAACAATTAATTTTTCAAGTCTTGAAAATGAATTTCACATTCTTTAAGCATAAGGAATAGAGTTTTTCTATTAGAGTTCACTTTGAAGGGTCTAATTTCCTAAAAGGCTCCAAAGTCCAATGAAGAACAAGCTAACCCTATGAATTGCGAGCACAAAACCAAGTGATACGCATTGGATCACATAAAATATGCTAAATCTTTGAAAGTGATATATACGAAAATGATAATCAGGATTTTTCTTTCACCAACAACATTATTAAATTTAAGTTCACACATGATTTTTCACGTTGTTAAGTCAATAATATATACATGCCAGTATTTAGCCAACACTATTAAATCTATCTAAACCCTCAAACTTAATCATCATAATCATCATTACACTTACATATCACTAATTTAGCCTATACAACCTCAAATCCTCATAAAAATCCATCCACTTAGTCTAGAGCTTTGGATTTAAGCTCTCCATTAGCATAATCACTACCAAAACAACCTAAATAACACCTATTTAACCTAAAAATTACTATGAAATTCGGACACAATGGTTGGTATTCCCAAAAACAAAAGCCCTAACTATAAACTCTAAAAAACTAGCTTAAAGAAGAAATTAGACAAACTTACCTTAGTGATTTAAGCCTAAGAAAATGCTTGGAACTAATGCCCCACCAAAACCACTTGCAAGGCTAGCTGAAGAAACCAACACAAGCATAGTTGAAAATGGAGAGGATGGAGAAGGGGGAGGGAGATTTTTTGAAGAAATGAAAGATGGGGTTTCAAGAAGAGGATGAAAATAAGTAGGAAGGATCGACACTATTAAAGATGTGTGATTTCAAGCAAGGAAAATAGTGAGGATTGAGGAGAAAATCACGTCTATAAGGGAGAAGTCATGAAAAATGAAGCATGCTTGAGAGGAGGAAAATGATGCAAAAATTTAAAAGATTTTTTACATAAGAACCAATGTAGAAAATACTTTCTACATCAGTTATAACTAAAACTGATATAAAAAGTAATTAATTTTTTAAATTTTAAAAATCTTAAACACTTTGTAATCAAATAATGTAGAAATTCTAATAGCCAAGCTAATAATTATAAAATTGCCCTTGCTTTGGCTTTCTATATTATTTGCCTAGCAACTGATGTAGAAAATTCCTTGTAAAAAAGCCAAATTTGTACTAGCATGGGCTTAGGCTCGATGGTAAGACATATAATTGAATACGTTTGAATCAAGGTTTGATACAATTGAGATTGATATTATGAATAAAATTGATGTGGTCATTTGGATATTTTTTTAAAAAAAATCATGTTTTGGATTCATAACTAATTTTGACATATGATAAAAGTGTCTGAATATATTTGTACAAAATCATGGGTTTAGCCATGAAAATTGATTATTTTGAAGTATCCAAACATGCATTATATTTGATTTTTTGAATGTATTTGTTCATGTTTTACTATATAATTAAAAATAAGATAAAATTATAGTTTTGTAAAAATATATCCAAGCACCTTTAGTCTATGCCAAAATCAATAATTAACACAAAACCATAGTTTAAAAAAAATTTAAAAAATTCTATTACATGCTAAAATCTCTTGTGAATCCTGAACCATAATTTTCTTAAAGATATTCAAATATCTCTATACATGTAAAAATTAATTATAAACTCAAATTCATGATTTTCTTAACAACTACTATACTATAAGTGCTTTTCAATTATACTTTTCTGAAAATTTATTATCTAAAAATCATATAACCATTATTTTATAAATAATAATTTTAGGTTTATAATTGATTTTGACATGTAAAGGAATATATTTGAATATTTTTACAAAATTCATAGTTTTGAGTTCATATTTAATTTTGACATGTATAAGATATATGACAATGTAAGACAAGATTACGCGTATTGATTAATAAAACATAATAATAACAATTTACAAACTTACTTTTTCTAAATAAAATTATAAAACTTTAAAAAATATTCCTACACATTCAATCATTATTCACTATAATATTATTTTAATTTTCTCTCCACTTGAAGGGTAATAGAAAAAATATCACATAGATATATGTATGTATGTATATGTAAATTATGAGGTTTATGAAAATTCATAATAAACTTGTATAAATATGTTATTTCATTGACATTTAATTGTCAATTTATAAATGAATATTTATGAAATTCTTGAATTTTCCAATTCCCTAACTTACAACCGACCCTGACAAATTAACAAATAAAATCATAAAATGATAAATTATGTTAAAATTTAATGAGTCCACTTTACATTTTAACGAAACATATACTCCTTCCGTTAAAAAATGTAAGACATTTTAAATTAAATTTTATTTCAATAAAGTAGTTACTTATCTTTAAACTAATTTTATCTTTTCATATTTACTCCTATTTGATAAAATATTTTATTTTAAAATAAATATAAAATAATTTATTCAATAGAGGCACTTTAAAAAAAACAATAATAATTACATTTTAAAAAATTAAAAATATTTTATATTTCTAAACATCTAATTCTTTAAAAATTATCTACAGAGGCAGGAGATTAGTGTTTGGGGTTGGTGGAAGAGATGCTTCACCTAATGGGTCTACGTTGTCGCCGTCGAGAGAATCCATATCAATGGGAACATGGGGGTTGCTTGCAGCCATAAAACTATCCTCTCCAACTTCAACATGTTTGAAAATAAAGCAACATTATTTTCAATGGGTCTGCGTTGTCGCTGTCGAGGATCCACATCAACGGGAAGATGGGGCTTTTGCAGCCATCAGGCTATCCTCTCCAACTTCAACATGTTTGAAAATAAGCAACATTATCTATTGCTAAAATAAATTATAAGGTTAATGAGTAAATAGAATTTTAAACTATTATTTAAAAGTTATCTTGAATTTTAAACTCTTTAAATATATAAAATAAACCTTAATTATTAACTCTTTTAACACCGTTACTATCTACACGGATATTATAACAGTCAATGTTAAATTGGTAAGAAAATAAACCCTAAATAGTACTTATGTGGACAGTAACAGTATTAAAAAGTTAATGATTAGAGTTTATTTAGCTATACATTTAAAAGTTTAAGATTTATTTTGCATATTTTAAGAGTTTAAGGTCTTATTTGTTCAATAATCCTAAATTATATTCTTGTCATCATCACCTCAATTTTTATTATTATTTGGATAAAACATAATGACTTCCCTTTCATTAGAATATTTCATTAAAAATTCTAAAATACTTAATTTTTTACTTATAATTATAGTAAAAAATTTAAAATTATTAATTTGTGGTGTCTACTCTCTAGTCTCTCCCCCCGGTTTGAAGAACTTTAAGTGTTTGAGTATGGCAATAGTTAAATAGATAATTTAAAATATTTTTAAGATTATAATGAAAGTAAATATAGATTATATTGAATAATTTATCTCTTATTATTTCAAATTCCTATTTCAATATTTTTTTCATGTGTTTAAAATATTATTTTATCCAACTATGTATTTAAATTTTTTAAAATTTATTTTTTTAGGATTAAAAATGATTGAAAAGGTAAAAAAATTCCATTAAATTTTTTTGAGGAAGCTTAAATGAATTTTTGACAAAATCTATGTCTTAAAAAAAGTATTTTAGTCTAAATAGTCAATTAATAGTTGGATGAATGAAAATGAAATTCCAAAAGTACAAACTAGAAAGGAAATTTGTAGTTTGTTACTATTAAATTTAAGAAAGCTTCATATAGTTCAGAATTTAAAATACATCAATTACGAGTACAGGATTCAAATTACCTTTGAACTTATAGTTCAAAGTCCTAATTGCATGTTAATCCTGAAATAAAATAGAGGAAATATTGGTATATTTTACTCTTATTATTATTGAGTAATATATTATTAGTATATTTAAAACAAATGAATAAATTAACTCATAAACAAATAAATGAATAAGTTAAGGAAAAAGGTCAATGACGTATAACCGACAGGCTACGCAACTTGCGGATCTTGAAATATTTGTGCGTGCGTGTGTGATCACCAATAAATTGTACGATTATCCTCATTTTGTTTGAATTCAGCATCCTCATCCAATCGGCCCAATTAACTTATTTGACCCAAACCGCCCAGAAAAATGAATTTATAATTAAAAAAAAAACTCTGTTTAAATCTCCCAACACAATTAAATATCAGAAATTGATTGATAACTTAGTTGTTGTTCTTTATGGTAGAAACTTAGTATAGTTGTTATTTGAATGTCTAATTGCTAGCTATGAATTGTAAAATCAAATCACAATAAAAATAATTTATATCTTAGGAATATCACGGGCACAATTAATTTGACACCACCTGTAGGTGGAACTTCCAAAACAGAAGTCTCGAGGAGCAAATTAAAGCGAAATAGGTTGGTCTTGTGGGTCCTTTTCGACGGCAAGCCCTCTCACCACGTATATAGTGCAGTTGCGTTCACATGATTAAAATTCAAGACCCCCCATTAAACGGTTTTGTCTTAATTAACTAGTAGAATCATGTGCTCGGATGTCACACATATGGGTGAAAGTGGAATATAGGTCAAATTAGACTCTACTGCCTACCTTAAAACCTGTATAAGCCCTTTTTTTCACAATTTATACCTGAACCTGCACACTATGGTAATAAAAGAGTAAAACATACTTTCATCAATAAGTTGTCATTGTAGAAAAAATTAAACATAATATAATTAATTGTATCATGGTAATTAAAATTAGAATTATTTTAAAACCACGAGCAAGCATAGAAGCATGGTTCTTATGGTCGCATAATTTTGAATGATACCTTAAATATACTCAATAATTCATGGAAGTGACTCAAGAACACCCATGAACCAAACAATAGAAATTTTAATTGGGTAATCACATTTTCCTAATAACAGTTTTAATAGTAATGCCCCATTGGGCCCAAACAGTACTTTTCTCAATCTACATTGTTATCTAATCAAAGTCCATGATTCAATTGTAATTAGAAATATTTCAAATCACAAAACATGTTAGTTTGCAATATTTTCTATGCTTAAACATTTCATCAGTATCAAAATAAGTAGATAAAACATGAGAGACAAATAGAATTCTTATGATAAAGCTTCCCTGGTCAAATTAATGATTAAGAGGGATAGACAGAATCCTCTTGGCAAATAAAAATGCAATTTAATCATAAATTGAATCTACCTGCTCATCAAAATAACATTTACCCTAGGTTGAAAAGATATACAATGCATATTCAAATTAAATAAGCTATAATAATATATGGTGTCACATACACCAACCTATGCCTTTGGTGTATTAGAACATAAAAGAAGTTTCATGTCTAAAAATTAAAAGATAAATTATAAATATATAAGCTTGAGAAGTATCTAATCAATTTTCTTAAGCTATTTCAGTGGAGTATATTATCTTTAAACAAACTTAATGTAATAAATCTAATATAATGCTCCTCCAATTACACTTACTTATGTAAAGTTATTAACCATGGAGGATAAAACATGAAGGTCCTAGTAACTGATGCTAAAATGCTACAATGCATGTAAAGCAATTAATCATGCAATTATTAAGTGAGCATACAAAACATATTTTCATACAACATTTAACCAAACAAGATTAATAAAATAAGTGATGCATAACCATCCATCTTATCTCCTCCTTTTTCCTAGACCGCAGTCCACACATGGTACTATTCACCCGGCCAAAAGTAAATTAGTCCAAATCGTGCAAACCACTTATTGAGTATAAATAAGGGCATACCACGTGGTATAATTTCATACTTGAACAAGCTCTCCCACACATCTTTACAATGCTTGACAAGTCATGCAACCAATTTTCTAAGCAAAGATAATTCCAAATAGCAAATCATGCTTTCACACATTCTTTTCATACCGAACATATATGAATGCATAATTAATAACCCACTTGCCAATTGAATTTTTCTAAACAATAAATACAAATTTTTTTCAATATAATATTTTCCAAACAATAATTCATTACAATAAAATACACATAATCAATCACAAAGCACACACAATGAAAAATTAGCAAAGGTTGCTTTTGCTCCAAGTAAACCATAGTCCCCCAAACACATGAATATCACTACTCTCTCTATCAATACAATCCACATAATCAATTAATAATATATAATATTAATTTCACAGTTCAAATCAATAATTAACTTTAATTATAAAGTTAGGAGGTCTAAACCTAACCCACATTTAGTACTAACTTAAGGTTAGGACCCATTTTAACCTTTTTAAAAATTCTCTCTAACATCCTCTTGCACTTTTAAACTCTAAATAAATTTTTAAGTTAGTCCCAGCATCAATATTTCATCATCACACATTCAAAAATTCATCTAAAAATACCTACAAAAATAAAAATCTTCCTCAAGCATTAAATCACCACCCTAACACCATAGAAACATTTATATAGGCTCTAATAAACAACTAAATATTAGAAAACATCCCCACAATTTGGATTTATTCTCAAATTATTCAACTTGAAGTCTTAGGGTTTCCCCCAAAATTGTTAAATTTGAATTTTAATTTCAAATATGCATTCCATATCATTTATTACACTTCCAACAACTTCAAGAACTAAAATAATTCATCACAGTTTCAGATTATATATCCTATAGAGAAACCTTAGTCTGAAAATTAACCCCAATATTAAAGAAAACTAAGTAAAATGGTACATTAGATGACTAACAACTTACCTCAAGTGGTTGCATGGCTTGAAAATCAACCTAAACCACCAGAAAATCATACCCTAGCAAAGCCACACGGAAGCTCCTCCCAAATTCTCTCCCTTTCCTCTATTTTTGTCCAATAAAAGGCATCAGGGATGGCTTATAAAAGCTTCATCCCCACGCGATCAAGACCAAATTCATTCTCTAATTTAAACCTCAAACGATATAAATTTTCTAATTTTTAATCCTCCATAAGCTTCTGTCTTAACAATTTATTTATTATCTAAAAATCAGAATGTTACAACCTAAATTTTAAAATCTATTTAAAAGTAAACATTTTAAACAAGCTTACATAATGGGTTTTAAAAGTCTCAAATAAGTTTTAGGATTTTTAAAACCTAATTTGTACAACATAGTTTACCAACTACAATACATGATAAGCAAGAGGACTTAATTGCCAACTGCAATACAGTAACAAAACTATAATCAGTACATGAGTCTAAATTGATTGAAAACATAATCAAAAAACTAAAAATTAAAAAATAAATTAATTAAATATTAAATAGTAAAACTAGCATACCATCAATTCATCATGCAAGAGCTAATAAAAAAAAAACATATAGGTAAGGAAATACCTGTATAATAATTTCGAGTTTCAATCCAGAAAAAGAACAGGAAAAAAAAGGAAAAAAGAGATAGAGTTATTTTTTTATAATATATGCATGAATAATTTAGTCTATAAGCTCGTAGACTAGATATTGTGAAATTAAACCTAACTTATTTGATAAACATGCCTTGTCTAGCGTGAGGTAAGCTAGACTGTACATCCCTAATAAGTCTTTCGCCTTACTTGTATACCGAGCCACACGCACAATCTTTCGGAGCGTAGAAGCAAGCGAATCTTTTAGCTTTGTTTGCCTTCGTACACGTGTAACGAGTTTTGCTGGCAACTTAGCATCATTTGACCTTATACATAATATAAAATACGTTTTTCTGTGTAATTTAAACTCTAATGACGCATTGTTTTACAAAATAATAAAGCGTGGGTTGTCTCACTTTACCTACCTTATATATAATTTAATGAGAAATATTTAAGAAAAATAACAATAAAAGTCTTTAAAATTATATAAATGATAATATAATATTTCAAAATGTCATAATCCTATTAAAATTTTTAAAATTTTTTTATCATTAATGAATTTATATAAATAATAAAATTATCCTTGTAACAATATTGAGAATTTTACATGCAAACTTATAATTTACCGCTGCATTATTATAAATATAAGAAGAAAAGTTATGATTATTTAAATAAAATTTATTATCATTACGTGTTATTTTTAACATTTATAACAATATCAGAAATTTGACATGTAAAATTATAATTTCTTATTATATTGTTATAAATATATTAAAAAAATTGATTGTTTAAATAAAATTTATGATCATTACTTATTATTTATAACACTCGTAATAAGATTAGGATTTTTATTTTCAATAAAAGTAATTTAATTATTTATATAAATTTATTAATGATGTAAAAATTCTTAAAAATATTAGTGAAATTATGATATTTTAAAAAATTAAATTATTATTTATATAATTTAAATAAAGTTTATTATTATTTTTTCAATGTTCAATTTGGCGTATCTGTCACCAGAATATGTACAATTAATTTGGAGTTTACTTAAATATGATTATTATTTTACCAGTACAAACTGTATGTGGGGTTATCTGACAACCTAACCACCATCTAATTTATCAACAGATATTGAGTCAAAACGTCAACTTCATTACGTAAAAGTTGAAATGTTTGTGCGTGGCAGTTTGGAGCAAATGAGTGGTTATCATAATACCTAATCTTATATTGCCAACAAAAAAAAAAAAATCTAATCTCGTAATTTAGGAATAAATATGTCAATCATAACGTCAGCTCAATTAATGTATGTTTCCCGCTGAAATACATTTGTAAAAAAAATTATATAATTCTCTTTATATAATTAAAAAATTTATTTTTAATTAAATCAAGATATGTGCATTTTTTATAAATTAGTTAATCCATAAAAATTTTTTATTATTAATATTTTTAATATATTAAAATTTATATATCTTAATTCAATCAGATAAAATTATAATAAATATATAAAACTAAATATATAAGTTTTTTCCTATATCTTTTACCCAAAAAATCATCATTCTGAACGTAACCGTTGTATTTGTCCATTTATCATTTTCATGGCCCAACTATCAATTTATATATCATTTTTAATATTCCTAGGTTTGACATTTTAATGTATTAATTGCATCTTGAAACTCAATATGTGTACCTTCTCTTTTGAAAGTTAGGGAGTATTTGATCGTTGAGGGATTAATATTATTATATCATTTGTATTGTATATATTCCCTCCATTCTTTTATACAGGGAAAAGTTAGAGTAATTAATTTTTGAAAAAATTAATAATTTAATATTTATAATTTTAATTTAATGATAAGTTAGTCCCTAAACTTTAACTTGTAGCTCAATTCTTAAAATTTTAACTTGATTATACTCAATCACTAGACTTTGACTATTGCAACTGAATTTTTATAGTTTTAACCATTTAAGTAATAATTCCTATATTTTAAAAAATAAAATTATAAAGATTAAATTGTATTAAAATTTATGACTAATATTTTAAATTAATAAACCCTTTTAATCTTTATAAATATTAAAATTTTAACATATTTTTAATTTTATATTTTATTTTTTAAAATATAGAGACTAATATATATTTAAATTGTTAAAATTATAAAGATTGAGTTGTAAGAGATAAAATTTAAGGACTGAATTACAATCGAATTAAAATTACAAAAATTGAATTACAATAAGTTAAAGTTTAAAAATTGAGTTATAATTGGATTAAAATTATAGGGATCAGATAATTAATTTTTTCTTAATTTTTTTAATTTTACTTATTATTTACTTATTATCATTTAAATTTCTAAATATAACAATTTACTATGGTTATTAATTACAAAAAGGACAAAATTAAAAAGTTAGACTTTTTTTTAACAATTTTAACAATTTACATAACTATCATTTCTCAATAAGTGCAATGTTAAGGTTAAATGGTATTTTTAATCCTTTAACTTTATACTCTTTTTATTAAAAAATATAAGGCATTTTAGTCTTTTAAGGTATAATCATTACTTTTTTAAAAAAATGCCCTAATTAATAATAACTTTATATTTACTATAGGGTATTTAATAGAAGTAAATATAAAAAGATAGGGTTAGTTGAAAAGTAGGTAACTACTTTATTGAGAAGTGAGATTTGATTAAAATGCCTTACATTTTTTAACAGAGAGAGTATAAGATTTTAATTTAGTCTTTTAATTTTATAAAGTATATTTTTAATCATTTAATTCTAACATTTTTAATTTTAAATGGTTATTTTTTTCTATCATTATTGTTTTAAAAATTAAAGTTAATATGTTTACATTTGAAAATACTTTATCAATATTTAAAAGTTTAAAAAAAAATTGTTAACAAAGCTAGCAATATTAGAGTTAGAGGACCAAAAGGACACTTTATAAATTAAGGGACAAAAATAAAATTTTATATAAAATTAAATAATTAAAGATATATTTTAGTTCAATATTGATTAAGTTTGATTTATATTAAAAAGCCAATATATGGAATATGGCGGTAAAAAAATTAAAATGTCAATGCCGTGTATAACTGACAAGGTACGGACGTGGATCTTGATTCTTTGAATAAGCATGAACCGTTGAATGCGGAATTATTTTAATAAAGAATTAATCACCAATGAATGGGATAATTCCCCTGTTTTGCTCGTTATGCCTCGTCCCAGCTACTCCTAACCCTAAGCAGACAGCATGGCATTCACTGTTACTACTTTATTATGACCAAGTTTTAAGAAGAAATTGACAGTATAAAGTCTTAAAATAAGAAATTATTAACCACAGTTAAATCTCTGATGAAAGTTTTTTAAAAAATAAATTGTGAATATTAATTAGTTAGTTACAAATAGGGCTGCAAATTTTTTTTTTAAAAAAATTAGAATTGCTGAAGAGAATGACTCTGTTTTTTCAAAAAAAAAAAATTAATGATATTTTCTTGAGAAGTATTATTGTTTGACAATTAAAAATAATTTACTTTTGGGATATTATTACCAAGGGCAGGAAGAATCCCATGTATAAAATAATAGACTAATAAATACATAATGGTCTCGCATTTACTGGAAACTACACATATTCGTGGAATTTCCAGAACAAAGGTCTCGAGGAGGAAGCAAAATTGCTTTGCGATTCCTACAGTGACGAAAGAGGAGAGTGACATTATATTGCCACCTATATATTTTCTTTCTTGGCTAACCGCGATAAAGTCTTTATATTAATCACACTTGAGAGTAATCTACTTTATTAAAATAATTTAAGTTATTTAGTAAGACAAACTCTATGTTTTTATATATTCTTAACGTATTTTATATCTTCTAGATGTGGGATTTTTTAATTTGATTTCTTTATCTCTCGCAAAGGGCTCAATTCATTGACGGATATTAACGTTGGCCATCAGAATCAACAATATTGAGATTTGAGATGAAGATTTTTGTTTTTCTTTTTTTGTGAAAAAAATAAATTTATAATTTACCTCTTATGCTCAATACTTTATTTGTCAAAAAATATTAGAGAGATAATAAAATGGGAAGGATAATATTAGAAAATGATAACTAATAAAATACTATTTTTATTAAAATATCTTATATTTTAGTATGCTGATCAAATCTTTTTCAACAGCATCTTACAAATTAAGATTTCTGACAAAAACTGAATCATCTCTCTCTCAATTTTTTTTTTAAATATCATGTACAGACATCTTACAATAATCAAGTTTGAACGATTAAATATGCGATGTGGGAACCTCTATGGGTTGAACAACTCATGCAGACACAAAACTTCTCAAAACATAGAAGTAAGCGAATCTTTTTAATTTATTGCCTTCGTATCTGTGGAACGAGTTCTTGTGGCTGGAAGCTTGCATCATTTGGACTTATATGAAATACGTTATTTTTTTTTTTGTATAATTTAAACTATTTTACAAAATAATATTGTTTGGTTATATATATCTCACTTTACCTAACCTTTTAATTTAGTGAGAAATGTCAACTCTTATCAATTTGTCGTATTTGTCATCAGAATATGTATGATTAATTTGGAGTATAATTATATGCGATTATTATTTTACTAATACGTGGAGTTATCTGACTACCTAATCTTATAATCTTAATTCAGTGAAAGATTGGGAGCCAAAATGTTAACTCCATTTATATTTGACGTATATAAAATTGGAATTTTTATGCATAGCAGTTTGAAGCGTTACTATATATTATATTTTACGAAATGAGTGATTATCATAAGTGTATTTACCCTTGGCCGATAAATAAATGTGTTTACCCAACGAATCATGGTTATAAACATAACCGCTGTATTCATCCTTTTATCATTTCTAACCTTTTATATTTTTTCAAAAAAATAATATTTGAAGTTTTTTACTTTTATTTTATTAATTTGGATCGGAATCAGCAGTTAAAATTCACATGTTTTAAAATAAAGTCATTAAAATTATGAAAAGAAGTAATATAAAATTTAGATGGTTAAAACTTAGGGGGAATGACATCAAAGAAGGAACCTAAAAGATTTGAAAATTCTAAATAACTACCAAATTTCTTCCAGTGATCATTTGGTCTAAAAATTTGCTAACTACTTCGATATTCCATGATTTTCAAAACAAAAAAGTTTAAGTTAAATTTGTTAATTTATAAAAAATTGTAAAAAATGTCATTCATTACTTGGAAATCATTTTCCTTCACAAATTAAAAAAATATTATTTGCAAAATCGTGTTTTAAGGGTTGTAAATAAAAGTAGGAGAATAACAAATCACTGGAAAATGGTGATATGTTCGATCAATTCTTTTTTTACAAATTAAAAAATTTCACCTGTAATTTTTATTTTTAATGGTTGATCGCAAATTTTTAAATTATATTACCAAATTTTTAGAGCAAATATTTTGTCCTCATTCAGTGTTTCCAAATTTTTTATCCTTATTTAAGTTTTTCAATCTTTTGGTCTTTTAATATCATTTTCCTAAAATTTACTTGGAAAATCTAAATTAAATACTCTCTCCCTTTCAAATTATAAGACATTTTTGAACAAAATCACATATATCAATACAACTAATTAAAGACACTTTATAACTTTATTTTCTTTTTCAAAAAAAGAACTTTAAAAAATATCCTTATTTAATACTCCTTTCATAAAAAATATTAAAAGAGAGAATATAATGGGAAGAGTAAATTTGAAAAAGCATCATTAATTAAACTTATTATTATTAAAATATTAAATCTCTCCTAAAACTATTTTATAATTTGGGATCAGCAGAGTTGAAGTATGTGTAGAACCCAGTTTTCCTGCTCATCCTGTGATGAGATCTGGACCATATAGATTTTAATTTGGATAGTGCAGATTTAAAGTATTATTATATATTTTTATTTTATATTTATTAAAATAAAAATTATAAAATAATTTTAATAAATATTTTTATTTTTAATCTAATCTAGCTAGATTTAATTTGGAGGGTAATCTGGACCATACATAATACATTTAGATAGTCAATATGCATCAATTATAAAAATTTTAATATTAAATTGAACCCTCTAAATTAAATTTATATCATATTAAAAATAAAAAATTAGTAAAATTATTTTATAAATTTTTATTTTAATAAATATAATATATAATAATACTTTAAATCAGATCTATCTAGACGATCCATATTTCATCGAAAGGATAAGCACTGTCATGAGCAGGAAACCAGTTCCCAATATATATATTTGTATTCATTATAAAATGACCGACCGAAGCATGCATGAAGGACACTGCCTCTTAATATTTTCCCTATTTCTTTGGCCTTTTCCTCTTTTTTTTTTTTAATCAATCATTTTATAAGCCTGATTCCATGTACAAATATAATGACTAAATACTATCATGAAGCATTGAAGTTGTTGGAGATCATAGACATAGACATTGCTTCGCGCAGCTTCTTCCTGTATTCTCTCCTCTTCAATAATCATTTTAATAACCCATCAACGTACTCTCTCTCTCTCTCTCTGTGTGTCTGCATTACAAAAGTAATTATAATCTCTCTGAGTTATCAGACTTTTTCGTTCTGTTGCTCCCTCATGGAAAACCTGAAGACACCCTTCAAGGGTGTAGTTAGTGATATCAGAGGAAGAGCAAAGTATTACAAGGAAGATTGGATTTCTGGTATCTGCTCGGGAATCGGGTAATCTCCCTATTTCTAAACTATATGTATGATTCCTCGTAGTTTATAGTTCTTCAAACTTCAAAGCGCAATCTTTAATATTCATTTTCATTCTGATATATATAGGATATTGGCTCCAACTACTTACATCTTCTTTGCTTCTGCTCTTCCCGTGATAGCCTTTGGTGAACAGATCGATAGAGATACAGGTTCTTCTCTTCTCCTTCTTCATGGTTTTAAACACATGGGAAAAAAAAGAAGAAAATGAAGAAATCCATTAAAGAAGAGTGGGATGTTTGTGGACGGATAATGCATGCATGTTGTGTTATGTATAGCTGTGTCGTGCTTTAATGACCTTTAAACTTTGATCAAATATGCTTATAATTGTTAGGTTGTCTAACTACGGGTTGGCCTTGAGTCAATGTGAGAATGCTACGTCAAAAAAAGTTGTGCTTAACAACTAACATGTAATAAGGTGGAAGCTAAGGACTTGTAAATTTAGCTCTTAAAGTTAAGATGTAGATTACTTTCCGCTGTTCCTTGCTCGTTTGTTTTCTCACCCAATATCTTGTGGCTTTAATTTGTTTGAAGATGGAAGCCTGAGCTCAGTAGAAACACTGGCATCAACTGCAATATGTGGAATAATACACTCAATTTTGGGAGGGCAGCCTCTGCTAATACTGGGAGTTGCAGAACCCACAATCATCATGTACAGTTACCTGTACAATTTTGCCAAAGATAGGGATGCTTTGGGACCACAACTCTTCCTAGCTTGGGCTGGATGGTAAGAATAATAATCATATCAATTTTAATTTCAAAGTAAGTTATATTAATTATTTTAATTTGAAAGGTTAAATCCATGCGAGATTTATGTGATCCAAACTTTTTCAGGGTTTGCGTTTGGACAGCTCTGATGTTGATTCTTCTGGCAATATTCAACGCCGGTGCCATTATTAATAGATTCACCAGAATCGCCGGCGAACTGTTTGGCATGCTGATCACAGTCTTGTTCGTTCAAGAGGCCATCAAGGTTTATTATTTCATAAATACATATAGAGAATATTTAACATGATCAGATAATTTTAAAGTAGGTGCGATATATTTGAACCTGATTTTTCTAATTGCAGGGAATGGTGAGTGAGTTTAAGATTCCCAAACACGAAGACCAAACATTAGAGAAGTACAAATTTCAGTGGCTATACGCAAATGGAATATTGGGAATTATATTCTCCTTTGGCCTTCTCTTTTCTTCTCTCAAGACCAGAAAAGCTAGATCATGGTTGTACGCCACAGGTTTGTTACTGTTACTGTGAAATTACAAAATATTTTTAAATTAATTAGACAAGACGCAGCACTTCAAATTAATCATCACTGATCACGAATAAATTAATTAGCTAGAGGACACACTTAGACTGTATACATGAGACTTTCATTGAACCATAGGATCTAACTGCTAATTTACAAGCAAAGTGATGATACCTGATCAGTTATCCAACTGCAGTAGGTAAAATAAGTAACATATATAATGAGAAAAGAAACTATCTAATATGCTACACCTCAAAGACTATGAAGAGTGTGTGTGTATTCTGACTAGTCTCGACTATTTGATTTAATTAACGACCTTTGAAGCTAATAAGGCCTACATATATATGACTTGTACAGGGAAGTTAAGAAGTTTCTTGGCTGACTATGGGGTTCCATTAATGGTGATAGTCTGGTCAGCACTGTCCTACACAGTCCCAAGTAAACTTCCCACTGGAGTCCCTAGAAAGCTCTTTGCTCCTCTTGCTTGGGAATCTGCTTCTTTACGCCATTGGACAGTCATCACAGTAATATTCTACGCTATATTGCATATATATGCACAGTACTATGTTTTACTTAACAAGATGATATTTTAAAATTGCAGGACATGGGGAGGGTTCCAGCTGCATATATATTTGGTGCTATGATTCCTGCGTTGATGATAGCAGGTCTGTACTTCTTTGATCATAGTGTTGCTTCTCAGTTGGCACAACAGAAGGAGTTCAATCTCAAGAAACCTTCTGCTTATCATTATGACGTCTTGCTGCTAGGATTCATGGTATATATCTGATCTCTCTTTAATGAAAGAGTCGTGTTTTAATTTGATCTGATCATGAAGAAATTAATCTTCAGACTCTGCTTTGTGGGTTGCTTGGTTTACCACCTTCCAATGGCGTTCTTCCTCAATCCCCCATGCACACTAAAAGCCTTGCTGTTCTCAAGAAACAGGTTCGTGAATCTTCAACTCTATTTGCTGATCATATAAATTAAGGCACTTGCTTCATATATGAGACTTGATGACCATCACAAGTTGGTCAATGTACACGCTTTGTTTTGATTGACTGAACATGGAGTGACACAGTTGATTCGAAGGAAGATGATGGAAAGCGTGAAAGAAAGCATGAGGCGCAAGGCAAGCAGCTCTGAGATCTATGGAAACTTGCAGCAAGTGTTCGTAGAAATAGACAAAAGCCCAATTGTAAGCCATCACCTAATCAATTTTAAGTCATCATGTATATAATTTCCTCATTGCCAAAGAGGATTATTTTGCTCTCTCCATGTAATGTTTTGCAGAATACAGTGGTGAAAGAACTAGAGGACCTGAAAGAAGCAGTCCTGAAAGAGGAAGAGAAAGAATCATTCGACCCAGCAATACACATTGACAAGCATCTTCCCATAAGAGTGAACGAGCAAAGAGTGAGCAATCTCTTGCAAGCCATAATGGTCGGAGCATCAGTGTTTGCCATGCCTGTGATAAAGAAGATCCCAACTTCAGTTCTGTGGGGCTACTTCGCATACATGGCCATTGACAGTCTTCCTGGAAACCAGTTCTGGGAAAGGATAATATTCATCTTCATATCTCCCAACAGACGATACAGAGTGTATGAAGGAGACCATGCTTCGTTTGTAGAGACAGTGCCGATCAGAGCCATAGTGTGGTTCACACTGTTCCAGTTTGTGTATCTGTTGGTTGTGTTTGGAGTGACTTGGATTCCCATAGCAGGAATCTTGTTTCCTTTGCCTTTCTTTGTGTTGATCGTACTAAGACAGTATCTGCTTCCCAAGCTGTTCAATCCTCGCCATTTGAAGGAGCTCGATGCTGCTGAGTATGAAGAAATTGCCGCTACACCAAGACTCTCATTTCGTCTCTCTTCTTCCCAGGTACGTATGATATGATATCTCTTGCCTCTTTTTGTTTTTGTTTTTGTTTTTTTTTTTTGGGCCTTGATATCTCTTGCTTCTCTAATTAGAGAACCCCTGATTAAGAAATTTGGTTTGCTTAGCTTTAACGAATGAAACAAAAATTAAGATAAATTAAATTTGTTGATAAACTGAATGGAAAAGTCGACATAATTTTTTATCTTTAAAAAATCTCATAAGCGTTCTTTATAATATAAAAAGCAGAATACAAATCTTTCTCTAATTTTTAATTTTAATTGATATCATACAAGCATCCACTCTAAGATATACATAGCCTAACCTTCCTTTTAAATGAAAATAAAAATATACGTACATATCTTGTGCCTTATTGAAAACACCTACAGATTTACCCCTTTTTCTAATGAGGTTCCACATATTTTGGACAAAAGAAAATTTTGTTATTTAACCAAAACTCAAGTGCGTCTGTTTCACTCTTTCAAGAATTTTTTATGCATTTTTCAAATAAAAATTGAACAATTTCAGAAAAAAATTCAAAAACTATTACATAGTTTATTCTTTATTAATTTATTTTAAGAGAATGACATTAAAAAATAATTTAATAATATTTAAATCTAAAAAATTGCTGAAAAATAAGTTGTAAATATTTAATTAAACTGCTGCAAATATGAGAATATTAAATTGCAAATCACTATGAAACTTAAATATCATATTTTCAGCCAAGACTCTTACATTTAATTTGTAACATAAATTTTTAGCGGTTTTTATTTAAAACCTAACTATTATTAAATTATGTTTTAAGACCGAAATGTTTTAAACCTAACTAGCCATTTAATTTTTACTCTTGCATTATAAATAATTTAATCTGGACTTGTATTGCAAGCGATCCAATCAGAGAGTATATGACTCCCACGTATCTAACTTGGTTTTCTTTTTTGTTTCTGCTCTTCCATAAAAGCAAAACTGTAGGGCTCAAAAGTTTCTTATATAAATTAATCAATATTTTGATTTCCTGATTTGTTGTTGTTAATTATGTATAAGGATGCGGATTCGGGAAGTATGGGATCAAGGGAAATGGCTGATGGAGAGATATTAGACGAGGCCACCACTGGTAGAGGAGAGTTGAAGCTCAGATCATTTAGCTTCAGATCAGATCAAGATCATCAGAGACATGCCCACACACATGTATAAACATTACACAATTTTAACATATTCATTCATTTATTTTACTCAATAAAACTGACCATAAATTGGTTTTTTTTTTTTTTATTATTCTGCATGATCGAGAAGGCATTGCAAGTGCGTCCTGATGAAATTGCAAGCGAATCGGACTCCTAGATTAATGCAAAGCTTGTGCAATGAAAAATAGTGGAGTTTGATATTGTAGTTAATTTTGCAATTATATATGTAATAATGATGATACTAAGAGTGGAACTTTTGGTGGTATTTAGGTGGAGTTTTTATGCTTGAGACGTATTGTTCACACCTCGTAAACAGTGCACGTCTCTCTGTAAATTTTATGTTTTATATTAATGTTATGTAGTATAGGTTTGATGTATCTTTGCCAAACAATACAAGTTTGGTAAAAATGAATGACTTAGTCCAAGTGTAAATTAAAACTGAGTGATTTCGTTTAATTGGCAGGCACCCTCTCGTTTTAGCTCCATGGAATTGAATGGATTTGTTTTCTTATTTTTTTGGGCCAATAATGAGCCCAAAATTATGAAAAATAGGACCCGACTGGCCCAACATGTATTAAGTCCCAACCACTATTTTTTCCCATAAGCTATTTGGTTTGGAGATTAAGCCCCAACTAATGTTTTAAATACAGAATCAGATGTTAAACTGAAAAGGTAGGTGAGTCTCAATTTTTATGATTTAACTAATTATATTAGTAATTGAACCGATGACATAAAAATTAAATAAAAATATATATTAAATGTATATATAAAAATATATATAAGAAATAAAATCATAATATATATAATTTTTGTATATATAAAACAAAACAACATGACTGTAAATCAATAATATTATAAATCATAACTTTAAAACTTATTAAATGTAAGTAAATTTTAGTTAAATTAAATATAATTAAATTTAAAAATATTTGCATTTGTACATATGAGCTGTTAATATCTTTACAAGAAAATGATCACAAAATTGTGTTATATACATGTAAAGGGTGAAAAATGAAGTAAGATTTTAGTACGGTCCTTTTTTTTATTTTTTTTAGTTTTTTAAATATTGAGTTTGGAATCAGTCTCACTTTGAGCTCAATGATAGCCTGATTCTAGTTTAGTCTGGCTCAACCATAAATATAATTTTTTAGATTCAAATCAAGGCACTGACTAATCGATAGTCCAAATGGTTCACTTCCTAAAACAATGGCCCTAACAATACAATTTGATAAAAAAAGCCATGTTTTGCTTTTAGAGATCTTTAAATCCTAGCCCTCCTTTTTTTTAATTACTTTTTTTTTAAAGGGAAGAAGATGCATCTTCCTTGATTTTTTTTTAAATTAATTCCATAAAATCTTTCTGCTGAACTTCTCAACTTCATCTAAGATCCCTTTAAGAAGGGTCATCACTTGCATGTGATAGTTAGGAAATGTATGGCAACGACAGATTTAATCATCGCTGATCTATGCCAGACTTGAAAATTTTCCCTTTCTCTATAGTATGAATGACAAATGATATGCCTCTCTTAATTAGATTTTCTCTGTGCACAAAACTTACGATTTGAATCTCTAGTCATTTTGTTTAGGGGATGAGAATCCTTACTTCTCATGTCAGTCTAAGTAAATAAATGTAATAAAAATTTATTCATATAATCATCAATATATAACACTATCTTCTTCCTAAACTATAAGACACTTTGATAAAAGTAAGATTTCAGAAATTATACTTTTTTAATATTACTCTTCTCATTATATTCTTTTTCTTAATAGCATAAGGAGCAGACTCCACCAACAACATATATTATTTCCCCCAAGGCATGGTAAGAGAATGTGTCATGAATCCTATATTGAGGAGCCTCATAAGTGGAATGAGATTTATAAATTTAAGAGACTCTCTTATCTAGAGGCTAATCTTTTATGATGGGGCTTTTCCTTTGAACTTGTACTCATCACATTAATGCTT
The DNA here is from genome assembly GCF_029017545.1 of Prosopis cineraria. NCBI lineage: Eukaryota > Viridiplantae > Streptophyta > Magnoliopsida > Fabales > Fabaceae > Prosopis > Prosopis cineraria. The sequence continues at coordinate 8,389,318 of NW_026555344.1, forward strand.
TCATTAAGAGGCCGTGTCACGAAAAGGGCTACTTATGAAGGGTCTTGATTGGCAAGAGGAAGCCACCGAGGATATCGACTCTTGATGGGACGACATTGTTTTAAATCTCATATTGGGGAGTTTTATAAGTGAAATGAAGTTCACAAATTTAAGAGGCTTTTCTACCTAATATGTTTGTCTTTTGATAAGGGCCCTCCCTTTGGATTTGTGCTCATCACAAAAGGATAGATCTCTCCCAATTAAGTTGTTACATATAAAAGGATTGAAATTCAAACTCTCAATCATTAATTGCTTAAATGGCGAGAGCCCTTATCACTCACGCTAATTTTAATATTCTTTCACAAATTGAATATTAAATAAAAGATATTTTTAGAAATTTATATTCTTGTTTTGAGAAAGTAAAGTTGCAAAGTGTATTTAATAAGATTTATTAACATGTGTGATTTTATCTAAAAATCTCTTATAAATTGAGATGAAAGGATATAAAATTTATAATAAATCATACTGTTTGCAATGTAAAAATAATATAAGAAAAAATATATTTGTAGATCCTTACAATTTTACTCAATTTTAAATTAGGTCTTTACAGTTTATTTTATTTTAATTAAGCCTTTATAGTTTAACCAATAAATTTTTTTAATCTCTACAAGTTAAAATCCTTACATTTTTCCTTTTAAAAAATAAAATTATTCATCATTAATTTTAACTTTTAGAATTGAATATATATAATAGATGAAATTATAAAGGCTTGATTAAAATAAAATAAACTACAGAGACTTAATTTAAAATTGAGTAAAACTATAAAAACTTGCAAATATATTTTTCTATAATATACTTCATCTATTAACTTTCATACAAATAAGGGGCCATATATAGTTGATTGAATGATTAAGAATTGCTTCAAATGTATGAAATTGAAACTGCAATAATTAAGCAAATATATGAGCAGAATCATCTGTGTGAACATGCAAAGCTTTCCAATTGTTTGCTAGTTAATGGTACATAAAAATCCAATTATATTGAACCCTCTCCTAATTCATACTTTCTTAACACTCCCTTCACCGAGGCACTAAATTAAACGATGGATGTTGTATTGTTGGGAGATTAATTGAATTAATTAAGGCACATTTTCTGGAAATTCCCTTGAGAGCACATGGGCTGCTTGTTGGGATAAGAACCAATACTTCCCACTTGTTTAATATCAAACATGTAACACCACTCATGCTCTCTCACACCCTTTGATTCTAATCCATGTTCTCGTCCACCGCCCTATTCTTTTTCTGTTTCTCGTCCTAAATATTCCATTTTTTTAACAATTTTTTTTTGCCATGCATGTTTCCGGTCACCTTCATTCAAAGGTTGGTCAATTCTAGTCATCCTTTTGTATTTCTATGAAAAAGGGAATTAAATGGTAAATTGGTCCATAAATTACAGGTCCACGAGCGTTTGTGATCCTAATCAAACTCTTTCTTTATTTTTTTTTTTTGGGACAATGCTTCCCTTTAACTTTTTAAAATAGTGTAATATGGCCTCTACTATAGCACCCTAATTTTTGCTTAGGAGATAAATTGGGAAAATGAGGATTTAAATTTTAGGAGTTGAATTTCATTTTGGGGTGAAATTAAGGAATAAATGCGCACTTGAGGTTGATTGAGGTTAATTACATGTTTAGGAGGCAATTAATTATGATTTAAATTGAGCCAATAGTCTTACAAGAATGTGGCTTAGGGTCCAAGATAAGTGATTCGGCTAAATTGGGCTCAAAGGGGTAGAATTGGGCCTTTTGACATTCGACTATTCACAGATGAAGACAACACAGTGGTTAACCATGCACGGACACAACCAAGGAAAAATGGGACCGTTTAAATAAACAGTGTTTATGCACGGATAGGATTTTGCCTATCTCAACCATGCACAAATGAGACTGTTATAAGGTGTCCCGATTCTATGAAATTAGACAGAATGCCAGAGAGAGGGAAAAAATCAGAGAGAGAGCTCTGGTGTGGCTCTTCTAGGGCAAGCTTTTCTGACGACCTGGGGTTGTTTTCAAGTTGTGCAACCACTTGAGGTGAGTTCCGACTTCCTAGTCCTCTAATCTACCATTTTATGTAGTTTTTCTTAGGTTTAAGGAGGATTTTCATGTTTAGTGTTTTCCTATAAGATATGTAATCCAAACCAATGATGATTTATTTTAGTTGTTGTAATTGTTGGAAATGTAATAAATGCTATAGGACATTTATTTGAGGTCATTTTCTATTATTTTATGATCAATAAATAATTAAAGTTAACTTTTGTTAATAATAGAGTCAACATTGCATCATTTTTAAAAGTTAAAGGGAACATTATATTAAAAATAATTTTAAAATCTCATACACTCCTAAACCTATAGTTTAAGACCAATAATTTACCATTTAACTCTTTCAAAAAAGAGACAATTTTTATCCAGAAATGAATATTGAGATCTACTTAAATGAGTGATTTGGTGATTCAATTTTTAATCTACCAATATATATGTAACAAACATAGCTGAGGAGACTTTATCATATGCTCTGGATATATACTTGACCTTGGAGATTAATCTTCCTATTGTCAATAGAATATATACTCCTTGTATCTAAAAAGCATTAATATAGCTATTACTTGCAAAAATTTGAAAGTAGAAACTGAGAGAAGTACTGTTATGACTAGGCAGGAGGCGAATTATATGATATTATATTCATTTTCAGTCCATTAATGTATTTATGCCATGATGAAATTGGATTCCCTGTATATAGTATACAATCACGCCGTCTAAAAAATGACCCAAAAGGCCAAGGTAGTGTACAATATTAATTCATTTTATCTTACATTTTAATTTAATTTTCTAATTAAAGCTAGAATATCATGGGAGATTGTGTAGTGATATACAACAAAAGTGAAAATGTATGATAATTTTTTTTCAATCAATCAAATTTCAAATGATAAATGAACATTACTATAAATTATAAAATGAGAAAAAGACAATAAAACTTCCTAATTATATAAGTAACAATCTTATCCCTCAAAATGTCATAATTTTACTAAAATTTTAGGGATTTTTGTGTTAATAAATTTTAAAATAATTAGATCATTTTATTCTTATTAAAAATAACAAACCACAATCACAAATTGTATTTAAGAAATAATAATTTTTATTGTGTAAATTGTAAAAGTTGAACAAGAAATCATAATTTATCAAATGTAATTTCTGTTATTAAAAAATAAATTTTTAAAATAACAAGCTCCAATCATAATTTTTATGTAAGAAATAACAATTTTATTTAAAGAATTACAACAATTAAACAAGAAATTATAATTTGTCAAAAAAGTAAACTTTTCTTCTCAATTTAAAATTTATTAACATAAAAGTTGGAATTATGATATTTCAAGGAATTAACTAAATTGTCATTTATATGATTCGAGAGATTTTATTATCATTTTTCTTATAAAATCAAAAGTTGATGCAATATACTCCTTCCGTCCCAAATTATAAGATGTTTTTAGACAAAATCTCACATATCAATAAACTTTACTAAATAAACTTAACAACCTTATCTTTCCAAAACAAAAATATAAACTTTTAAAAATACCCATCATTTAATATATTAAAAATAAAAAGGATAAAAATTAATTATAGAGAGAAAAAAATAATATTAAAATTATTGCATTTAATGAAACCTTAATGTATTTGAAGTGTTTTATATTTCAAGATGAAAAAACTTTTTTAAAAGTATCTTATAATTTAAAATGAACATATTACTGTGAACATGAATGCACTAGGACATGAGTAGTAGAACCCATTAAAGTTGATGCAGCAAGACACAAAGACACGTGATAAGTTTACTTAAAAGATAAAGGGAGTGAGAGGGAAGATTAACTAATGCAGATGAAACCTGCACCGAATAAGTGATCTTTGTCTCTCTAGCTGGATCAAGAGGAACGTGGGATCATCAAAAGCAGATCAGAGCTATTAATTAATTAACATGGTGAAATAACGTAACTAGGTAGAAGAAGATTATAGTATATATAGTATACCGGAAGAAGAAGCAATGAGCCACAAACCGACAATGGATGTTACTTGGGATTTGGAACAAAATGCATGTGCCTTTCAATGCCTTTTCTATATCCTTCCAAATCTCTGCCTCAAATTTCAAGCTTCTCACAACTCTCCCAATTTTTTTTATCCCAAATCGAAAATCAGATATATCCCGACACACAAAATATATTTACGAAATTTAAGCTTTGAATTTTACTAAATTTCATTTCAATGTTTTTTCCTTCTATATGGGTTCTTCATTTCGTGGATCTCTCTCTCTCTCTCTCTCTCTCTCTCTCTCTCTCTCTCTGTTTTTTATTTCTTTTTACCTGATAAATAAAATTAATCAGTCTTGTTTTTTTCTTTCTTTCTTTCTTTAGTTTTTTTTCTAGAAACTAGTCTCATATTTTTATATATACACTATTTTTTTAGTTTTTATTTTAATTAAGAATGGAGCTAGGACAAAAGTTGGGGTCAATCTCGTTACTCACCAAAGGAGCCCAACAATAAATGATGATTATTACACCACAAATAAAATAAAAATTTTGGCTCCGTGCAGTGTCTGCGAGACTTGTGACCTTCGCACTGTACAATTATCAGCCTCTCTTTGGTTCCATTTAATTTGCATACTCCTTTTTATTTATTTATTCTATTAGTTCTTGAAAACCCTGGATATTACCACCATCCATCTAGATTGTATATTCTATGATTTAGATTCAAATATCTTAGAGTTGATTTAATTTTCTCAGCTAGTTAAACCAAATGTCTCTCAATAAAAGTATACTTCCTCTCATCCTATTTATAAGATATTTAAAATATTTTTACATTTTTTAAGAAAAGTTATTATGTTTTTTTTGGGTAAAAATATCTCAACCTTTTAATTATACTCTTATTAATTAAAGAAAGATGATAACAAGGTTTGTTATTCTTTTGTGTGCAAATGCTTTCTTAAATCAATGGGTAGAATTGATTTTTTTTTTTTGGAAAATTATAATTAAGACCACATTCTCTTTTTATAAAACAACTTATAAATAAGAACGATATATGCTGTGGCATTCCTGTAATATTACTTCAAAGTCAGTGGCAATTGTTGGAGTCGTTTCGAATAAAAGAGTGTGCTCTCCTCCCTCGCTGGATCGCGACGTGCGACACTTCTCCCCCCCCCCCCCCCCCTCTTTGTTTCGATAAAAATGCAGAAGCTTCAAGTGTTGTTAGTATTATTCTTAGCAAGCTACGACGCCGTTCTGTCTCTCTCTGACGGTAAGCTCTTCGCCTCGTACTATCTATCTATTCTGTAGTTTTAACTTCTGACTGTTTAGTAATAATGAGAGGCCGATCATCTCACTATCATGAATTTGGTGGGGTGTGTGTGAGAAGGGGGGAAAAAACTGAGATCTCTCTATTTAAATTCTCATTTTTGGATCTAATTATGACGTAAATCAATTGGTATATAAGTATAACTATCATATGCGGTAGGCACTTATTAACTGATCATTTATATATGTATATCAGGTGTTTGTTTAATGTACTTAATACTTCTGCGAAGTGAAGATTAGCATTGCAATAATATAATTAATGACATGACATGATAATGCTGCAAGCTTATGAAAAAGAAGTCTACAACACGCTTCTTTGTACTTGCATGTGACTTTTCCTGCTATTCATGTGCACCTGCAACGTCTGAATGCTCTTTAGATCTTCACCCATATTTCTGCATCTTATTATAATTATAAAATTTTTAACTTTTTCATTTTTAGTTCCCAAAAGAGGCCGTCTCTTATTCTTGCATGTTGTATAGAAGAATGATAACTAAAACTCTAATAAAAAATTAATATTAAACTAGGACCTCATCACGGTACTCATCTTTTTAGGTTTCAACCTTAGAATAGTCAATTGTTTTTAAAATCATGATTTGATATTAATCTTTTAGGAGGTACTTAATTGTCATTATTCCTATTTTTTAAAAAAAAAATTATTAGACTTGCTCTTTCGGGTCCTCTAGGGTTATCTTGGCAATAATATCTTTATTTAAGTAATTAGCTAGTCTCGCAAACACACCCAATATTATTTACGATGAGTAATGCATGCATAATTTTACATGATGAATTACTTTTTTTAAAAAAAAATTAAATATGTGTTCAGGTTTATTGCCGAACGGGAACTTCGAGAAAGGTCCAAGGCCGTCTCAATTGAGAGGTTCAGTGGTGGTGGGGAACGATGCGATCCCGAACTGGACGACGCAGGGTTTCGTGGAGTACATCAGATCCGGCCAGAAGCAAGGCGACATGGTGCTGGTGGTGCCGGAGGGGTCCTTCGCTGTCCGGCTGGGCAACGAAGCTTACATCAAGCAGAAAGTGGAGCTGGTGAAGGGCGGATTCTACTCGCTCACGTTTAGCGCGTCAAGGACGTGCGCGCAGGTGGAGAAGCTCAACGTGTCGGTGGTGCCGACGACGGAGAAGGCGGACTGGGGAATGATTCCGATTCAGACCATGTACGGGAGCAACGGCTGCGAGTCTTTCGCGTACGGGTTCCAAGCGGACTATCAGGAAGAAGAAATCGTGATCCATAACCCAGGAGTTGAGGAGGACCCGGCTTGTGGCCCGCTCATTGATTCGGTTGCTTTGAAGCTCCTTTATCCTCCCAGAAGGACTTCAGGTATATTTCATCTTGCTCTCTCCACTCTCCAACAACCCAAATCGTTCATCAATCATAACACTCAGCAATTAGAACGTTACTAAGAGACAAATATATATATATATATATATATATATCAGTATAAAGGTATAAAATTTGAGTCGTGAAAGTCCAGCTACACCTAGACCAAGACAAGGACATACATAGTAAATCGAAACATGTGACGACACTTGTTTGACACGTGACAAACAATGCACCCCTTTGATTTGACACTTCATGCATAGTAAATATTAATCTTAATTTTCATTTTTCCTTGTCCTAAATATGAATCCTAATATAAATTTTTTAGGTATAATTAAGACTTATTTTAAAAATACTCATTTTAGGTTTACTTGTTTCATAGGTTCTTTTCCAAAAAAAAAAAACTTGTTTCATAGGTAGTAGAAGTTTAAATTATTATTGTGACATTAAATAGAGAGCTAGTGAAAATGGAAAATAAAAACTAATTTTTATATAATACATAGATTTTGGAACCTTTTTCAACCGACTTAATAAGTTGAGACAAGTCCAAAAAATACAATAAAAATAACAAAAATGAGAAAATATTACATATTACCAAGGTAATAATAAAGTAACCTCATATACTCCCTCTAGCCACAATATATGGCATTTTTTAGAAGTTTCATGATTCCAAAAAATAGAGTATTTAATAGGTTATATATATATATATATATATATTCTAATTATATTATTGATGATGGTGTTTTGACTTTTGAATAAGTCAACTACTATTATATATATATTGATCCACTCAAGGTTAGTAATGAAAAGATATGAAATTCTTTTAAAAATTAATACTCTAACAAACTTTTTTTAAAAAATATAAATTAATTAATAATAATTTATATTGTAGTTCGGAAGGCATATATAATAATACAAATAAAATAAATACATGAATGATTAAATATTAATATATTATTAAATTCTGATTTTATTAAAAAAAAAGAAATAGAGATAGAAGAAGTCCAACTCACCCCTGGCTGCCATCACCATGTATGTTTGTAGACATGTAAGAAATTTAGATTCAAGTACGGGTCTTTTCATGCTTGTGCAAAACGTTGTCTAAATTTTTTTGTTTCACCTTGTGGGTACAGCCAATCTGTTGAAGAACGGAAACTTTGAGGAAGGCCCATTCATTTTGCCCAACACATCCTGGGGAGTTCTAATTCCACCTCACGTCGAGGACGATCACAGTCCTTTACCAGGATGGATCGTCGAATCTCTCAAAGCCGTCAAGTACATCGACTCTGACCACTTCACCGTCCCGGCGGGAAAAAGAGCCATCGAACTCGTCGCCGGCAAAGAAAGCGCTATCGCACAAGTGGTCAGGACAATCGTCGGAAAGGTCTACGACCTCACCTTCGCCGTGGGGGACGCCAGCAACAAGTGCGAAGGACCGATGGTGGTAGAGGCATTCGCAAGTAGAGACACAGTGAAGGTGCCGTACCAGTCCGAGGGCAAAGGAGGGTTCGTTAGAGGGAAGCTTCGGTTCAAGGCTGTGTCAACACGTACGCATATTATGTTCTTCAGTTCGTTTTATACGATGAAAAGTGACAACTCTGGCTCTTTGTGTGGTCCTGTCATAGATGATATCAGATTGCTCAGCGTTCGTTATCCAAGACGGGCTTGAAAATTCCATCAACCATCAGCCATATATATACTTATTAATGCTTAGGGCTGCCAAGGAGATCGACTTACTGGCCGATCAGTATCAAAACTCTTCTTCGAAAATAAAAGAGCTGGAGAGTGAACATGTAAGCGTGGCGCGTGAGTGAGTATATGTATCTTCCTTTCCTATGAAAAAAGGGTTGAACTAGGACTAAAATTTGAAAGAGGACTAAATGCTTTTGGTTGCAGCATCAATAAGATTTAGCACAGAGATGGACATGTCGGTGGGTAAATGAAGCTCACTTGGGTGAAGTCCACTCTCATTATTAGTTTATCTCTCTCCTTGCAGCATCGTGTCTAGCTGCAAATAGATATATAGAACCAAAATTACATATATATGTTGCAGCCAACATACAGATTTGTTGTAATAATAGGAGCAAAGGTGGTGATGTCGATTTAAAGTTTATTATATTTACATATATCTATGCTTTTTAGGTCTTAATGAACGTGACAAGTTTCGAAAATGATTAATTAGCAAGGTTATTGAAATACTTTTTTTTTTTTAAATTCTACCATCTGGTACCACCTTCTGTTTAGACTAATTAGAATCTTCGCTGTGTGGGACTATTATTATCAACGGTAATCTTAATGGTATTTCAAAATACTTGTGACATATTTATTTAATATGATTGTATATTATAAGGTTTGAACTTGAAATTTAAGATAAACTATTGATTCAACTCCATTAACTAGTTGTACATGTATCCACTGGATAAGTTGTTGAAACATTTTGAATTGAAGTATATTTTTGGCCAATATTTGGATATGGTTACTTTCTTCTCCATAAATTTCTTTACTATTAGCAGTAGATAGGAGAGCAAAAGCTGCTTGAGTTGTGCCAAAAGACACTGCTCTTAAAAACTATTCCAGCACATTACGACAGACAAACAGTTCCCCAAGATTAAACAAGCATTTCCTGCACAAGTAAGGCAACAAAATAGCAGCACTAATATGAAAGAAACTTAGACAGATGAACACATCACAATCAAAGTAGAGGAGGAAAGAAGTGGCTCAAAAACTCTTAAGCTGGGCAAATGGTTCTATTCGCGTGCATGCCTATATATAGGCCAAGGTCCTAGACGAATGTTGGAGCAGTAATCACTGAATTAATGCACCGTTAAACCTCAATTACAAGAATATTATTTCCATTAAGCATTGAGTCATTGGGGGGATAAAATGCTAATGAAAATTGATTAGTAAAATCTGTTTGAGAAATGGTTTAAAACCTAGAGATGGCCAAGTTTTGAATTCAAACTCCAAACAGCTAGAAATTGAGATTTTCTAGTGAGCTCATATAAATAAATCATTATTTATTTTTTCAAAAGGAACTCATTGCCTATTTAACTTGCTCAAGGGGTGAATTGATTGTTTTCAATTATGATTACCCTGAGTTAGCCTGTTTCATGCTCGCGAACCCACTTCTCCTCCGAACCCATTTTACTAGCCCATTTTATTTCTTAGTATTTATTGTTGGATAGGGAGGTGCAGCGAAAGATTAAATTTTTAAAGTCCCTATCCTAATATAGACCGAACGAACTCGTTTAAGTCAAGGTGGATAGAAGAGTTACCTTTTAATTCTTTAAATTTGGTGCACGTTTTCTTCAAGAGTTTGGATCTCAGGAACTAATAATGTAGATCTATTCCCTCTACTAGTATCCACACGAACAGCTCTATAACTCAAACAGCTCTATAACTCAAACAGCTCCCAGCATTCGTTCTTCTTTGAACGTTATTTTTTCCTTTCTATAAGGTGTTTTGTGGCTCTCAAAGTGTTTTTATTGTCAGAACTTTTCTAACTCTCTGTACCTTCATATAGAATGTCCGTATTTATATATAGTATATTGATAAGGGTTTTCATCTTTTATTTAAAAAGTTCATGAAAATATAATTAAATTTATCTCATAAATTTAATCCATGATATCATATCTAATTTGAATTTATCTTATAAATTTAAATTATAAAACTGACATGATATTCTCTCATATCATGTTAGTTATTAAATTTAATCTATCATATAAAATTTAATTTAAAACTAACATAATATAATATATATCACATATACATATTATATTATATATATGTACATGATTATATATATACATATATATTTCAAATATATATATATATATAATTTTATATATCGTATACATATATTATATATATAGCTGATATACACACACACATATGAATATATATATTTCAAATATATATATATATATAAAATTATATTTTGAATTTTATATTTCATATAAATATATATATATATATATATCAAATAAATATTCAAATATATATATATAATTCATTCACCATATATTACATTTATTGAATCTAGATATATTTCAGATTCAATGAATTTGAACATTATAGCTTGAGTTGAGCTGTTTTTGTGTGCGACCTTGTAGGCCCATATGAAATTAGCAATAGGTTAATTACGCTATTAGCCCACAAGTCACAAGTGGCCTCTAGCAAGATATTAAAACTACCCAATTCACATGGGAATTGATAATCTGATGTAACCTATCATGCAACCGTATCACATTCCTTTTGTCACTCAATATTTTGGTCTAGTAAGAGACATGAAATTTTCATTCTCCTTTACCTAACCATTACATTCTCAATCTCTAAGTGGACTGACAGTAGTAATGGAAAAATCCTTTCCATTGTAGCATGGCCATATATTTTCTCAGTCTTACTCATCGAGGGGCCCAATAATATCTCTCACTTAATGTGAGGGACAAATTTCATCTTGCCTGCTTATATTTCTTTGCATGAATATCACTAAACTCAATCATAGCCTTTATGATCACCCGGTCAAAGGTGACTTTTAACTAGGTCAAAGTTCAATGGTCATCATGTAGGAATCCATGATGATCTCAAGTCAAAGGGCTTAGTGATATAGTTACATATGAGATAGGCTTATGATTTGTGCTATGCAACTTTCTCATAACGATTCGATCCAGCATCTTGTATTCTTTCAAGTGCCTATGACTTTGATTTATATATCTATAATTAATCAAAGTCATAGTAGTCTTGTTTCATTTATGATCCCTCATAGATGACCGACTAGGGACATTTAGAACAATTACTATAGTTTATCCAAGGATACAGATATTATATTGAACATGCAATTGTTATAATAACAAAAGAGAAATTTATTAAATAATAATGTGCATAATACACTAATTAGCCCTAGGGCACAATTTTCAACATTTATACACTAGGAGCTTTTTTCATGCGGGCAATATGGGACTTCTTCTTTTGACACACACACACAATTACTTCAACAATCCCCCATATGTGTGAAAAGGACCTATTATCACTTGAGTCATTCACATGAAAGATAATCACTTTGAAGGGGGGAACAAAACACCTTAACATAAAGAGACTAAAATTCGATTACACACTCACTCACACTGTATGCCCCTTTCATGGTAGAAACCAACAAGAGAGGCATCAGAGAACAAATGCCATAAAAAAGAACTCCTATCAATGGAGAGACAAAAGCTCCCATAAGAAAATCCTAAGAGAGGAAATGATATACATGGTGATTTCATTAAATGCTGTGAAAATGAGATGAGTTGTGTTTTTTTACAAGTATAAATCGTGAGTTGATGGTAAGAGAATTATCTTTGAAATACAAAAATTTATATGAAATAAATTAACCTCTTTTTTTAGATGTAAAACTTCTTCATTTTTTAATTATCATTTTCCCTCTACTTTTCTTATTATTACCATTAGCATCACTACATTAATGCTATGTTTGGATATATATGAATTTGGATTTAAGCTAAATTTATTGTTTAGGTAATTAAACATGTATGGATTTGGATTGAACCTAATCCAAATTCAAATTATACCTCAATTTCTTTATAATTTAAAATCCATTTTAAGCCTTTATTATTTCAAATATTAACTCAACTTCTTTTATAATTTGACCTAAATCCACAAAGGTTTGATAGGCCTGCTAAAGGTAATTAGATCGGACTGCTAAAGCCTTGGGAACAAAACTACCACCGTTGACTGAACTGAATCGACTGCCACTACCGACCAAGACTGCACTGCAAGTGCCAACCGAGACCATATTGTTGACTTCTGTTAGGACCAAACCACCTATGCTAGTAAAGGCCAAAGTGCAGGTGATAATCCAGACTAAATGGTTGACTTCCATCGAGATTGAATTGCCTACATTGGCCCAAACTGGACGGCCGACTTTTACTAGGATTAGACCATCAATGATAGCTCGGATAGGCCCTTGACTTCCACCGAGCTGACTTCTACTAGGATTATACCCCAATAATGACTGAGATTGGATAGCTGACTTCCATTATAACTTAAGAAACAGTGAAGATTAGGACTAAACGACCAACTTTTACTGGGTTTGGACCTACAACAACAACCCAAACTGGACAGCTGACTTCCATAAGGATTAGACCGATAGCAATGATCGAGATAGGATGACCAACTTTCACTTGGACCAGATAGATGATAATGATCGAGATAGGACGACTGACTTCCACAAGGATCGGACTAATATTGGGGCAGCCTGTGCTGATTGGATTAGATGACTTTTTACAATTGAGATTGGATCGCTAGTGCTAATCGTGATTGGATTGTCAATGATTTGATCTTGGTCAAATTTATCAACCCATTCACTGTAGGAGTTGGTTATTTGATCCTGGCCGCAAGCAAAATCCTAGTTGACAATGATGATCAAGTCCTGGTCGCCTCCTACTTGAAGTTGGTCGTCTGGTGTTAGTCGTCATCGTTAATTTGGACCCAGTCGCCTCTGGGTTGAAGTGGGTTGTTTGATCCCAGTTATTGTCGTTAGTCCGAACACTATCACCTCTCTATTAAAATGGGTTGTTTGGTACCAGTCGTCACCATTAGTCCAAACTCAATTGCTTCCCTATTGAAGTCAGCAATCCAATCTTGATGGCATCTTTGATATGATCCCACTGAAAGTCGACCATCTAATCTTAGTCATCGTCAGTGCTACAGTCCCAGTTGGTATTGACAGTTTGGTCCCAATAGGAGTTAGCCATTTAGACCATCAACTTTGTTTAGGAACAGACTGCTGACGTTGTCCAAGTCTCTTTTAAATCCAAACAAGTGATTTAATATTATAATTTGAAATTTTTTATATCATCCAAATAAAGAAATTAAAATCTATGAATTTTAAATGTGAAATTTTAAATCCATATTTTTAACTTAAATCCAAACATCCAAATGTAACTTAAGTGAATTGGTTTTAGTAATAGATTTTATGAATGGTTATGATTAGAATAGTAGAGTAAAAATGATAATAAGGAAATTGAGAGGTTTTGCGTCCTTTTATTTTCCTCATCTAACGAGGAGGATGTGGGCCATAATTAGTAGCCCTTGTTGTTTTGGGAGAGCCCAATAGAGTTGGGTCGATATGAAAACGCCCAATCTCCAAAAGACAAGTTTGGAATGTAGCACGAGCGGGGGTCCTCGCCACGTGGCAAACAGATAGGGGCATGCCTCTCCCACTAGTCCATGACGCTTTCAAACCCAAAGGCTTTGAGCCTAGCGCACAGTCGTGATTCGCCCCTTCTTGCTTTTCCAAAGAGAAAAAACGAAACGGAAACACCCCTTCGTTTTTGTTTTTTGTTTTATTCATTTCGGTGCTACTGCTGAATTCGATCTCTGGCGTGACTCACCAACGATGTGGCGAAGAATTTTCGCTTCTCAGCTCAAATCGCTTGCCACGCTCTCCTCCTCTTCTTCCCGATCTGCTTCCACGCCTGCTCGATTTGGAATCGACACTTCTTCATTTGTTCGTCCCTGCTCTTGTGTTCTTCCTCGCCATTTTAGTTCTGGTAATCTTGTTTTCTTTTATTACTGATAATTTCTTTCGCGATTCATCCCTTGATTGACATAATGCGTTGTTTTATTTTTTTTTTTTTTTGTCACTATAAATAGCGGATGCTGCGATCACGAAGACGGTTGAGGATGTAATGCCTATTGCTACTGGCCATGAGCGCGAGGAGATTGAGGCAGAGCTTCAGGTGACTACTCTCGTGCTTTTCTGGTTTTCTGTGTGGATTATGGATCGTTCTGAATCGTTGTTTTGGCGTAGAGTGGGTAGTTTTGGTATTTGAAGGATAATTCATGTTTCTGAGTTGTTTACTTCTATCAGGGAAAAATGCTTCTGGATATAAACTATCCTGAAGGTCCTTTTGGCACAAAGGTCAGTCTTCTAATATATTTAAAATTTTTCGAAAGACCAATACTGGTTTTGTAGTTGCGTGTTGTCGCTTATTTTGTAGCCAGAGAGAAACATGAGAAAATAAATAAAAACTATCAGAATATCTTAATATTGTGTATTAAAACCTATTAATTCGTATTTAATTTTATCAAAATGTTATATTTGATATGCATATTAATTAAGGCAGCCTTGATTTGATTTTCAAAATGCCAACATATTTTTTATGTCAAATTCAATCCTTCTATCGATTTTTTTATTTTCTTAATGTATACCATAGCAGGCGCTACGCAGCCAGATAATGCATAGCTATTGACATAAAATTAAGTACCACCATTTTGTGGCTCCTCATCCCTGCTTAAGTTAAATAACTAACTTTGAATAGTATTGATGTTGAAAATGATGACTAATTTGTTTGTTTCGATGTATGGAATACTCTCTCCATTTCTATTTATAAGAGAAACTATCACTTTTTACTTGTTTTTTTTTTCAATATAAGCAAAACCATCTATTTCAATAAGCATTTATTACACATTTTCTAAATTACCCCTCATAATTTACATTAACGAGAAATAATTAATACATGCTTATATTAATTAACATGGAGCATTTTAGTCTGATTTTTTTACTTTCAGACATAATTAGTATGATCAACCAACTTTCTTAAACTGTGTAATACAGTTTTTTTTTTTTTTTTCCTTATATATAGAAATGGAAGGAGTATGGGGAAGTGGAAGGAAGATAAAGGAAGTAACATAAATAATGGATTAAAATATAGATATTTACTGATTTTTGAACCTAAACTGCTTATAACATCAGTATGATCTTCCTTTGAAGCAATTTACAATGGACATAATAACCCCCTTGTAAAATAAAACGAAGTATGAGGATCTTTACTATGGCTGAGAAAGAGGAACAGTGAATAAAGGCTTCTAACAAAGAAAGAGTTATAAACATAACATAGAGTTGTTGCATTGTGACATAGATTTTGGGACGGAAAATCATCTTTCATTCTCCTGTATTGAAGTATCACATTCACTTGGGTCATTTTGTCTCAGATGGACTCTAAGTACTATTGCTCTTTGTGCCTTTCTGATCATTTATTCTACTTGTCACATTTAAGCTTGATAAGATCCATTTTTCATTTGATTGACATAGGTTCCAGATATAACATTCATGCTTCCTTATTTTTTGAATTTTTTTTCCTTCAAAAAACTTGCCTCTGAGTGGTAAAGTTACATTTATCTATGTTTGGTTCATATTCACCTTTTCCTCCTGGTATATGTAGTGTTATGTTGTAAACATGTTCCATCTATATTAATCTCATTGTTATTTTGGTTCATAGGAAGCACCTGCTGTTGTTAAGTCATACTATGACAAAAGGATAGTTGGATGCCCTGGAGGTGAAGGCGGTGGGTACTTTTAATCTTTAGATACGTCTTGTGTGCGAGCTTCTTCAATGAAAATGATCATACTTCAGTTATGACATTGAGGTGAATGACTTTTTCACTGCAGAGGATGAGCATGATGTTGTCTGGTTTTGGCTGGAGAAAGACAAGCCTCATGAATGTCCAGTGTGTTCACAGTATTTTGTGGTAAGTTGAGAGTTCCATCTACTATATGTTTACCTTTTTTCCCCATATGTAGCAGCATTACACGATCAGGTTTGACTTACATGCCTGTGCATTTAAGTTTATAGATTTAAAGCTACCTATTTGTTTAGAGACACTTGTTCAAGAGCCCTCCTTGTCATGAATTGCATGGGTTGAGGCTGCTCCCATGAAATTTGAATTTAGATATAGTTTTTCTAATTAATACCCACTCCGGTACCTATTGCAAGTCAGTTAGAACTAACTCACGGGGAAACCAATAAAAGTTGGTTACATAATTGAAATTGTCTAAAAATTGCTTTGATTTTCATTTTTAACTCTAATAAATACCATAAGTTTAAAAAGCAAACATGCTCTATCTCCTCATTGGAAATTGGAAAAAAAGTATACTTTGAAAAAAAGAAATTAATGCTGCACACTCTTGTAACGTATGCTCAGGACCATATAGTTCTTCTAGAAGGTGACTACTATATAAGACCGGAGGGAGTATCTCCGCAATCTGATTACTTTGGACTAGTTTGAACTATATTGGCTGTCAAGTTTTTGGTTCTCCAATAGTAATTATGATAGAATCAGCTTCAGCATATCTGCATGTATATTCCTCTACGTTTAATGTGATTCTTGATCCATCAAGAATTATCAGACATTCTTGATCACTTAATGTGGAATATGAGAGACTAGTCAATTGTCAAAGCATGTTAACATCTTTATTTAACGTTGGTCATTTGGTTGACGTTGATTACCATTTGGTCCCCATTACATAGATTTAGTAGGATCATCAATACATCATATTACATTACAAGGGGATTTTACTACAGACCGGCACTGATTAATGAACGTCACGTTTTAACAGCTTGAAGTGGTTGGACCCGGTGGTCCACCTGATGGACATGGCGATGACGACGACCATCATTGATTTTAAGCCTGCAAATTTTTCTTGAATAAATTTTGGACAGATGAAGAGACTTTGTCTAGCATACACTCGAGTCTTTAAAATACCGGAAGCATTAATGTTGTTTGCTTTTAATTGGATTATACATTGTTTTGATGCTCTTGCAAATTTTGACGTAGAAAATTTGTGATTATTTAGACGCAGTCTGGTCATTTGCTGGAGTTGTCATCATTCCTGTTGGTTAACCTTAATAACGATAGCGACTCTCTGATTTCTTTTCTTTTTGTATAAAAGTTGCTTAAAATAATAATTAAAAGAAAAGCTTCCAGGTTCCGTTACAGAAATTTGAAATAAATTGATGATGTGTAAAGTATGTATACACTTGAGTAATAGTTCAACTTTGATATGCACATGCGAGGGATCAATTGGCGGATTATATTTGGATGGTTCAGCTTGCATTTGTATGCGTATGCAAAAAAAAAAAAAAAAAGTTTCAAAGATGAATGTTATAAAGAGAATTTGTGGATAAGAGTTTGTGACCACCTAAATAAACCGATATTTGTGTCTTCAAATTTATGGGAATCCTAGTTAGTTTATGAAAATTTTAACTCAGCCCAAAAAAAATTGGGACTCTGACCAAGCTTTCTACAAGCACTGGAGGCCTGGAATCCTTGTACATTTACGTTCCAATGTCATACGGAATGAAAATATGGGCCAAATAACGAATGCAGTGATGTTGCGGCTTTGAACGGGTTAGGCGGCACTTCTCAAATAACAGCAACTGTACCAGATGTGGAGCAGCAATGAAGATATCAATCATGTCCTGAGGCATTGTCCACTGGCACGCGAAGTTTGGAGAACTCTTCTTTCCCGAAGGAGATTACTCATCTGGTGACTGGTTGGTACATAACCTTATGGGTATCTCTTCTGATAATGGTATGAGTTCAGAATGGTCTTCTATCTTTGGCCTCACCTGATGGAAGCTATGGGAAGCAAGGAATAGGTTCATTTTTCAACAGGTGTCTACACAAAGCTATCATCTGGTGAGGGAAACAAGGATGTTGGCTGATGGGCACTCACAGTCAGGGATGCTTTAAGACAAACTCAAGGTAATGGCACTAGCAGATCTCTTGGCGTAAACCTCCTTGCGGGCTGGATGACGTTAAACTGTGATGGTGCTGTTAAAAATACTAATGGCTTAGCTGGTGCGGGTTGTCTCTTGCGCAATGAACATGGAAGCTGTAGTAATATTGGGCAGTGCAATTCCGCAAGCTGAGCTTTGGGCAATGCGATTGATGGTCTTCATATGGCGTGGGGTCGTAGATTGTGTGATGGCTGTCCATTTACTATCCCAGGAGACGGTGCTTCCTAATGCTCATAGTGGGCTTAGTGAAGGAGATCTGTTCACTTTTGACTGGCAGTTAGATGTTACTCATGTTTGTTGTGAAGGGAATAGGTGTGCAGATTTTTTTGGGCTTCCTTTGCTGGTAGAAGTTTGCATGGCCAGTACATGCCTCCTAATAATATAAGAGGCTGTTGCAAGACAATACCCTTCGCTTAGGAAATTGGAGACTTTGTAGAAGCAATGCTTAGCTTGCTTTCTGTTTTTTTTTTTTTTTTAAACAGAGATATGTTGCGGCTGAAAACAAAAGCAAAGAAAAGAGGAAAAGAAATGACATATGTTTCCAGGTAAAAGTCAAGAGGTCAAAGGAGAGGGGGAGGGGGAGAGAGAGAGAACAAAAATGGTGGTTGGGAGCGAATGGCACACGCCAAAAAGTAAGTAAAACCAAAAAAAAAAACATATAATAATGATAATGATATTTTTGATTGCACAGATAGGGTTCCACACTAAATATAGGAGGAATTTCAATAAATATTTTTGAACCAAACTTATTTAAATTTAAAATCTCTAACTTTTTAAAATTTCATTACATTTTAGAAATATTGATTTAATATTAAATTTATAAAAAAAATAACAAAATTATCCTTCATTTAAATTGATATCAAAATTGTCATATTTCACCTATTTATTTTCTTATTTTACTTGTCCATTTATTTATAAAATATTATTAATTATCCTATTTCATTAGTTTATTTTCTTGAAATAAAATTAAGTAAAAATTTGACAATGAACAAGTGAAGTGGAGTAATAAATATCAGTTCGTAAGTAAGTGAATAACATGTAGTATAATAATTAATAAAGTGTCTTAAGATGATTTAAACATATAAAATAAAAACAAGTAAGTAAGGCAATGAACAACATTTTGTAAGTAAATTAATAAGTGAAATAGGAAAGTTATAATACTCTCTTCATTAAAAATATAAGGTATTTTTAATTGAATCTCACCCCTCCAATAAAATAGTTACCTACTTTCAAACTAACTCTATCTTTTTATATTTATTCCTATTAATCACCTTACAATAAATATAAAGTCATTATCAATATGAGCACTTTTGAAAAAAAGGCAATGATTACACCTAAAAAAATTAAAAAATCTTATATTTCTAAACATACAACTACTCAAAAAATACTTTATATTTGTTAATGGAGGGAGTATTAATTCAAATGCGGGGCAATTTTGTCAGTTCTTTCAAAAATTTAATAACAAGTCAATACTTTTGAACTGCAGTAAAATTTAAAAAATTTAAATTTAAATAAATATGATCAAGGCTCTTTGTTAAAATTCTCCTCTAAATATAAACATTTTTTAATGAATAATAATAATGTTAAATTTCACATAGAAATTTCCACCAACCTCCTCTTCTTTTGCCAAAGGAAATGATGGAATGACACAAAAGCATACAATGCAATGAACATACTGAAATGACAACTTAATATTATTACTTTCATTAAAGTGTTTTCCCAAATGCTTTTCTCTTTAAGAAAATTATTTATAAGCACAATAAAGTAATAAATCTAAATTAGGTAATTCGAATCCGAACAGAATAGATTCAAAGGCTCGGGTGACAAACTTACCAATAATAAATTGTTACTTCAATTAAATTATTTATCACCATCTCACATTGTTTTAGCAGTAAGAGATGAATGAAAAAAAATTGAATTAAACTATATAAAACTTTTTATATTTTCCTTCATTAAACACTTCAGTCATATTATAAAATTAAAAATTTTATAAAATTTAATCACGACATGTCGTTAAGTTAAAATTTTTTTATACCTATCAATAAAAATTTAAAAATTCGTCATATTATTAATTTAAAATAATAGATTTCTTATAACGTTAAATTGTATTTTTGTAAAAGAAATAGTAACAGAGATTTACCAACAATTATTTTTGCAGACGAATAACCATTTTTTTTTTAAGTATGTTCCACCTATCTATCTTTATCATTCTTAAACTGAAATATGGAGCCACTTCCTTTTATAATCTTATGTCAAAATCAACCCCACTTTACAGCTCACTGAAAGTTAATTCTATTTATGTTGTAAGGACTATAGATTATTAAATCTATAATGCATAGGGAGATTCAACTACAACCTTCTTTTGTTGATTAATGAGTTTTTTAAATGCTTATTCTCTTCTATTCCTTCTTTTAACTCGAACCTGCTTTTATGAAACTTTTGGAATTTATTTATTTATTTTGTTACTTCGTTTATTTATTTTAATCTTTCTCTAAAAAAAAATTTATAGTAGGAAAAGCATATTTTATCAATCTCAGATTAGATTTTAATTATAAAATTATCACATGGATATTTGGAACCAGTTTGAATGTCATCGAGAGTTCATCACCTCTGGACTGTTTAGATCTAATTTAAATGATCAAGATTTACAGCTTTTTATTTCTATTTTTTTTAAAAAATAATATTAATAGATATAGAATCTAAAATAAAGATAATCTTTTAACTGTTAGGTTTTTTTTAAAAAACATTTAAAAAACACCTATTGAAAAACTATAAATTTAGATCATGAAAGTCATATCTATACAGTTTAGAAGTGATGAGCTCTTAGTGCTTATCAGTATGATAAGCATTGAAACTGATTTCATGAATGTTTGAAGGTAATAAAACATTCTAATAATATTTTGAAAGGATAATATATTTTCTAGTCCTTAAACTTTATCTAATCCATGATTTTTGACTCAACATAACTGATTCTTTGCAATTTATTAAATTATAAAATTATATTAATTGAGTTATGTTGAGTAAAATTACTATAAAAATTAAGACGCAATAATCGAGTTGTGTCAAGTTGATCCTAAATCTAGAAAACCTTTTTTAAACTGGGAAGTAATTTTGCAAATACAAAAGCACACGAAGCCATTTTAATCAAACTTTAGCATCAATTTAAAAATTATTGCCCAATGAAAATTTTGAATTTTCCATTTTTCCGCACAGAAAGCTATAAAGCCTCGATGGCCATGAAGTCCCTTGCAAATTTTTCAAACTTTTACTTTGTTGGCTATAGATATTTTTTTCATAAAAAAATATAAAATATTTATTAAAAGGTTGGACGTCAATTAATATAAGATATTTTTAATATTTTAATATGTAACTAATATATTTTTAAAGTGTTCATAATAAATAAATTACTTCATATTTATTTTAAAATGAAATATCCTATCAAGGAAGGATAAATATATAAATATGATATTAAATTAACAACTAATTTATTGAAAATAAAATTTAATTAAAAATATCTTACATCTTTGAGCGAATGAAATATTTAGTATTTAGGAAAAATGATAATAGAATCCTTCAAAATTATATAAATTATAATCCAATCCTTTAAAATGTTATAATTTCATTGAAGTCTCTAAAAATTTTTAAGTCACTAAAATTTAAATTAAAAAAATTATTTTATTATTATTGACAAATTATAATTTCTTATTTAATTTTTATAATTATTTAATAAAAGTTGTTATTTTTTAAACAAAAGTTATGATTTGAGTTTGTTATTTTAAAAATTTATTTTTTAATAATAAAAATTATATTTGACAAGTTTAATTTTTTATTCAATTTTTATGATTTACAGAATAAAAGTTATTATTCTTTAAATAAAAATTTTGTTTGAAGTTTGTTATTTTTAATAAGGGTAAAATAATTTTAATTTAAAAATTATTGACATAAAAATTCCCAGCTTCAATAAAATTTTGGTATTTTGAGGGATTAGTTTGTTATTTATATAATTAAAATTTTTTTTATCATTTTCTCTAGTATCTATTATCTATTAATATACTCAAATGTTAAGAAGTAGCTCTCTTATGTTTATTTTTCCAATGCACAGTGTTGAAATCCTTTGTCTTGTTCAAAACATATCGAATTTCTTTCTATTGATCTAATCATTATAATACTACAAATTATTTGAATTTATTGTGCGAACTATCCACATTTACTGAAGGAAGAGTACGATTGCCAGATAGAAGGCCACAACATCGGATTGTGTTTTGTCTTGTGGATTGAATTATCGCTGGGATATAAGACATAGAATATCCAGTTTCACTGATAACAAAATTGACTAAATTCACATCTTGAAGTCGCTATTTAACGCTGACATCATATCAAATTAAATTAAGCTTCGATTAAATTGGAACATAATAAAATTGACTAAATTCACATCTTGAAGTTGCTATTTAACGCTGACATCACCTCAAATTAAATTAAGCTTTGATTAAATTGGAAGATGCATCAGATAGCATGATCTGATCGGGAGATCAAGGATTAACAAGTAATGATTACGTGAGGACCTGACATGATTTGCAAATATATATCAAACTGGCTTATCATATGCTTTTGAATTTTAATGATGACAATCCAACTTTTCTTTGTTTTTTTCGGAAACCATATTTTGTCTCGTAACTCCACACAGGTCCACCTTATCATCATCGCTCATTTTGAATTTTGCATGCCAACCCAATACCACTTTTATAGCCTTAGAAATAATTGCATTACTATATATATGTATTCACTTTTCTGCTCAAAAAAGAGGTTTTATTGGCATTTTCTCAGTGCATGCTCTTTTGTACAGTTGATATATGGATTTAAGGTGTCTGTTATTTCTTCTACTGGGAAAGTTATCTCCAATTAGTTTCAATAATACTTGAATCTAATTTGATACCACTGGAAATGAAATAATTTATAAAAATAATAATAAACCTTGTTATGGATTTATATTTTATATTGATATCAATATCATGCAATATATATAAAAATTCATATAAAGTTTAAATGAGAATAAATCTTCCAAAAATACTAAAAAAACATTGGATCCACAAAAAAAAAAAAAAACCCTTGTTCTATTCTTGCAATTTAGCCACTTTATAATGTATGAAATGCTCCACTTCAGGTGAAAATTTTTTTTCCAATCAATCAGAGGAAATTCAGGCAAGTTAATTATGAATAAATATCTGAGCATATTGAAGGTGCATTTCATTTAAAAAAGTAATTAATTAATATTAATTTTTAAGAAAGATTAGCTTAAAATTTTCCTTGATGCAGGTTGAATCTGGCGTCTTATCAATGTGACTAAACAAAACAATAAAACATGCAACATGCCCCAAGCTTAGGTATGTGTCCCATCAAAGCATACCATAGTCCAAATATTTAAATGTCCTTGTTTGTTCCAAGACACAGAAAAACAAGTTATTAATTTTATCCAAATCAGTTGATGAATTCGTAGCTTGTTTAAGTGACTGAGGGGAAAAAAAAAGTGAAGCTAGAAACTCACCTCTTATCGTTCACAAGTGTCTACTCAATAGCTGAGTACCAGCTTCTTGGCCTACATGAAACTAAGCAATTGATTCTTCTTCAAGCGTAGAGCTCAAGTCAAATTCCCCTCAAGAGGAGAGGTTTTAAATCTGCGTCCCAAATTATTCCGCTTTTTTTTCTTTAACATATATATATATTTTTTTTTTCTTAAAGGAAAAAAGGGGAATATTTTTTTCCCAGCGTGCATGCCAGCTTATATTGCAGAAGAGAGAGTTTTTGTAAAATATATTGAAAATGGTTAAGTTAGTAGCACTAGTGCCTCTGAGATTTTGAAATTTACAAACTTTTTTCAATTGGGCAATCAATATGTTCCTTTACTATAAAGCTTTTGCCTATCTAAGCAGCCTGATCTAAAGTGCAAGATTACACCCACCACACAGTACTTTTAATCTCCAATAAGATAGTCTAGTGCCAGCAGCATATCTTGTCTGCTCATAAACAAATACTCCTATTTTGTACTCACTCTCCGGTTCAACTATTATTTGTGTTCGGAGCCATTCTTTCTCATATTTTTTTTCATATTCATCAATTGTGGGGTAGGGAAGGAGTTGACAAAACCAAAAAGTTAGCCCTAAGTTCCTCTTAAACAGGGGGAAATCCACTCATTTTTTGACCTAGGAGAGGGATATTAGATGCTTAACCATGTATAGTCAACCAATTAGGTTTCGCCATGTTATCAGCTTGTTTGAACTACAAGTCAACCAGTTTTATATTGATGCTCTTTTTTGTTCCTTAAAACAAAATGCAGAATGATAGTGAATGTAGGTTGCTATGAATCTGTGAGTGCGCTCATGACTTGGCTGAAATTTTAGAATGATAAAAACCCAACTCATAAGATTACTTTTAAGAACTTTTGGTTTTTTGGATTAAAAAAAAAAACCATTTAACAAGTGCTTTGATGCCTAAAAACTTGGGAAAAAAATTAACTTCCAATTGATACTATCACTCAGAGTAGTGTTAGAAGCTCCGCATTGAGATCACTTTAAAAAAAATGAGATTTAAATTTAAAAGGTTTTTTCACCCAACAAACTAATCCTTTAGGGTTGGCTTTTCTTTTGAGCTTGTATTCGTAACATTAGTGTTTTTGTTGAGAGGTCGATGGCAAAGAAAGGCTACCTATGAAAAGCCTTGATGATAGAAGGTTGATCAAAGACTGAGTGAAATGCTATGGAGTGAAGCTGTTAAGAATATTGACTCTCAAACTTATTGTAAGTCTCACATCATAGAACCTCACAAGAAAAGTGAAATGTATAAGTTTAAAGGCTCTCGCACCCAATAACAAGCTATGTCCTTAAACTTGAGCTTATAACAACAAATTAAACCAATATGCACTAAGTGCTTTTGTTGCATTAAAATACACTATTACGTGATATTTGATATTGACTCTAATGTTAAGACGTTTTTCATGCTATAGAGATATTATATGATATTGAAATCTTTACCTCACCAATCTTCCACAAACTTTCACTTTCAAGTAGTCCTTTTATAACTTCAAAGTTCCAATTAACACATACATGCATATAAAAAAGAAGAAAAAGAAATTGATCTTAGTGTTAGCGCTAGCTGTCAATACTTTTTGTAGATCATGATCAAGCTCTTCAAGATTCGGGGCATTCCCTACCCTATTTGAATAGTTCACATAATTTCCGAGTCTTCATCAATGAAGCTTTAGAAGTTCAGAAAAAGAATAAGTGGACAGAAGGAAGCATAGATGAGAA
Organism: Prosopis cineraria; assembly: GCF_029017545.1. Taxonomy (NCBI): domain Eukaryota; kingdom Viridiplantae; phylum Streptophyta; class Magnoliopsida; order Fabales; family Fabaceae; genus Prosopis; species Prosopis cineraria. The sequence goes on from NW_026555344.1 coordinate 8,414,910, forward strand.
TTTAAGTTTTCCAGGTAAGCTGCATGAAAGCTGCATTTTATAGGCGAGCATATATAGTGGTGCACAATGAATGTACTCATTGACCTATGTACATAGTGGCTCTGCCTCTCCGTATATCTGAAATTTTATCTATGTGAGGCAGGGATATATACCAGATCCACTTCACAATAAACTACGGATTTGATGTTACTGTAGGAATCAAAGCTGCAAAATCTCTACTCAACTTGGGGACACTGGAACAGGAAAATCCATCAAAGACAATAAACGAAGTGTGCAAGTGGAACATTTTTTTCAAATTGGATTCCACTACAGCTCTCTCTAGCAGGCAATGGAAAAGACGTGTTCTTTAACCTGATAGTAATTTAGAAATGGGACTTGTACTGGAAAATGTTTGGGCTGCAATTTTTCTATTTCCATTCCTCTTTACATGATTTTCGGATATTATTTACTACACGCACACATGTACTATACTGTACTATTCTTTTGATTCGTGCTGTTTTTGAAGAGTATAAACAGACAAAACTTTTGTACAAGTGGGGCTTGAGCAGCTGAGCACAGCCGGGGGGGGGGGGGGAGATAATAGTGTAAAAAGCTTACGTGCTTTTTCTTCTCAATCCTAATATGAAATCCAGTTTGATAAGCTTTATCATTATTATCTATCAAGAACTATAGAAATCAGGGGGAAATACCCGGAAGCTCCCTTTCCCTTTTCCATATGCAATTTGCTGCTGATTTCTTCCTTTTTGTCCTTGAGAATATAATATTTCAAAATTTTAAAACTATTGGTTCGAGGTTAATGGGAATCCATCAATCATGCAGAAATTCATAAACAAATCATTTGTGAAAAGAAAGAGATTTTCTTTTGTGCAGACTTAGGTTATTCTCTTTCTCTCTCCCTCTCAAGTTTTCAGTAATATTCTTCAGTTATCGTTGTGGCTTCCTTTATTTTCAAGCCACTGTCCGTAAAGCACAGATTCTCTATGCTTAGAAAACGGATGAATGTGATGTGCTGATAAAAGGTTTACTTCTTTTGTCTGTCTCTTGTTCTCTCCTTTTCATGGATGCCCATCTATCTAGGTGGTTTTGGCCGCGATCTATATAGCTTTTGTTCTCACTAATACATTTTCAATGCATATTCCCACGTTTTATTCCAACACCACCACACCCTTCTGTGTATAAATACACTACCATTCTCCATTTTCTTCATTGCAGATCCTCTTCCCATAGTCATTGCAATAGCTGAGGGTGCTTTCAACAATTTTCAAGCTGCAAAATGAGCTATGCGTATTCTCATGTGGGCTCTGGTTTGTTTTTCTTCTCCTCATGAACTGTAGAAATCCTGTAACCTGCATGAGCTTTTGCTAGCCTTCTAACTGTTTGTGTTTTGCACCTTGTATTAAAAAAGTCACTTTTATAAGATTTTCATCTGTCTCTTTCCCCCTCTTCTTCTGCTGTTTGATATATTTACTCTTTGTGAGGATTCTTGTCATTTTTTCCCCTTGTTTTGAACTCCATCAGCTTTCTTGCTTGTGAAAAATGCAGGTAGTAGAACTGGTCGAAGAACTTTTGAGTTTGGGAAAACTCATGTGGTGAGGCCCAAAGGAAAACACCAAGCCACTATTGTTTGGTTACATGGTCTTGGTGACAATGGTTCCAGGTAAGGATGCTCTTTACACTGCCTTAACTATGACTCCTTCTTTCTCCTCAAGTCCTGTGTTGATGGCTGTGTAATTTTCTTGGGTTGTGTTAATCCTTTCATTATTTTCTTCCATTCTAGAGAAAATGTATTTTTTGGTCCTTAAAGGACGCATATCTAAATTATTTGGCCTCTGAATCTTAAAATAACACATTTTGTCGTTGAAAATATGTATTTATGTTTGAGGGACTAATTAATACTGCCTGAAAAACTTAATGGGACTAAATTGAAATAAAAAGGTCCATTTCTTCCCCTTATTTTAAATGGGTGTACTGCAAATTCATTTGAGTGATTAATGCATGGTTATGGAACTCAAGGGGAAGTTGAATCTACTCTAAGAAGGATGAAACTTCTGAAGGAAAAAAATGTCAAACATTGTGGCAGGCTTCATATTTGTGTTTTTTCCTCGATGTTAAGTGCTTTCAGAGTTCAGCTTCTTTCTGTTGCGATTCTAAATGGAATAAATTCTGTTGCTGGAAAATGTGGTACTATGATATAATGTAATCTCCATTTTTTAACTTTGGAAAATTTAATTTAGAAGAGCATATACTAAATTCTTATTTGGGGGACCAAATGCTCACTTTTTCCTCTACCCATCTGAACAATATTAGACAAGCCTTTTGACAGAAGAATATTTTATATGGAAAAAAAAAAAAATCTTGCACAAATATTAGAAATATTCTTTTCTTCAGTGTTAGTGTTGTTATTAACAAAGCCATTAAATCGGATGATTTAAAGCGTGGTTGAGAATCTTGACGATCACTTTTAGCAGACCAGTGGTTTCTGGCTGATGTCTGCTGGCTTTTCTAATTATATGCCTGAATCATCTCATAAAAGAACCACAGAAACTTCACCAAAATTTGTACTCTTGTTAAATTACTGAAAATTTAGTGAATGGCCTTGAAATGATATGAGTATCTAAAGACAAGCTTATCTGATTCTGAGGTTTGTTCCTTGCAGCTCCTCTCAGCTTCTGGAATCTCTTCCTCTTCCAAATGTAAGAATATGCATATTCCTTCTATTAGTTACCTAACTCATCAACTCACACATTCTCACTTCACACATTTACTAATGATTTAGTCCTTTGATTTATTAATCTGTATGAGTAAGGTCCCTGAAACTTGTTACTCATTGTATTTTAGTCCCTCTGTTGGACCAAATTGGACATCTACTCTTCTTTGAAGAACTAACTCTACATCTGAGCATTGAGTTATAAAATTTAAGGGACTAAATAAATCCAAAACCAAAACGTAATTTCAGATAGATATTGTATAGTCACTCTTAAATGCTTCAATAAATTTTTGGCACAGTTTCTTACGACATCATATGATGCAGATCAAATGGATTTGCCCTACTGCTCCTACCCGTCCTGTAGCTGTACTTGGCGGTTTCCCTTGCACTGCATGTAATGCAACCTTGTCTTCTATTCCGATACATACATACATAGAAGCACTACAAGAATCTAACATGGTAAATTTATATTGATAAGGGTTCGATGTGGGAGAACTTTCAGAAGATGGTCCTGATGATTGGGAGGGTTTAGATGCTTCAGCAGCTCACATTGCCAACTTACTGTCTACAGAGCCAGCTGATGGTACCATCTACATCTAAATTTTACACACTCTCAAACAACATTCTGTATTGGAAAATGAAATTTTCTTTATCATTATACATCATTGAAGGGAAAGGAAAAGGAAGGAAGAGAAGTAATGAAACACCAACCTATGTCAAATTTATCAGTTTAAGTTCTTTTCACTTGTCGGTCTGAGACCATGTCAAGTTTGCAGCAATTTTTGAAAATTGGGATTAGGATCCAAGATCTTGTAATTGAAATGTTGTAGATTCAATCTGTTTATGAATCTCATTAACATGCGATGAAACTTTTGTGATAGTGAAAGTTGGTATTGGAGGCTTCAGCATGGGTGCAGCAACAGCCTTATACTCAGCAACTTGTTTTGCCCTGGGAAGGTATGGAAATGGCATTCCATACTCTGTCAACTTAAGAGCAGTTGTTGGCTTAAGTGGTTGGCTTCCAGGATCAAGGTATAATGACTTTAATCACTTTAGGTTATGACAAAGAACATTCAGCTTCAATATTCTTTTGCAAAAGTTTGCTGACAAGTTTATACCTTGTGGTTAAAAATTGATATTATGCAGGAGTTTAAGAAACAAGATAGAAGTGTCACATGAAGCAAGAAGGAGAGCAGCTTCATTACCCCTATTGCTGTGCCATGGAATAAGTATGTGTCTGCATATATTATCATCCAATAGCACTGTTTCTTATGAACCTGAATTTTTCCGGGTCTTATCTCTTAAAGTTCCTGAAGTCCATCAACTACCTCATGATTAAAGTATATATGTTTTAAATGATTTGGTTGCTAATGGAAGCCTATCTACAAATCATTTTTCAGGCGATGATGTAGTTCCTTTCAAATATGGAGAGAAATCAGCACAGTCCTTAAGTTCAGCAGGATTTCGATATATCACATTCAAATCCTATGATGGGTAAGTTAATTTATGCTGATGGAGATATATCAGTTAATACATGATCCACCAGCCCTTGTATGCAGGAACTTTCTGAGCTCTAATTTGATTTAGTTTGTTGTGTTTAGCACAACTTAGGTCTCGGCCTTGTACTCAAAAAGAAAAAAAAATTACTCCCTCCAATCCTATTTGTAGGACACTTTGTAGAAGAAATTTTGGTTTAAAATGTACAATACCTTATAATAATTAAATCACTTTTTTTTAATTTTACCTTTTCTTAATTAACATGAAGATATTTAATATAGTCATATCATGATTTAAAGATAAGAGTAAAAATGAAAAATACATATCATTTTTTAATGATATCAAGAAAAAAAAGACTAGTTTTTTTAAGATTTGTGAAACGATTGAAAGTGTTTTATAATAAGATTTGGAGGAAGTACATCAGTTAAAGTTAGAGTCTTGATGTTTTGGTTTGTGTGCAGGATTGGTCATTATACAGTTCCAAGGGAGATGGATGAGGTGTGCAATTGGCTTAGCTCAAGGCTGGGGCTTGAAGGATGATCATAAATGGCATGCTTTGGTATAGGTAGATCATTGAAGGGTTGGTGGGTATATCTATATATATATATATATATATTATGTACACATAAGGTGTAGGAGAATTAATTTCCGGGTCTTTTTCCCCCCTCTTTGGTCATGTTCCTGATGAATAATGCTCTGAATGTGTTTTCATGTTTTTTCTGTTACGTTATATTATTAAGAACCTAGAGACTAACAGTTGTATTATTAGAAATATTTTTAGTTGTAATTGGTGGCTGGCTTCTTTATCTCCAAAGTTACTTTAATTCATAGTCATAAAGAAAAATGGCAGATACCGAAGAGAGCATGATACAGACTTTCTAGCTTGATATTTATGGCCAATTTGAGATAGGATGACACATTTTCACAGGACTCACGTTAAAAATGATTGATTACACTTGATTTGGAAATCCCAATCAACTCATTCGCTTGAACTAATAAATTGTTAAACCAATATTTTTATCAATTTAATAAAATATTTTGTTTACAAGACTGATATGATCACAATTGGCCTATTATTTTAATAATTAATCCTAGAACTAATACCTTAACTAATTAATTACCAATTTGGTTTTCAATAACTAGACTTGTTTATGAACATTTCAATTGTAGTTCAACTCCATATGAAAAAGCATTCCACTTTCGTTTTAGCAAGTAAAGAGCCACATTTTTATTCTTTGGTGCTTCTGTGAGTGTCCTTTCCAAAGAATAAGAAAATCAGTATCATAGCTTCATGATTGTGCTCTATGCACGTTGGACACTTGGTTGAAGATGAACTGCACATCCGTTCATAGAAGGCATGGACTAGCAATTATTATTATTTTTTCTCTTTTTCCTTTTTATAAACTACTAGAAATTATTTCTTGGGTCTAAAGATTCCGCATAACTCGAAAAACTTCCAAGTTTTCTTAAAAACTAATATATTCCTTAAATTTAATTTAACGTTGATCTTTGAAATAGTAACTGTAGATAATCTTGAGTGCGAGTCAGAGTTATAAAATTCAGTCTCGATTTCCATTTTACTTCATATATACAAAAGAAAGCAAAGCATGTAAGCGTATCAATCGAACCTAATTTCTTTATTCGACAAATAAGTTATAATTATCCATAGATTCCGGTACAAATAATAACGCCATTCAATTAGAAATAGATTACATCAAACAAGTCCTTCCAACCTACCCCCTCATAAAAAATTGAACCTCATCATATAGTCGAGCTTTTACTTCTTGGACGTAATATCTTTAAGCAAATCCTTCAATTCACCATTCTATATGAGATGTAAAATATCGTTAAGCAATAGACAAAGCAGAAAATTAAAAAAAAAAAATCAACTCCAGAAATGATAGAATTAACCTGGTGCATATTGAGAATAATGTCTGATCCACCTACAAACTCTCCGTTGATAAAAATTTGTGGAAACGTGGGCCAGTTACTACAGGGGAAGAACATTTAGACATCAAACAAAAAAATTGTTAGTTGTTGCCAATCAACCAACATTTAAAGGGAAAGCAATTAGATTCGGAAGCATGTCTACTAGAGTTCCCATGTTTGAGAATCTACTGATAATTTTAAAACTTTGACATGTTTGTTTATTTGACTATTAGCCATTGCCTGCAATTGTGGGGTGAGGATTGAAGCTTTGGTGACATGTGGAAGATGAATCAGAGAGAAACAAGGGAAAAGAGAGTGGTATAAGTATTTGCCTTCTGGAATTGTGACATTTAGGGTATGACCTCAGAAAATCACAAAGGACTAGTGTGTGTGTGTGTGTGAAAATATATATATACATATATATATATATATATATGTATTGGAATAATTCTAATTTTAAAAGGCATGCTGAGCTTAAAATTAAAATGAGAGGCTTAAAACCAATTGTCTAAATCCTGACTGCAGAATGTGGGGGGCACAAATGAAATGAAACCTCAATCCATCATAATGGAAAACCATCACTTGTCAAATTCTTAGTAAACAATTGTAATTGTAAATTGGCAACAATTTTTATTGTGATTAGTGACATCAGAAATGTTATGAATCAAACAGTTATAAGACCAACAAGCGTCTCTACCTGAAAGCTTTTACAGCACTTTTCAGTTCAGCATCCTCCAAAATGTTTCTAGCACTAAATGGAACATCTGCAGTAGTCAATCATACAGTGTAAATTGCAATTTCCAGAATTGTCATGATGTAAACACTAATTCATATAACAACAAGGAGCAGTCTTAACCCACTAAGTGATCAGCTACAGAATTCCATTACACCATTGTGCTCTATTAACAGCCAATGCTTTGGATAAACCATTCACCAAACCGTCCCGCTTAAAAACACCAATTCATATTACTATCAAATTTCTTGCATGAAAAAGACTAGAAGTGAGAAGAATGCATTTAGAGGTGGAGCATATAATCTGATGGTGCAGATATATCGAAATAGCAAGGACAAATCTAAAGTCGTGTCATCCTGCATAATTAAGCCATAGATTGAAAACCAAGATAAATCTAAGATTCATTCTTCTTTTGAATATTCTCCACATGCAAATCTCATCTCATATCTTTGTCTGACAATTGTATGACACACCCACATCAAGTATCTCACAGGTATCAGGTCTAACCAGTGCTATCTCGTATTCTATTCAAAGTTTTTTGTGCTTGCCATACCATAATTTCTCATGTGTCCATACACCTCAAAGACCGTTAAATTCAAGCAACTCCAAACAAAATCCATCCACCAACCAGAGTATATTCAGAAGTCATAAACATTACTGACATGAGACTCTTTACAACGACATCTTCAAAGTAGCAGTACTTTTAAGAATTTCGCAAGAAAAAATCCATCAAAAGAGGTAAGGATAAATAAACAGACAATAATGTCTGACAATAAGGAAGGGGCAACCCATTCCACATTGATTTATTAAACAAAGGATTTCATACCAGATCTCCACAGTGATAGACCCAGGAAAATGAATCAATGGGGCATAATTTTTACTTAAAATATATATTAATATTCATTAAATTATATTAAAGATATAACATAATAAAATTTAATACTTAAAAGCAATGCGAAAAAAATGAAATTATTAAAAAAAATAAAAAACTTTATTTATATAAAAAAAATTTTATGTTTATAAGTATCATGTGTTTTATTTTTATTAAATAAAATCCATATAGCTCTTTTTATAGAAGAGAATTTTGTTGGCATAAAATTTTTATAAATATTTTTTTATAAATTATTACCCATCCATTATAAAACTATTGCTATTGAAGGTTGTAACACACTGATAATATTTTAGCCTTTTAGGTCATAAATTTTTTGATGGGATATGTGAATTTTTGTAAGGGGGGAAGTGAATTTTTTTTTTTTTTGGAAATGATGGGGGGCAAGACGGCAAATGAAATTTTTTTGAAGGGGGAAAATAAATTTTTCTGGGTCATCTTATGTAATATTTTCTGGGCTTGTGGGGGCAACAATAACGTGGGTATGTCCCTGTCTCCACATGACATTTCAAAAGTTAGATAAGCATACAATTTTTAGATCACAGGGGAAAACAACACTTCCATGACAAATTGGGTGATAAAAGTTCAGACAAGTATGCCCATGTTTAAGCAAGGACACAACAGGAATTTTAGTACTCACCATATTGTTGCAAAACTTTAACTGCAAGAGAACTAAATCCGCACTGTGGGAACTCAGGCACGCCTTTCATGTAAATCATAACTGGATTGTCCTTGACATCCTGCCCACATTTGCCACAGTTAACCAGAGTTTGAAGTTACAGATTGCTTGAGTGATTAAATGGGGAAAAACATTTGACTTATTTAACATGCACAAAATTATCTTGATGTACACTAACCTGCTCAACAACATCTTTCAACGAAATGCCAGAATTCTCAAGCTTATTAGTTGGCTTGAAGTCATTATGTGTGTCTGGATCATTTGGCACAGTGGTTGAAAATCTCAATCCATAATTGTACAGTGACCCACCTACCTGCTACCATGTTAGAGCAAAGATCATTGGAAAGAAGATCGCAACTCATTGATAAAGTACAATTATTATAAGTTCTATCTCTAATGGACATAATATTGCAATGTTAAATCAACTCGAGTTAATATTAACAGGCCACCTTTCTGAAATCAACTCCAGATTAAGCAAATAGAACATAAGGAACTATCAAGCACACACAATGCCTAGTCAAGTGCTGACGTAGACGTGGAAACACAAATGAACGATCCTATCTGTTCACTGACAAGTTAACAATACAAGGGCCAAGGAAAAATTAGAGGTCCATTTAAATTTTGAAAATAAAAGAATATTTGTATAATTTGAGGAAAATTCAGATGAGTAAAACTGGAGTAAGACCTAAGAAATGGTTTGCTACAATTCCAAAAGCTCTACATGGAATAATAATTTAGCAAAATAATAATAATAATAATAAACAGAGCTAGAGAGAGAGACAATCTCACTGTATGGTCACAGCCCTTCAAACTTTCAATCAAATACGAAAAAGGGAATCACAGTCACTACAGATTCAAATAAGAACCGAGCAAAGCAATTTGCCGGCTCCCATATATTGGCAGCACACATTTGCAGTACGGAATGCCAACGCCATTTCAATTGCAATGAAAAAATTCTAACTTAATGCAGTTGAATACTTTGGCAAGGATAGATTGAAGACATCCAAGGCAATAGAAACAAAACAATAAAACATACGACACCTATCAACACAAATTGCAGAAAGTAAATAACTTTATACATTCCACACAACGAGTTAACAAAAGAGATGCAAGAATCAAAAATTAGTCTTGTTCGTGTCAACAAAGAGATGCTCCAACGTCTTACCGGTCCACTGAGAGAACGAGCAGTGAATCGCTTCAAGATGATGTTCGGCAGTGAACCCGCCATAATATTCCAATCTGAAATGAATACAAGTGAAATAAGAAAACACAGTCGGAACTCAGAGGAATACATGAACTTCTATTCCGAAGTTCATCTTGATAATCTATCCACATTTGGTTAGCAATTGCATCTCTTATAACTCCACCCCTAGCAGCCTCGTCACTCTCCCTCCTTGAAGCATGATTATTATCAGTATGAAATTCTCATGGAATCCTAAACAACGGGTCACTAAATTATTAAATCTTTGACTGAAAGGTAAATTCGTCTAATTTAGAACAGAGTAGCAAAACATATAGCAACAAAGTCACAAAAGGAATATATTGGCATGTTCTGCCAAACTAAATGTAAATGCAAGGGATGTGCAAGAACACCTCAAACTTAAATCCTTTCAAGGGTAATATGGAATCAAATCAAACACCTCAAACGCAGAGAATCATAGAAAAAGATGAGAAGCAAAACCCAGAATGTTCAATCTTAAAGAACAGAAGTCTGACATACGAAGTGTTGAGAGAAAGGATAGTATCTTACCTAAGCCGCAGATCTGCGCAGGAGACGAGCGTCGAGACGCTGACCGACAAAGAGCGAACGGCGAGCGAATGATGGCGAGAAGTCGAGAACGGCGCGCTAATCGCAGAGGAGTGAGAGAATGCAGCGACGCCGATGATCAAATTTAACAATTTGGTTTTTTTATATAACTTATTATTATTATTATTATTATTATTATTATTATAAAAGAAAAATGCAAATACTAACTACTAAGATAGGATAAATCACCTCCGAGTAATCGAATATATGCTGATGATAAAATTGAGTGTGTGTTAGTGTGTGGGGTTTACACAATATATAATATATAAGTTTGAAAAAATTAATCTTTTAATTTTCAATTTACTTATAATTTAATTTTTTAATTATAATTTATTATGATTCAATCCTTTAACTTTTCATTGGTTTATGATTTAGTCCTTTAATTTTTGTTATTTTTTTTTATATTACCTTAGATTCTATATCAAAAAATAAGATGAGGGTATTTTAGAGCAAAATATGATCATTTCTTTTATCATTTTATTTGATAAAGATAATTTTTAAAAAAATTAAAAAAAAAGATTGAATTATAAGTAAATTAAAAATTAAGAGATTAAGTTGCAAGAAATTATAGTTGAAAGATTAAATTACAGCGAATCATAACTGAGGAATTAAGTTGCAAATAAATTAAAAGTTGAAAGATTAAAAATTAATTTTCCCACTAAGTTTTTTTTTTACCAACAATATAATATAGGAAAAATTATATCTAAGTCTTATATAAGAAAGTTTATTACCAAAATCTCATAAAATTTATAAAATACTCTCAAATCTTATGCATTTACAAATTCACTGGGGGCATTTATAATTGGACAACAACAATTTACAATAATGATCGGTGCCTATTTATCAATATCTTTAATTAAGTTATAAATATATAAATTTTGAGATTTGATAATATTTTGTGAATTTTATGAGATTTTTTGATGAAAATTTTGTTTATGTGGGACCTAAATAAAATGTTGCCAATAATATATAAGTACATTAAAAAAAAATACTTGGGCAAAATAAAAATGGATATACATTAAAAAAGAAAAAAAAAACCTTCCGTAAAATGGAAAAAAAAGTAAAAGCCCGGTCAAAAAAAATAAAACTCAACCAAAGAAAAATATTTTAAATATGTACTTAATTTTTAATTTATTAAAAATTCAAGTATTAAAATTTTATTAATAAAAATTAGTTGTTATAATAAAATTTATATTTAAATATATTTATTTAAAAATTAATTTAATAAAAATTATTTGAATTATTGATGATTTATAATTTAAAATATTTTTTTAAATATATAATATAAAAAAATATAGATTTATGATAATTTATAATTTTTGATATAATTATAATATATTATAAAAGTTTAAAAAATATGAAAAAATTTGAAATAATATAAAATTTAATATATTAAATAATAAAAATAAAAAATATAAAGTTTGATATGTTGAAAAAAAATAATATAATAAATAATTTAACATACATTAATATTGAAAATTAATATGATTTAAAAAATATATATGATACATTTTTTATTCAAAAAAAATTTAATCAACTTGATAAATATTTGTTGGTTGATACAAATTTTAATATATTAAATAATAAAAGTATAAAACATAAAATTTAATTTATTGGACAAAAATTTTATACTCCCTTTATTCAAAAATATAAGACATTTTTTGAAGAGTTGAATGTTTAAAAATGTAAGGTATTTTTAATTTTTTAAGGTATAATTATTGTTTTTTTTTTCAAATGCGCTCCTATTGATAATGACTTTATATTTATTATAAGGTATTTAATAAGGATAAATATAAAAAAAATATAATTAATTAAAAAGTAAATAAATATTTTATTGGGATGAGATTATGTTAAAAATACTTTATATTTTTTAACAGATAAAGTAAATAGTTGGACAAATATCGATACTAAAAATTAATAAAATTAATTATTTAATATACAATGCTAAAACTTTAACTTTAAAGATTATTATTTAAATTTAAATAATTATTATATTTTTAATGAATTAATAATATTTTTTATTTTAATTAAATAATAATAAATTATAATTAAGATATTATGATCAAGTTATATTCCACTTTTAAAAGATTTATCGTCATACATTTATCAATATCATTTTTAATAAAATTTTTAAAATATTTTTAAAATGCACCTTTATCTCTTCATCTTTTATTAAAAAAACATATTTTTAATCCTCATAATTTGATTATATTTTATTATAAATTCTTAATTTTTTTTTATTTTAAATTTTTAAATTTTTATTTTTTAATATTTTTTGTTTATTCAAAGTCTTTATATTTTTTTTATTTATTTAAGAATCTAAAATATAGTAAAATAAAAATTTAAAAATTTAAAAAATGAAAAAAATATAAAAATTTATAATAAAATACGACCGGTAAGTTTTTTCTTTTACAAACAATATCTCACGTTTTAAACGTGAGAAAAATACTTTTCAAATGCTAAAAAGACCCAAACAAACTCTAAAACTCCCAAAACCCTCGTCCTCTCGAATGTTAAAAAGTAAAAGCCCAGTCGTTCTTCGCCAGTCTCGTCTTCGGCACGCTCTCTTCCTCCATTCCTGAACTCCGTCGCCCACATCGACAACGTCAAACTGTCCTAACCGGCGTCGTTTCTTTGTCCCGTGCTAGTCTTCGCTGTGAGGTAATGTTATTGACTGTCATATTTTCCTTTCATGTTTGATGCTCCTTACGGTTCATCCTAGGTTCGTCCAGATCCTTATTTTTCTCTTTTATATGAATTTTCTGGAGATGAGTAAAGCATCTGAGTCTGAGCTTGTAGATACATGAGCTTGTAGATGAAGATTTGATGTTGAGAAGTTGATGATATGGCAGAGCATCAATCACATAAGAATTGTAGAAAACAACTAACCCATCTTCCTTTGTAGCTTTTGATTAGATTAGTTCTGTAGTTTAAATTATCCTCAGTTGTTACCAAAAAATATATCCTTAGTTGCAGTTTGATCACTTAGTCATTTGCATGGCCTCTTCCTCTCTGTAACTATGCTTATGGGTCAATGCTTAGTAGAAAGAGCTCAATACTTAATTAGGAAATGTGCGTGCTCTTGAATTCCTTAAAAATCCGAAGGGAAAAATGCCTACTTGTGCCCAGTAAAAATTTCTACCTAGTCATTTGCATTTACAGCAACTTTGGATCGGAGAGCTCAAAGATGCCGCATAAATCATGTCCATTCGATTAATTTCTTATGTTTGTTATTGTTACCCTAAGATCACTCTCCATTCTTCCGTTTTTCTGTCTTTTAATTCGTCTCATCCCATTGATTGCTTCGTGATTGAAGTAGGTGTTGTTGCAGTCAAATCGTTTTGGGATACTCCAAAGTTGCATACGTAACTTGCCAGAAGATTGACTGAGATGGCAAAGGACAAACTGAAGAAATCTCATCGCGTAGCAGATGAAGTTGAACCAGCTAATGAACATGTGCAATCTGATAGGAAAGGTATCATATACTCTTCATGTTTCTAGTTCTTGGTTCTTACGCATGCCCTTATGCATATTGGTTGACTATATTTATGGATTTCCATTACGTTCTGTTGTAATAATTGTCAAATCTCAAATACTTTTCCTACTCTAAGGGGACATTGTATGTGATAGATTACTTTGAAGCCCATGATCACTTGGAAGTTGCATGTGACAAAATGTTTCATTATCTTTTTTTTTTTGGGGGGGGGGTTCTAAACCTTTTCCTTTACATTCTCTATAAATGTTTTAATCCGCAACCTACATCCTCTGACTTGGAACCGGAAGCAGCGTTACCTGCAGAGAGCAAAAAAGCTAAGAAAAGGCAAGCTGCTGAACTTGATCCTGATCTTCCAACCATAACGGAGGAGGTGAATTTTGGTAAGAATTATGGAATGTTTAACTGTTCATTGAATGATGGATGTTAGTAAGCATAAATACCCTTTTCTTAGGTCTCACGTCCGTTGATTATGTCATTTTCTCTTAATAATTGATCTGAACCATTTATTTCATTAACCTTTTCTCTCTTTAACAAGTGATCTGTCATGAAAATTCCGATTTCTGCTTTTGTAATACCATGGAAATGTTAATTAAAGTTTGCGTCTGCATATATGTTTTCCTTTGAACCTTGTAAATACCTATAATGTGTTATATTCTTTGCATATATGATTTTGTATGACAAACTTCTATACTTAATACAGGATGTCAAAATCTGAAAGCTAACAGGTTTAAGGATGCTGGATCTTAAAATATGGTTTTTTTTTTTTTTTGGGGTGAAATCATTGGAGTACCTTTTTGTTTCCTTAAAATTCATCCTCGGATCAAAGTGAGGATGCTAAATATGCCATATTTCTTCCTATACTGGTACCAGATGTAGATCAAAGTGAGGTTGCAGATGGAGTCCTTGATTTTGACGTGCATGAGCCAACGATGGGAGAAAAACTTGCTAGTCTCACTTTGCAAGGTGAAAATGACAAATCCAAGAGTGGCAAGGAACTAGAATCTTCAGCGCTAACAATGCCTCCAAGTGCAAACTCAGTAGATGTTTTGCTCAAGCAAGCATTGCATGCTGATGATCGTGCCCTGATACTAGACTGCTTGTATACACAAGATGAGAAGGTTTATATTTTTTGTTCTTTTTCTACCAAATCATCTTGTCTTGGAATGGTAAATTATTTTCATCATCAGGCTCTTGTATGATATGCATGATGTATCCCTTTTTGCAGGTTATCCAGAAGTCAATTTCACAATTGAAGATATCCGATGTTCTTAAATTTTCAAACTTCCTTGTATCCATTGTTGAGTCTAGGTAAAAACATCATTATAGTAATTGTACCTTATTTGTTCAGTATTTCCATATCTTTGTACATTCAATTTCTAGTACTAATATACATGATACCCTTTCTTTTTCTCTTTCATAGGGGTGCAATTTTGGCGTGTGCTGAACGGTGGTTGAAATGTCTGCTTCTAGAACATGCGACCGTAATAATATCCCAGGAATCTTCATTCCAGTCTTTGAATTCTTTGGATCAGGTGGACTGTTAGATAATGACTCATTATAGATTTCTCATTGTGCAAGACGACATAGCCGCTGATTGAAAACACATTCTGAAATTTTATTGGACTGCTTTTGTCAACTCTTGAGTAGTTGTTCATGATACTAGCTTCTTCAATTGAATCTGTTGTCTTTTACAGCTGATTGGTTCTAGGGTCTCCACTTTCAATTCCGCCATTGAATTGTCAAGCACCATAGACCTCCTTTTCGCTAGAGTAAGTTTCTTTAACTTTTACATACTTCCTCCGTTTTTATATGTAAGAGAAAATAACTGTATTACTTAGTTCAAGAAAATTGGTGAACTATAATCATTGTCTCTGAAAGTAAAAAATTAGACTAAAATACCCTTGCATTTTATTAAAACAAGACTGCATTAATTGTTTCTTATGAATGAAAATTATGAGTTTATAAAGGATAGTTTAGGAAAATTGTAATAAATATTTATTAAGATATATGGTTTTATTTATAAATGAAAACAAAGCAAGTGGAAGTTTCTTTTATATATAGAATCGGAGGAAGTACATGGTTAGCAGAACACAAGGATAGATTGAACTTATTCATGGTTTTTTTATTGCAGGATATTGATGAGGAGGCAGATGAAGGAGAACAAACAGTGCCATTTATCTACGAGGACCAGCATAGTGATGAAGAATCTGATGACGCAATGGATACTGACCAAAATACTCGAGATGAAGAACAATCCGGTGATGCATTTGACAGTGACGAGGACACTGAAGGAGATGATGATGTTGTTATTGAGTGATTTGTTCTTTTTATAACTTTCATGATATATACTAGTTCTAGCTGAGAGAAATTTTGTCCATTAACGGCTAAATGTCATTCCATATTTTTGTAATTGCTGGGTTTTGTGAACACAGGAAAAGTGATCAAAAAGAATATTTATATTGCCACGTATGCATTCGCTTTTATTTTTGAAGCTTAATGTAGTAGCTCCATTTTTGTTAAGAGTTACTATTAATTAGTAATCCAATTCCAATAAATTATGTGAGAAATTACAGTAAACAGGTACGTATATTTTTTTTTAAAAAAAAAAAGAGTAAGTTTGATGCTTTTATTCTTTTATTAGCTAAAGTTTTCTTTTTTTAGGTCAACCTTATTAAAGTTAGCGAAATGACAAAACCAAAAAAAAACTCTAAATCCAATACAAACTCTAAATTCACAAATTTACAATTTAAAGTTTTAATATTTATCAATGCAAGTTTATTGATTTACAAGTTGTAACATCTTAAAAACTTATAATCCAATTAAGTAAAGTAAAATAAAATAATTGAGTTAATTAATGAGGTATGTAGTTAAAGAGGTTTAATTAGTGTGGTAGGTTATGTTTTCAGCTCTAAATTCATGTTCAAAATGAAGTTAGATGATCTAGACATCAAAAAATAAGAAAAGTTGAAAAAATCGTTATGTCATATGTCATGGTGTGTAACATGTCCACTACGGAACACAAATAACAAACAACAAAGGAGGATATCTCTGTGTCATGCTCCATGGCATATGTTACATGTGCTGTAGTGCATGATCAAAAAATTATAGAAATAAGTTTGCATCCAATTCCTCTATTAGAGCTTGCTTAATTGGAGATTTAAGAGTTTATTGGAGCTAGAGAACACCAAAGATAAGTGTATTAATCTTTCTCCTCTTTTTTTCTTCCATTTTCTTGAACAGTTAAGTAAAAGTTTCAATTAGAATAATAATTTTTGATTCATATAAATTATAGGTCTAGAACATTAGTTAAAGTAGAGTTAATAAGAGTTGTTTAGATTATTTAAATTTAGTATTAATGGTTTTGTAAGTCCTTAGCTAGTAAGGGCCATTAATATTTAAAAATTGCATTTATGAAGGTAGTTGAAAATGTCTAATGGCCATTAATTGTGATTTAAAGGTTCATTAATGACAATG
Organism: Prosopis cineraria; assembly: GCF_029017545.1. Classification (NCBI taxonomy): domain Eukaryota; kingdom Viridiplantae; phylum Streptophyta; class Magnoliopsida; order Fabales; family Fabaceae; genus Prosopis; species Prosopis cineraria. The sequence goes on from NW_026555344.1 coordinate 8,432,121, forward strand.
TGGGTTATAAAAACCTAATAAATCTCATGGTATGATAAGAAATAGGAGATTATATTTTTATGCAAGTGGAAAAGAATGAGATAAAGTGTTATAAAGTATTCAAATGAAGATATTAATATTTATTTTGTGGTTGAATTGTAAATTAATATATTTGACACCATTTAAGCTGAGAAGAGTTTTGAAAGTTGTGTTTTGAGAGACAAATTTTTAACCTCTCAAAGATTTGCGGTAATTGATAAAAATTTAGCTTATATAATTACTTGTTAATTAATTAATTATTAAAATAAATCATTAAGAACTTATTAGGTGCTTGTAAATTCATTGATGCAAATTTTGGCAAGTCATGCAATAGGTGAAAAATGCTTGAATTATGAGAATAAAATGTATGTCTATACATGTATGTTTGAGACTTGAGTAAGTGTGCGTGTATGTGTATCTATTCTTGAAAATAAATAGCATGAGATGTTGTGCATATTATTTGTGGAGTATATCAGAGAAAATTTGTTATGGGCACGATATGATGTGATTAATGAGGTTAGAGTAGCATACTATGTACCACTTTGTATCAATGCCATAGGTCTTGGATGTTGTCGTAGTGTTTGAGCCTCTTAAATATCATTATATAATTCAATTCTTAGGGATTTATATGGCAAGCAGTGTTTGGAAGAAGACAACTTTTTACATGATCCTCTAATTACTTGAAAGGTTAGTTTTATAACCGTCGGTTATGGAAATACCTCAACCAAACAAAAATATTAATGCCATTGAATAGAAATTTTTTATTATATTTTATTAGGTTAAAGTATATATTTAATTCTTTAACTTTACACAATATTTTATTTTAGTCTCTTAACTTTATAAAGTTTTTTTTTGGTTTTTAACTTTAATGTTGTTATTTTTACTTCAACAAATTTTTACTTTGAACTTTTAAATATTGATAAAACATTCTCAAATGTTAAAATATTAAGTTTAATTTTTTTCGAAATAACAATAATTAACATAAAAAATAATCATTTAAAACTAATGATATTATGATTAAATGACGAAAAAGATATTTTACAAAATTAAGGATCAAGTTAAAATTTTATATAAAATTAGAGGATTAAAAATATATTTGAACATATTTTATTATGAAACCAAATATCTTTTGGCGTGCAGTGCACATGTTTTTTTTTAAATTAACCCAAATTAAAAATATTGAAGATATACAAATATTGTACAAATATATCGCGAGCATGAGTTTAAGAAAAAAAACTCTTTTCAAAATATTAACATATTGGGTAAGAAAATTTCTTAAACTCATAAAATACATTTTACCTCTAACATTTTAAAAGATTAAAATAGTGGGTAAGAATTTTAGTCTCGTGCTATTAAATTAAAGCATTGGCATTAAAATCATCCTTTTTTTAATGCATAAGAGTGCATGCATTCTAGAGAGCTTATAAAAATCTTCTCCATTCTCATTCTCTATAATTAAATATAATTTAAGACCATCGATAACTCGTCAACTAACGTGATGAAACTGGATGGCGAAAATGAAATGAAAAGAGCAATTTTTCATTTGAAAAATGTTTTTATCTTTGGTTAACTTGAAATTGATGGTAAAAATAAATTAGATCGAGTTAGGTTTTGGTTAAATAATTCTAAATTTATATGGTAAATCTAAAGCTTAAATTTGACCTAAATTCTATGTAAAATTATTTTTGTGACTTAAGTTTAAGTCTACGTAAAATTTAACTTAACTTAAAAACTTGTTTAAAAGTTTACTTAAAATTACACTTTTTAAATAGGCTTACATCATAAGCTTTAAAAATCTAGTATAAGTTGTAGGATTATTAAAAGTTATATATATACATCCTAACCTACCAACTAAAATACAAAATAAGCAAAAAAAAAAAAAACTTATCAACTACAATATGGTAACAAAATTGTAACCAATACATGTATAAGTCCAATTTAATTAAAAACATAATTAAAAAATAGAAATAAAAATAATATATGAATTAAAAATTAAATGATAAAACTAGTATATCATAAATTCATCAAACAAGACATAATAAGAAAGAACATGGGTAAGGAAGAATCGTTTAGTATTTTCAAATTCTGATATACAAAAAAAAATTAGAAGGGGCTGAAGAAAGGAGGTGAAATTGATTATATCAAAATTTTTAAATTAAATGCTATATATTACATATTATATATACATAATATATTATATAATAATATATATATATATATATATAAATAAATAGATTGGCCTACGAGGCTCATAAGTTAGACATTATAAAAATAAGTTTGGCTTATTTATCTAAATAGTTCTAATTAAAAATCTAAACTTAACAATGATGCATTTAATAAATATGCTTAACTTAATTTAAAATAAGTTAACTTATAGGTAGGGTCATGGCAGCTCATAGGCAAGTAAGACAATTGCTTAGGACCCCTAAAAAAAGCCTTAAATACTCCTAATATATATAGATTAAATAAATGTAATTGAACTCTTATGTAATAAATCCCAAATATAAAAAGCAAAGCCCCAACTATTTTCCAGATTAAAAACCTTTTCATATTTTTAAAATAATATTTAATTATTGGGTTAGTTCTAACGTAGCAATTAATTATTATTTATTTTTTTTATAATTCTCATTTTGGAATTATCATAATCTCTATTTCTCTCTCACTTCCCATCTCCACTCCTCCATTTTCCCCTCTTTTCTTATTTCTATTCTAAAGCCTAAAGAAATTTCATCGGTCATTAAACACCGTTTTTGCTGCAATATTTTTTTTGTTTTATATTTTTGTATCTAACCAAACCATTAGAGCATATACCATTTGTGAATACCGTATTTTGTCCGAACATTTTAAATTTAATAAAATAATAATAATAAATAACTAAAAAATATAAAAATATAAAAATAAAATTTAATCTTTTTTAGGATTATATTTTCAAAAAAAATTTAATTTAATTGATAGGATTTAATTTTATTTGAGATAATCTTTTATTGACTAGGATTTTAATTTTTTTAGTTCAAAAAAAAAGACAAAAATATATATAATAATCCAAAATCTCTCCACTCTCGGTTAGACATAAACATACCAAAAAGAAAGCAAGAACAGCAGAGAGCACAGAGCAGTCTCGCACATACACGAAACACACGAACACAGTCAGCACAAAAAGGATAAAGCAACCTGAGTTACAGACGCCGAAAGCACCAAGCACACACGAGCAAAATATAGAAGAAGCAGAAACACGAAAACACAGGTTGCAGAAAAGAGCTTCACAGAAAAAAAAGTAGCAAGCAACCAGAACACATATACATACACTTTTCTGCCAGCAGAAAGAAAAAACAGAGCCAGAGACGTAAAACCGGATATGCATGTTACAGCACACAAAAAGAAAATAGAAAAGTGCACACGAATACAAAAAGAGACGGAGCAGCGAGCACACACAGCAGAAAAAAAAAGCAAAACGCGGCCACGCATGCACGGGAAAGACGCTAGAGAAACAGAGCAGAGAAAGAGCAGCAGAAAAGGAGAGAGAGAGGAAGCCAAGAGGGAAAGACTGAGAGTATAAAAGGATGTTCATACTAGGAGAGGAAAAAAAAGACCAAAAACTGAATGAAAAACAGAGACTAAGGGACGGAGAGAGGAGAAACGGAGGCAGCCGAGAAGAGACCGAGAGGAGAGCTTTCTAGAAAAGGGAGTGAGTGAAAATTTGATTCTTTAAAAAAGGCCAAGAGCTTGAAGTTATTTGATTCTCAAAAGGGAAAACTGAGAGCGAGTGACAGTGAGAGATTAAACCATTTGCTGAAATAAGAATGAGGAACGAATAGGATAGAGGAAGTGAAGCAAAGAGGAAGGACGAAGAACAAGAATAGTCAGTTGAAGTTGCTCATTTCCATTTGCTGCAACAGAACTCTAGCCTTCTTCTCGGCTTGGTGCATCTGAAGGTTTGGAAAGGAGACTGAACTTTACCTCTTCTTCTTCACCTTCTGAATCACTCTGTGGCCGACGATGGTGTGCGTGCATGTGCTCAGTCTTCATCTCCTCTTCCTTTCTCAGTTACGAGCATCGCGGGAGCGTGTGTAAAGTTAGTTCACTCCTTATTAATTGCTTCCATGAATTTTATATCCAGATGAATAATTCTCGAATATACGTATTTTTTTTTTATGCTCATATGCTAAGCACATATATATTCTTTTTAAAACTTGAAGTAGGAGATTTTGAGAATTTTTGCAGGCATTTAAAATGATCTCATACCATAAAGATCAATAAGATTTTGCAAGTACGAGGATCAATTTTGTAGGTACTTATACGGGTTCTAAAGGCCCATTATTGAAATTAACTCTCTCTTTATACTAAATATTTAAGTTCCATGTGAGATTTTAAGAATCTTCATAGGAACTTAAATTAATCACATTATCGTGTGGGACAGTAAGTCCTCGTAGATATAGTGATTTTCAATTTTTATAATAAATAAGTGATTTTTGCAAATAATCATATAATATACAATTTAAGAAACTTAATTAACCAAATTAAATGTATTTAAATTGTAACCATATTTACCGATTATATCTTTTAGTCATGTGAGATTTTTGAATCTCCGTAGGCTTCTAAGATCATCGTATTATCGTATGAGTCAATAAGACTCTGCAGATATAACGATTTAGTTTTTAAAATATATATATACATATATATTATATAATTAATTAAATCAATTAATTAAATTTAATTCCTTTATCATGTGAGATTTTAGAATCTCTACAGATATTTAGGATAAATCATATTACCGTATAAGCCAATAAGGCTATACAGGTATGATGATTAAAATTCTTTAAAAACATATATACATACTTAAGCAAACTATTATTAACACTTAAGAATAAATAAATTAAATTACTAAATTCTTTTATCGTGTGAGGTTTCGGAATCTCCGTAGATACTTAGAATAATTGCATTACCGTATGAACTAATAAGGCTCTGCAGGTATAGCAATTAAAATTCTCAACCATAAAACATAAAAAAATAATAAATAATGATTTTAAACCCTTTTCTTTCTTATTCCAAAAATTCAAAAATGGAGAAAATAATTAAAATTAAATTGCCTTTTGTAATTTAAAACACACATATCAAAATTTCAGAAATTGTTTTATTTGCAAAATAGTGAATTATTTCTAATTAATTTCTCTTCAAAAAAATATTTTCACCAATAAACTTTTAAGCTCGAACTACGTGGACTTTGATCCCCATCACAGGGTACGTAGGCCTCAGAGTCAGATTCTGAGTCAAGTCCGTCCTTTCTCGTAAATAAATAAACAGTTCTCACTCAATTATCATCATTTTTATATCAAACACATGAATATAAAAGGGATAATTAAAATAATTTTAAAACCATATTAATAGAGCACAACAAACTTCAGGTAACCGTTCTCGCGAACGGGTGTTGTGGGGTGCCTAATACCTTCCCCACACTCAACCGACTCCCGAACCTATTCTTTGATTTCGCAGATCACCCATATCTTCCATTAATCGGTTTCCCGAGATTTACCTCAAAATCTTGGTGGCGACTCCTCGTTCGATCCGGTTCCTGCCGCGAAGGCCAGGACCTCCGCTCGCGCGCCGTCCGCGTCGCATTTTTCCGGGTGCGACACCATTAAATAGGGACTTTGTGTTTTTGTCTTTGTATTGTAAGGTGTGTTTGTTCCATTTTATTCCAAGCTTTATTTTTCAAAATACAAAATACTGAGTGTTTAATTTTATTATTATTTTTAGAGGTAAAAAAATGTCAAATAGAAAGTATGAATCTAGTTATTAAGAGTGAAATGTTAGAATTACTTAATTACAAAATTCTGTTATCTAATTTTGTAGCTCAAAAAGTTAGAAAAGTAATATAAGGATCGTTAAATTATTATATTTTATGCTCCTTTACTCATTTTATCTTAGGCATCAAAATTTTTTAAAACAGCCTTACTTGTAGGCCTCTAATAGTGACTTGACTTACTTTCACCCCTACTTCAACCTTTTTTGTGGCAAAAAAAAACATGGAAGCATTTTTAAAATTGTATGATATACTGTATATAACAATGATTCATTACTTTTGCATAATATTAAATTAACAAAAACAATTTGAGAATACAATTGAATTTAAAAATTAAAATCATGGAAAAATCTCCATGATAATTATAGAATCAGCATATTACATGAGAAATATTAAAAAATTTCTATAATAAAATAATTAATATTAACAAAGAATGAAAAATGGGGGGAAAAAGTGGAGGGGCTAGGGTGGACTATAATCTAGTCAGGCAGCATGCATGGCCCCGAACCAATATCACTGTCAACTCATTAGTTTCAACCCCTAACACTCATCTGCTCAGAGATGCCAACCTTGTTTATGTGAACTTATGGATTGAATAAAGGAAAATACAAACAAGCTTTGGACGGATCTATGTTAATTGTGATCACTTGAAGGCAGAGTTGCCCCCATAAATAATTCCATTTATTCCCATTCAGATTTTCACTACCATACAGGTTAGTGCTTATTGCATGACCTTTCATAGAAATAGTTGTCTATTTTATAATTATGTGTTTTCTGGAAAATCATGCACAGATTTTGCCTCAACAAACACAATTTTGAATTTTCTGGGTTGGCGATTAGAACAAGCACGAATCCAGCATCCAGGGCAATGTAACAGTGTCATATTGATGATTTAACTGATTATTTTAGATGTAACCACTTAGGCAGAGCCCGATTACATTGATGGGCTTGAGCTGTAACAGCAGTATTTTGCATTTCGGCTCAAACATTCAGGACTTTTGGATGCTTCGGCTCCGTTAACCCCAGAAAAAAAAAAAAAAACAAAACAAAAACTGCAACGGCTAGAAGCCTGCGTGGCCAAAACAATCAGGTGACATCAAACGAGGAAAGCCACGCACTTCACTCCCACGAGGAAACCTAACACGGGGTTCAGACTTCACAGTTGCAGAAAGCTTCCGTCTTTCACACTGTTCTTTTTCTTTGTCAATGGATTTTCACTCAGAACCATTTTGCAACTGAGGGAAATTAATGGGGGTGGGGGGAAATTTCTGGGATTTGCTAAAGCCATACGCACGAGACGAAGGTTTGGATTTCTTAAGGGACAAGCGAGTCGCCGTGGACCTCTCCTTCTGGATCATCCAGCATCAGACTGCTATCAAGGCCCATGCTCGGAAACCCCATCTGCGACTCACCTTCTTTCGCACTATCAATCTCTTCTCCAAGGTGCATATGATGTCTTAGTCTTACATTTTTCCATTCTCACTCCGACCCGTTTGGTTGTTACTTTTGTGCTATGTTTGGTTAGACGGGAGGGGACGGGAAGGGGGAGGGGAAGAATCCCCCCACTTTGGGGGAGGTTTTGGAGGGGAAAAATTTGCAGGGGAGGGAAACTCCAACCAAAACAGGGGTTAAGGAAAAGTGTTTGAAAGCGATGTCTTCTTCTTCCTCCTCCTCCTCTTCTTTTGTTGTCGTTTTGGTTTAAATGAGTTCTTGTCCAGTGAAAGAGTAGCTAGCAAGGGTGTCATTATGATGAGGTGGACATAAATTAGTGTTCTTTTGTCTCGTTTGCTTCATTGGCAAGGAGAGGCAGAGAAGTAAGTTTTATTTGGGATAGATTGATGGTGGTTTTGTGAATTTTGCAGTTTGGAGCATATCCAGTCTTCGTGGTAGATGGGACCCCATCGCCGTTGAAATCGCAAGCTAGGATTTCAAGATTTTTCCGTTTTTCTGGCATTGAACTAACAGATTTTCCGGTGGGTGAAGAAAGTGTTCCCGTTGAGAGGAACCGTGAATTTTCAAGACGTGTTAAAGAATGTGTGGTGCGTCGATTGATTAACCTTGATCCCTGTCGTCAGTTTGCAATTGTTCTGCAGATCCTCCTTTTTTTTTTTTGGCATTATCTGCTATTGTGATCAAATCGTCATTTCATCCTTAAATACACGATGGATTCATGGTCTATTTGTTAAAAAGAAAAAAAGGTCTTGGATTCATGGTCTATCCCAAAACACTATCGATCTCAATTAGCGTGTTGGATATGTAAGCTTCATGTTTTTTTTTTCCCGTATTAATAATGACTTTGGATCTGTTCAGATTATTTTTTGAAACTTTTTTTTTTCCATTATTAAGAGGGAAACATTTCTGATGTTAATATAAATATATTGGATATTTATTGAGTTATTATGGGCGCATCATTTCAGCGACTGAAGAAAAATCAAGTTAATTTAGTGTTATGTAGAATTATTATTCATTTTGAAGTCCTTTTTCTGGGTGCTTTTACATGGCTGCACTTTATTGAGAAAACATTCAAGGATAAGTCTTGCAAATTAAGAGAGGATTTGGTTTAGGAGAATTTTATTATTTAGGAGTCTTGGCAGTTCTTTTGTTTAGGAGTGATCATCCTTCTGAAGGACTACCTTTTGTATTCAGATTCATCCAGTTTAGCTTGAATAAATGAGATGTGTACACTTCAAGTGAGCGAGATGTTGCATTCACCAACCTTTGAATTCAACCCTAAACTTCAACTGATTGATCCTGCATTGTTTCCATTAATTTCTTCTGTATCTTATGTCAATAACATTTCTTTACTTACTATAAGTGGTTGGAGTTCTTTTTTATTAATTTATACTTGTTTGTTCTTTTTTAATCTTTTCTATATAGTTATAATTGTTTGGTGTTAGGAACTTGTTGAGCTACTCGGAATGCCTGTACTATATGCTAAAGGAGAGGCAGAAGCACTCTGTGCCCAATTAAATAGTGAAGGTTATGTGGATGCTTGCATTACATCTGACAGTGATGCATTCCTATTCGGTGCGAAATGTGTCATAAAAGCTTCTGCTCTAATGCTAAAGTAAGTGGCCTTGTAAATACAGTGCCGGCTGCCATCTTCCTTCTTTTTCCTTAATTTTTCTCATGTCTTCTGATTATTGTCAAAATTTATAATAATTCAAATTTGCCTGACTGATTAAATTGAGTTGTAAATATGCTAATTTCATTTATATGACAAAAGAAAGTTCAAAGCTAAATCTAATATAATTACCTTAGTCTAGCCCCTCTTTATTCTTGCATTGTCAGTCTGTCACAAAGGGTTTCCTTGTTATGTCTTTATGGTAGTAATTAAAAGTTAATATTTACTCCTTTTAAGATAGAGTGCATGAGATGAGGAAGGAGGACTGAGATGATTATGCAGGTTTAACCACAAACTGTCTTTTTGGTCAAATAATTCTTTCCAACATACATATATTTTAGTTCCATAACTCCCAAAACATAGCAACATATAAGCAGAATCTCTGACATGGAAATTCCAACTTTGTCTGAAAATTTCTCTTTATCAACCTTTAAAAATAGAGAGATGCATTTTCCATGCCGGATGGGATTACTTGAGTGCTCTTTCTTCCTGCAATCTTCTGGACTCTTTTTTATTTTTTTAAATTTTTTTTTATGGATTTCTTTTGGCTTTTTGTTTAGTTTAAGACTTTTATTGTCTGCAGGAAGCGTTTGAATGCTACAATATGGAAGATATTGAATCTGGTCTTGGGTTGAAGAGGAAACACCTCATAGCTATTTCTCTTCTTGTTGGAAATGATCATGATTTAACAGGTGTTCAAGGGATTGGGCTTGATACGGCTCTTCGTTTTGTTAGTTGTTTTAGTGAAGCAGATGTATTGAATAGGTGTAAATTCATGATTATATCGTACTTTTTATTTTTGATCATGAAATGATTAGTATAAAGTGAAAATTAATTAGTTTGGATTGAGAATGTCTTTTTGCAGATTGCAAGAGATTGGCAATGGGAAAGTTTCTCCCACCGGCATTAAATCTGCTGAAGATTGTGTTGACATGGATGGGAACTTTCCAAGCCATAAACAGCTTCACTGTTCCTTTTGTGGGCATCCAGGCAGCAAAAGAGATCATATGAAATCTCCTTGTGAATTTTGCAGTGCAAATGATAATGAAGGTTGCTTGAGAAAACCAGAGGGTTTTACTTGCGGTTGCCCTTCCTGTGATATGGTATGCTCTCTCAGCCATTTTAGTTTTACTAGGGTGGTTTTTAAGTTCAACCTTGGATTGGCAGCTTAGGAAACGAAAGGCACAGAGAAGGATGGAAAATTGGCACACAAAAATTTGTCTCAAGATTGCAAAGGAGCCCAAGTTTCCCAGAGATGAAATCATTGAAATGTACTTCTGCAATGACAATGGTTGCCACTCTGGTATGTTGAATTCTCTCTCTAGCTGTAATTGGCAAGATGAATTTTGTCACTGGCATTAAATTACAATTGCCCTTAGTGAGGTTTTTATGATATGTGCTCAGGATTTGGGTGTATATCCTATTTATGTTGATTTTCTTCAAGTTTTGCTAATATGTCTGTAATTATGGAAACTTGTTATTATAGTTGCCATTCATTCTATATTTTGTCCTTCAATTGTTGTAGCAAGTGATGGTCCTTGCATCTCATGGAGTAGACCAAAGATTGAGATGCTGATAGATTTTTTAAACTTTCATCAGCATTGGGATCCGGCTTACATTCGAAAGCAGATTTTTCCTATGATGTCTACCATCTTTTTGAGAGACATGGCTAATACTCCTGTAGAAAGTCTCGTATTTGGGACATTTGAGTTTGATTCAATACAACGTGTGAAGATAAGATATGGATATCAATTTTATGTTGTCAAGTGGAAATGTGCAGTTGGCAACATTAGTTGTACAGTTCCATCACACGAATCTAGCATGCAACAAGCAGATGGTAGTGAGATTGATGATTTTGTGGATCTACTAGATGATTCTAGTGTCTCTGATATGAGTGATGGTTGTAGCTTCCTATTGACAGATGAAAATATGGATCTTGTGAGGGCTGCATTTCCAGCAAAAGTTGAAGGGTTTTGGCAAGAACAGGTGCGCTTACTTTTTACCTTTTCAAGCCCCCTTTAAAAAATCCTTTTTGACTTTTCAATCATCTGCCCTATGTGACATTATTTTAGTTGATTGTGGGAGTTGGAAATTGAATTACTAGTATTATAAATTTAGGACGTCAACCTTTTTATTGTGTATTAGTTTAATTAAATTTGGCATTGAACTGTTAAGAGTCAAAAAATTCGTTGGCAAAAGAATTATGGCTTTATTTTGCAAATAGTTCATAATCAAGTGTTGAATAGACGTAGTTATGGGAACTAATAGGGACCAGGATAGGATGTTGGTGGGCCCATGATTATTGGCCCCAGACTAATTCATGGGTTGTAAGGTGTGAGAGTGCAAGAGAGAGAAGATATAGATTGACAAGGAATATAAGAGGGGTGAGAGGCTAGTGAGAGGTAGTAAGTGTTGTGGAAGAGACTCTAGCCTCTTAAAAGCTAGATGTGAGGGTTACATGTTGTTTGTGATTTCTTTTGCTTATTATACTCATCTTTTCTACCTAGTGGAATAAAGCTGTTGGTGTATTACACCCATCCTCTACTTAGATCATATTCTAGCGAATATATTTTCTTTGGGCTGATTCACTTGCTTATCATTTTGGCTTCCGGTGAAGTTGCTGTAGTGTTGAGCTTTTGGTGGAGGAGAGCACACACTGTCACACAATTGGCTCTTCTTCATCTTCATCTTTGGAGTGGCACACAGAGGGAGAGGGAGTGGGCTGTATTGGAGAGGGAATGTCGATAGATTTGAGACTTGAGAGGGAATGGAAGGAGTGAATAGATATGAGATGATACACCTCGAACTTGTTCGATTGGGACGATGGAGACGGGACGAATCTTCATCATCTTCTAGCAGCTTGATGCGCAATGTGGATCTGGAGAGTGGAATGGAGTATTGGATGGAGGTGATGGGAGATTAGTCAATTAGGAGTTCAGGACTTGGGGATTTTACAGCGATTGCCAATAGTATTATTAGGATAGAAATAACTAAATAAAAGAGGGGCCAGTTTGCATAACTCGTATGCTAGCCTTGTATAGCTCGCCCTTTTCACAAGGCAGGCTAATCCAACCCATGTCTGAAAACAGGCTCATTTTGCTAGCTTAGCCTACTAAAATTGGAAGGTAAATGGGTTGGTCTGCCGGGCCTGTGCTTGTTTTCCTGACTCTAGTTTGGTACACATCAACCTGATGCCACAAGAGCATGAGTGAGTTATGATCTACTCCAATCGACTTGCTACCTTGGTTTGCTTCGTGTAGGTTGCCCTTGATTTTGAAGAGCCACATTTGAAGCAACTGGAATGGGCCATGATGGAAGAAATTGCATGAAATAGGGTGAATTTCTGGTGACAGGAGCATGCGAGGAGCATGAAGAACCTTATTCTAAGTTGAGGGTAGGGAGAAAGAGATGGAAGGAGGGATAGAAAGAGATAGGGAGAAAGCAAGGAGAAATTAAATCGAGGGGGAGAGACCGAAATGTTTGAACTTCGTTCAAGTTTAAATAAACTGAATCCTAAAATTTCAAAAGAAATATAATCCTAGATAAGATAGGATAATACACTTAAATACTAATTCAACTTCAAACTAAATTAACATCCTACTTAAATTTTCACAAGACAATTAAATTCAATTTTTCTTCCAATCTCCATCACCTGGTTTATGTTTTTAACTCGTGTTATTGGAAGTTTGAGTCCTAATTTGCTCTTGAAAAATGCAGGAATTGAAGGGATTGAAAATAAGAAAAGCTTCTACCCCGCAATCTCTAGAGAATGAGAATTCATCACCATTGAACACAAGAAGCACTCAACTAAGCATTACAAAGTTCTACCGCTCAGTGAAAACGCAAAATCATTCAAAACAGGAAGAGGCATCTGATAGCTTTGATAACCTTGATGGTGGGACCTCAAAAGGGAAAAGAACGATGTCCAGTCCAAATCTAACGAAATCAGCGAGGCGTCGCCTTTTATTTAAGTAGATATGTTAAACTTTTGGATCTCGAGTCCTGAAATGCTTTTGGAAAATGTTGAGGCAACAAGAGTTTGAACATAGACTGGCGTGTTAGTATGGTATTAGGTTTCTTTTTTGCATGTCTAGGGTGGGTCTTCAGAGGTGAGATAACTTCTTATGTTATTAGCTTCTGTTTCTTTCCATTCATGTATAAATCTCATTTTCTTTTCTGTAAATTGCGGTCTTTCTTAGTGTTGAGTTCTTGTGTTGTGTGGCTAGAATTTCAATTTAGATTATGTTGTCTTATAGCCTCAACTGATGTTTTTCTTCATAATCTTTTGATACATCGATCATGGTTGAAATTATACAGGATAATCTTCGCAAGAGATCTTCACAAGGCTTTTCAATTAACTACTATGAAATCATCAAGGATAATCTTTTGTCAAAACATTTCACATAATCCTTGAACATTAGCCCTACATTCTAATCATACAGATGGTCTACATTTTGTTTTGCCCCTCATGTTAAGGAAGGTACCTACACCTTCAGCCTATTGTTTGCCAACGTCACATTCAACTTGTTTTTTACATTGGTCGACTTATGAGGGTTCCTTCCAATTTGACAGAAGGATATCAAATGTTATGTTTTTGATAGTTGATAATTTATTTTATATCATTTCATAGTATAACATATTAAATATTTCTTGAAAAATAATTTATAATTAAATTTGCACTTTTACCTTTTAACATGTATGGTAGGTATGTTGGGATAAATGACATGCTAAACTTGTGTTTTTATACATGCATTGCAGTAGTATGTCTCCCAGTTATTTGTATGGTATATTTGAAAGCCTTCATTGTTTACATTTATGAGTTGAAAAAAAAAAAAGGTTATTGCTTGTCTTCTGAGTTTTGATTCAAATCAATATCTTGATTTTATATTCATTGAGTTAGGAAATAAAAATAAGTCCAAATGATAATCTATTTCTTTGTACCTCATTTGGTTGGTGCAAACAAAAGGGTTCTCCTTTCTCTTGCACAAAAATTGGGTGTGTTCTCTACTAACATTACTTAGTACTAACTCTTTATTTTCTCACTTTTTTTATCAAGGGAAAAAAAGAAAATTTTATTTATAAATACGCCTTTTTTATTCTCTTTTCCATTTCACTCTATTTCATGAACCAAAAGGCTTTCATTGGTAAATATGCTTTATAGAAAAAGAAGGTAATGTAGTATTTCATTAAAAATATTTTATTTTAATTTTAATTTATTGTCGATCTCATTTAGTAGGGTAAGTTTTATTGTTGTTGTTAACTTGATTGATGGAGTAATAGTAATATGTAATTTTTTTCAATAAATTTTTTAATATAATTAATGTATTATACAAAGTTAATAAGTGAATTTTTTGCATTAAGAAGCATGTAAATTTATCTCATCTGCTAAATTTCAGGGGAATCTATTTTCCCTTGAAAAGGCTTGTAAGATAACATTGACTTCAAATTATTTTTTTAAAAAAGGACTCTTGGACTCTATGTTGAAATGAAAATACTAAATACTGGTTAAAATTAACGATTAGAGGTGGAGTGATTTTATTATGATGGTGGCTTGTCAATCAACCGCCAAAAAGTTTATTTCTAATTCCAAAAATTAACTAAGAATTTAGTGTTTTATCTTTTGTCTGAAGTGTTGGGATTTTTTTTTTTTTAAACATTTCGAAGTGCTTTTTCCTTTTTGTAATAAGGCCTTACTTCAGGGGTGAAAATGTGGTTTCTGTTGAAATTAAAAAAAATGAAAAATAATGTTATTGTCCGAACATTTCCTTTAGGAATGAGATTTTACCAATTAATAACTTTGTACATTGAATCTAGCATACAAAAAGAATGCTAGTGGTTCAGGTGAATGATAATAAATGCAATGCTTTGCGCTTTTTTCTCCCCTTGATATTGCAACTTCTGCAATAGATCTATTTGTTATTGTCATCATGGAGTTTGATGCTCACAGAGAAGATGAATCAGTACCAATTTTTGGCATCAGAGTCTTGGCTGTGGATGGAGGTTCAACATGCCTAGCAATTATATCCAAAATTCTCCATGGCCTTGGACGTGAAGGTATCTGCATCAACATATTTTAAAAGGAAAATGTGTTTTGCTTTCATTTGTATCAAGTTCTGCATGATTAACTAGATTTTTCTTTTTTTAATATTCTTGCCACTAATTTTATGATACTACTGGTTCATGAAAATATCAGGAGAATAGAATAGGCTAAAAGTGTCTACTATATACTTTGTGAGCACAACTTATTCATGCCTTATGCTTATTATAGTTCTCAAATTTTGATGTCATTTATGTTATATTTTCTACAATAAATCACTAGAAATGGATGATATAGTCATTCCTGATAATTTAAGCCCTTGTGTCACAAATATAATTTGGGCATGCAATAATGGTGTCCTAGAGCAATTTGAGGCATATGCCATACCTGTTACAAGTGTGGAACAACCATTGGACATTATAGATTTGATATTTTAAAAGCATTTGTTCTTGCTTCATACCATCTAATAATATGATTCCTACACGAGTGGGGTGTGTGGAATTACTTGATGTAAATGGCCGTATAACACCTAAAAAATTAAGTCTAGTCAAATAAAAAACAAGTTCTAATTAAACTAATAAAACTCAAGTATTCTTTTAATAAAAAATGTAGTACAGTCCAAGTATTCTAATGTGTGTGTGTGTGGGTGTGGCCAAATAATCAAAAAAATTAATTATTTAATTTATATTGTTGTGATTTAATTATAACTCAATCTCTAAACTTTAATTTATTGTAATTAACTCGATTGGTCCTTATAGTTGTAACTTAATTGTAACTCAATTCATATCTTTGTCCTATTTAACTCATTTTTCTAGAGGTTTAGCCATTAAATATTAGTTCCTATATTTTAAAATTTTAATCTTTATAACTTTTATAAAGCTTAAAAGAGTTTAGTAATTTAAAATATTTTTAAATTTTAACATAATTTAAATATTTTTTAATTTTATTGTGTAAAATATAGGAACTAATATTTAAAATAATTAAAATTATAAAGATTGAGTTTGTAAGAGTTAAAATTTAGAGACTGGGAAACTTCTAAGTCAAACTATAAAGATTGAGTTATAATAAATTAAAATTATAAAAAGCAAATGATTACTTTTCCCTAATTAAAATCAAACCCAAAATTATCATTCTGTTAAGACCAAACCCAAGATGTAACTAATTCAAATCAATCAACCTAGCTAATTAAACAAAACTCATGCCTCAAATTAGACTAAAAACATACAACCCAATCTCACTAATCATTAAAACTAGGGGTAACTAACCTAAAATTGGTCAACCTGCTTTGACGTGAACAAATTCAGGTCAAATTTTTAAAAAAAGTAACCTAAAGACCTAATCTAAAATGTCTATTGAAGTTAGTCATTTCACATGTTAAAATTTCAATGAATAAGAATTTTGAGTTAAATTAAAACATTTGAAATGAATTTCAAATTGTCATGAACTTCTTACTCAATATCAAATCTACATAAGGATTTGAATTATAAAAACTTTCCCATAAACAAGATCTGAATTTTTTATATAAAAAATATCTCAAAGATTATGATACAATTTTTCAAAAATCTACAAATCTATGTATCAACCAATAAACTTGAATTCTTGTTTCAAGAAGTTACCCATAACTCTCATTAACAAATCAAGCAAGAAATTAGCCATTCAAATCAAGTTCCAACATTTTAAGCCTAGGTTTGGAGTTCAAACATGCCTCATCATTGAAGGACCGATAAATCTCTACAAGAACAACTGAATTGCACTCTCCAAAAGGTAGATATTCAACATGTAAACTCATAAAGTTAACAAACCCTCACTTCAGCATCACAAATCGTAATCCATATGTCACAAAAACCAATCGTTGGAAAAATGTTGAGAATTTTGAGCAGAAGAGGATTAATATTTGCACCTTGATGTTAGGAAACTTCAAAAACCAAAATTCAAGCATCGAATTTCTCAAAAATATGAATCTTTAGCAGTAACCTCAAGCCGCCACGTTTCTTATTTGTCTTCTGCTGTTTTTTTTGCCTATTTATAAAAGCTACCCGCGACATAGCTTTTACCTGTAATGGCCTTAAGAGTTTTACTTGGCAAAGGCTGAATTTTTTTTTAATTATTTTTTAAATCCCTTCAAAAACACCATTGACCATCTAATTAGCTATTTGATGATCAATTAGCCACAAATTTACATTTTAAATTTTAAGGGATGTTGCTCATTCCGTCTTGTTATGCATTCTTGTGGTATATATTGTTGTCAACTGCTCCATGACTAACTAGTTTGGAAATCATTTGACTGTCAAAATTTATGGACTTCATAAAAGAAAAACAGGCACCATTGTGGATGGTTTAAAGCTCATTTTATAGGGTGAGATTGATGCTATTAATTTTAATAGATATTAAACTGGGTTGGGTTATGCCTCAATACCGCATTTCCAAATTCCATAGCTTATTGTTAAGAGTTGAATGAACAACTAGGTTGTAATTCATCACTAGTTCTAGTTTGTCAAAAATCTTGCACTTTCCAACTGGAAAAATAATAATTATAATCGTCTAAAGGGTTTTATGAGATTCTTATTAATAACTTTATGACAAGATATATTGTTACAATAAAAATATCAGTAGAATAATTACCTGAAAGTGTCTGCTTTATGATTGTGTGAACATAAATTACTAATGGCTTATGTCCACTATAGTTTTTCAAATCTTGCTGCCATTTGTCTGGTATTTTCTACTACCAAAAATCACTAGAAATGGAAGAGATAGCCATTTGCAAGTAATTCAGGCCCATGCATCTGGCAGCTTCATTTTCATTCCCCTTTTGTACTGAGTTTGCATGCATGCCCCACAAGATTTTGTTGTGAGTCTCATCTGAGGGGCATTACAAATGGAGTGGAGTTTACAAGATGAGGTATTTTTTTTGTGTCAATCAACTTTCTTTCTTTCTTTGGATAGAAAACAAATCTTTTCAATCTTAAATAGACGTACAGTTAAATTTTGTGTTTTTTGTATGCTCTAGGAATATCGTAATTGAAACAAAACAATTTAACCTTCTTTTTGAACAGTTTTTGTTTATTGAGGAGGTTTAAGTTTACACCCGTTTTGCCTTTAATTAGTAATCATTTTAGTCCTTTTCACTCTTGTCTACATGGTTATTAAAGTGAGGGCACTTGAAAATAATATCTCATGATTTCATATTGAATTATACTCCACATCATACCCAAGTTCCCTTTCTTATTTCCTTCTAGTTGCAATTGCCACACTAGCTCTAGTGCTTTATTGGTTATTCAGGCAATGAAGCATAAGCTTCGTCTTGTGCTTATGGAGTTTCACTTGGCTGACATGGGAAGATTTGAGATCATGAAAAAAATGAGAGAAACCTGCAAATTGCCATTTCTGAGTAAGTTCTTAGGCTTTTGCTTAGTTCTTATATGAAGCCTCAGATGCCTCTCATGAAACTAATATATATTGACTTTGTCTGTTCAACTTATGTAGTTATGTCAGCTGATGCAAGCAGATTTCAATGTGGGAGCATCACAGAAGGGATGGACATTATTTCATAAAGCCAGTTATAAATGCTGATTTAAGGGGCCTATGAAAGTTTGTTGGGAGGAGGGAGAAACTAATAGAGCAATGGTGGGGCTTAAATCAAGGGGTATGAAGACTCAGAGTGCAAAAAGGAAAGAGCCAGAACTACTGATCAAGCTAAAGGAGAAAGAATCATTAAACTGAAAAGGCAAAAGTTCACTTGGACTTTTGATTTGCCATGAGAAGTTCATGGAATCTATCAGAGTATTAGGACTTTCTGGTAAGTCTAAACTTTTGTTGTTAGTTATATATTGTCATTTCTCCTTGCTGCATGGTAATTATGTTGACTGCTTTTCTTTCTTATGAGTAGCTGGTCTAAAGAAAATACTTGAGCATATAAATGTGCCGACAGGCTTAAAAAAGATGCAGTTTCAAGTTATTTGCAGGTCTATTCCCTCTAATGATCGAGTAGTATGAAAATTTTTTTCACTAATACATTAATTTCTGAATTAATCATGTTATGTAGAGAAGCATGACTTAAAGATGAATATTCTATCTCAGAAATATCATCTCTCTATGAAACAAGAAGAGAAGGAAATCAAGGGTTCATTTTATTTATATCGAGGGCAGGACATTTGTCTCAAACAAATTGCATGTAAGCCTCAGAGAAGCAACCAGTGACCTATCAACTTGCCTCCAGCAATAAGTGTCTAAAGGATTTGTTAGCTAGTTTGACATACATGCATTGGTCCTGGTCTTTCAAATCTTCTTTCTTGAGAAATTAGACTTGCCAAGAGTTCAATTATGGGCAAAATCAATTGATCCCTGATCCTTACAATTCACAAGGCATTCTCATGCTGACTGATCCTACCAGAGGTAAATTCACAATCAAAGATGATAATGGGAAGGAAAATGCTTAGTTTAAGATTAATAGTTTAAGATTGATATTGATAGTTTAAAATTGATGCATGCATGCGGGATAATAAAAATATCAACTTCATTTTGGTTTTTTCCCGAATTCCTCAGGGTAGAAGTTACGGGTTCTGAATCTTAAATCAATAAACTGATAAAGAGAAATTTTTGGTTAATAAACGGTTCTATAGATTTTATTTACTAGGATCAATGAATTAGTTTATTCTATTATGTCATAGAAAGCCTTAAATTTCTTAAGCGCGTATCTTTCATCTTAACGTGTTGAGACAGATTTACACTTGTCCCGACCTCCTACTCAACAAGGTGAAGAAAAACACTTTTATTTGGAGAGCACCTTCTGATAGAAACTTAAATCTACCTATAAAAGCATAAAGATCCAAAATAACAAAAATAGATTCAACAGCTAGTGTAGATTTTGGGAAGTGGGCACTTAGGAGAACATTAAATATTTTCTTTGAAAGGCTGCTTGAGATCGTCTTCAATCCAATTACACTCAACAATGGTCATGTCCCCTGAGATGTAACGCTTCTGATTCCTTTATATTTTAACACCTTCTTTCTCTCATAATATGCAGGATTAGATAATCTAGAATGTTAAGAATGAAGTTAGCAATCAAATAACTAGAAGAATCTCTTGGCAGAGACTGTTTGCCCAAGGTTTGGAATATATAGAAAGCCAGATGCAGAAAAATCTATTTAGAAGATGATTTTTTGATTAATGATATTGCCTTTTTGTAACACTTGCCCCGAGTGTTATCCAAAAATCACACAATTCAAATAAACTAAGTGTGGGTTAAGGAATTAATCCTAAAACCAACTTAGGAAACAAACCATTTAAATACTAAGCAAATACACAATTGAAAAGTAAACATTTAAAGCCTTTAAAAAAAGTTTATAGGTTCTACCTATAGCACACGAAACTAAGCAGACGAAAGTAAAATAAAAAAAAATGCTGTCATGACAGCATTAAATTGCTGTCATGACAGTCCTCCTGGGCTAAACTTCTGAGAGGCACCGTTTCGTCATTCGACCTCCGATCGAAGTGATTTTAAAGCTTACACGTCACATTCAAAGGGTAATATAAGTATACCAATTTCAAAAAGATCCAACGGTCGGATTGAAAATTAAACATGTTAAAAAATTGATTATTTTTGCTGTCACAGCACTTTCGGACTAACTTTCGGAGTGCACCATTTCATCATCTGAACTCCGATCGGAGTGATTCCAAAGCCCACATATCAATTTTAAAGAATACTATTAGTATACTAAATTTTGAAAAGATCCAACAGACGGATTGAATTTTATACAGGTTACAACATCAATACTGTAGTTGTCATGACAGCAATTTAATGCTGTCATGACAGCACCTCCAGACCAAATTCTGCAGTGCGTCGTTTCTCCGTCCGATATCCGATCGACGTGATTCCAAAGCCCACATGAATCTTATAAAAGGTTTTACTTGTGACCTAAATTTTAGAGAAATCCAACGGTCGGATTAAGATTTGGACACCCGGATGCAAAAGTGCAGCTTTTTGGTAAAAAATTTTCAAAATTGTCCAAATCTCATCCTAATGGTCACAAACCTGTGGGAACACTTTGGACATGTCAAATAAGACTAAAAACACCTGATAGAACATTCAAATGATGAAAAACCCCCATACATCAAAATTTGACCATTCGGGTGCCATTTTCCAAAATGGACCCTAAACCCCCAAAATGCACAAATCATACAAGAGTGGTCACAAATCAATCTAAATTATGTATTTATATAAATACATATGTTAAACATTTTCACTTGGCTCAGAGCTCCTTGTGGGGCCCACGCACCCACTCTCTCTATCCAAGGTATATATTTGCCCATAGCACACCATTTGCAATGCAACCATTTGCATTTGCTTATAAAATCACATATATATCAAAATAAATATCTTCTTGTAATAGAAACTTAGTCTACTAAGTAAATCTATCAAAATCACACACCATAACTAAGTTTCCTAGCCACAAATTTGCAAATAGACAAAAATTCATACACAAGCACACAATTCACACATATTCACACACACATACATAATCATATCCTATTGGCACTCTAATCCTAAATACATTACAATATATTTGCTCAAAAGAAAGGGGTTGCAGTTCTTTACAAATCACAAGCAAACCCCTAGCTTTGCTCCTTTCCCCGTCCACCACTAGATCCTTCACCTGGACCTGGAAATATTGAAAAGAAAGGGGTGAGACAATCACAGTCTCAGTAACAGAGAAATCTACATTGATTATTACAAAGTAAGCCATAATCAAATAAATGAATAATAAATTCAACATAGTATATAATTTAGCCATTTAAAATGTATGAATGCATGACCTAGGCCGGTATGGCCTTTTATGACCAACAAAATGCCCCCTGGCACTCTTTAACTCACAGGTAAATCTTATACCTACTTGTACCTCCACAGGCACAAAACATAGTTTAAGGCATGATTTAATCCACCGAACCACCTATGCCCCTTCGACGTGAATCCTGAGCAGTCAAAGCTAACTCCCTCCCAGAGCCAGCCCGACTTACTCTCCATGTGAGGGCTACCTTGGCCTAGGCACTAAACCTCACACTTCATATGTCGCATTCCCTCCCCTACTGAGAGGTGTCGAACACTCAATACACTAACCACTTTAGTGTACTGAGCCCACAATACGTAAGACAACACTGAGTATTGACAATGTGCCATAAAATATCAAAAATCCACACCTTTTCATTGGTGAACTCCCACCAAGATCATGCCTTTTACTCTTGTCTATCTTTCCTGAGTATTGACCATTCAACACTCTAAAGTAGTATAACATTTATAAATCTCGTTTCCATAAAAACATTGTTATTAAACAATTAAAAAAAAACATATTTGCACTATAATCAAAGTAGTACCCCATAACCCCTTATAAAGCACATTTAATCTTTTAAAACATGTAATGCATGATAGCTAGTAATATTTATTCAAAAATAGCTAAAACAGAGTAATAGAAAATATAAATTTCCCCTGTTACCTCAACCCTTTGGTACCAAAAGGGTTCCTTTTGTACAAAATAGAACTTGGCTTGTTCCTTAACTTCCGAACAAATTCCACCAACAATCCCTACAATATATAAGTGATCCACATCACTTATCATGTCAAATAGCATTAATGAAAACTATAACTCATACCACACAACTTGGGTCTATGAGCCATAATCCATCCCAATAGTCTATATATTAAACCAACCATTTACATAGTATCACTTAACCACCAAAACCATTTATTAGCCATCATTAGGCTAATTTTCAATTTATATAATTTTTTATCAATTAAAAACCCTCACTTAGTGTCACCAACTTTCACCATTAGCCCTTATAATGAAAACCAAACCTTAATTTAAATCTTATTGGGCTCAAATAGCAAAATTATAACTAAATCAATAAGCTTAAACTATTGAAGAGCAAAAACCCAATTTCTCAGGGTTTAATTTGTACCCAAAACATCTCTTTTCATCCAATTATCCACTCAAAATATTAGATCACTATATAGAAACTCAAAACTTGCTCCCAAGGATCCAAAAAAACAAAAGCTTACAAGAATAAAGCCTTTGGGATCAAAATCCAAAAATCTCCTCTTCCAAAAATTGAAGAAAATCAAGAGAAAGAGAAGAGGATTGAAGTAGGGAGTTTACCTATCGTGTAGTCGAACTCGCAACGGTCGCAAAGACTCCTAGATCCGAGCCTAACTCCCTCTCTTTCTCCTTTCTTCTTCCTTTCTCTCTCTCTCTCATGTTTTTCCTTTCCTTTTCTTGTTTTCTTTTCTACGTTTCTGGTCTATTTTTCCCCTTATAAAAGCTGATCTAAAAGTTTGGAGAAAATTACAAGAAATAGCCCAACATTTTTTATTATTGCACAAAAGCCCGGGTCAACTTTGGTAATTTTTCCCATAGTTAAAAATCAAATAAAACTAAACTTTTGCTTAGTAAAATTCAAACTCTAGATCTCTATCAAATTATTCTAAATTTTAATTTAATTATAGATATTTTATTTTATTTTATTTTTATAAATCTGAGTCTTAAAATTTCGGGATGTTACACTTTTTCAGTACATAACAGATTATAAATGACCTAAAGCTTCAATCCAAAATTAACAAATTAAATAATAATAGCACCAGATATGAAGCTAAATGGAGTCATCCTGAACTTGGTTGGGTTAGACTCAACGTGGACAACTCTGTCAATACTTATGGTGCTGCTTCATGTGGAGGTATTATCAGAGATAATAAGGATAAATGAATTAAGAGATTCTCCAAGAACCTTGGTTATTACCCCATCATTACACCCGAGCTATATGCAATTTTAGAAGGTCTCAAACTCTGTTGGAATGAGAAGCCCACTAAAATTAATGTTCACTTCGATTCCCTGAAAGCATTATCACTCATTAACCACAGATGTTATGACTCCTACCTCCTCTCCAGGGTTGTCAAAAACATTAGAGATCTCTCTATGAGAGATTAGACTGTTACTTTTGACCACCTTTATAGAGAAGCAAATAACTACGTTGACCTTCTAGCTTATAAAACTTGTTATCAAGATTTTGATACCTTTATCTTTATCAACCCACCTCCCGATTGTATAAGCCTCATGGCTTCTAATATAACTAGATCTTAGTCTTTTTGCACAGTTTTTACTGTGGTCTTGTATTAAAAAAAAAGCCTTAAATTTTTTTCTTTCATATGATCGTAAATAATTATATTAGATTGATAATTTATAGGGGGTAAAATATGAGAGAGAATATTAAATATGCTTTTAAGCTAAACTAATATACGTAAGTCAAAACCAACTACTGATCCGACAAGTGAATACTTGTGCAATAGTTGAAGTCATTTAAGTTTGAAGGTAAATGTGTGGGTGAGAGGGAGAAGGACTTGCACAGACACATGTATACCCACAAAACTGGGAAAATTTATGCGCTCACCAACATTTTTTCCCCCAAACTAACCATGTCTTTAAGACTTTAACCTCTAGTTACATGAATTTTATCTATTTATTATTGGATTAAAGGATATTTTTACTCTTGAACTATATATTAAAGGTCACAAGTGCCCCTAAATATATGAATCATGTATCTACATTAATTAGATTAATTGAATAAGTTGGATTCAATGAATCATGATGAAGAGTTAAGATTCTCTAAATAATGTAAAATTTTATCTCTGTGAAATGAGGCTGCGCACTTAAAGCTGCATGTTTTAGTAGGCATTTCTCTTGGATTTTAAAAATTTGCCCCATTTTATAAGATTTTTTTTTGGAGTGATTTGATATTCTATAATATAAGATAATGTTTTGAGAAATAAAAGTAATTATTTTTTTGGCCAAAAAAAAGTAATGATTTGTTAATGAAGTTTATTGCAAAATTATTCCTTACTATTTCACCTATTAAACATCTTTTTTTCCCCTCATCTCCTCCTCTCGTCATAAAAGATATTTTTAGTAGTTTATTATTTTCTTAAAAGGATATAAATTATATTTAGTTGATTGATTTCACTGGTATTCACACACTTAGTTTTCAAAAAACGTTTACATAAAATGCGGCCGAGGAAGTATAAATTTCGAGACTTCTTCATTACAAGAAGAAGAAAAACCGGAATGGAAAGTGGTCAATGATCAATTTTTCTTTTTGGGCCCCGAATGGCAATGATCCGTTTTTGGGAGAAGATTCAGAAAATTTAAGTCGCGCCTGAAGTTTGGGCAAAAGACAAATCTTGTATGAGCGGCAGAAAAGAAGAACGATAATGTTGGTTTATTATTCAAAAAGAAGATGATGATAATAGATGCAGTAGTTATATAATTTGTTTAGATTATATCTGGAATTTTATATAAATCTAAGTGAGCAATAGGATGTCAACATGGTCATGAGAGAGAAGGACAGCTTCGAAATCCTTAGTTCCATTCCATGCATGTTTAATATATAGAGACCTTTACTGCCAAATCTCTCTTTAAAATAGTTCATTATTATGGTAATTAAAGGTGTAGCATCCAGCAATTGAAAGAAGCTACACTCTTGTGATATGAGCAATGAAAGCATCCATTTCCCGAGAAGAAACTCCTTCCTCCAACGACTGTTGCACCACATTTCTCAGCTTCATTGCCTGCTTTCTCATCTCATCCCCTTCCCTCGTTGCCATCAATCTTCTCGTCACATTTGCAACCACCGAGGCCGCCACGAGTTCATCTCTGTGAACCCAGAGAGTCAAGCACCATTAGACCTATCTGAAGCACTCGCGTCATCAGAACTGCGTTCCTGGGCTGGTCCGAGTGCATGGGCCATGCCGCCACTGGCACCCCCATGCTGATGCTCTCCAAGCACGAGTTCCATCCACAGTGACTCATAAACCCACCAGTTGAAGGGTGGTCCAGTATCTCCAATTGTGGTGCCCATTCTCTGACGATCAAACCAATCCCTTTTACGCGTTCTTCCAATCCCTCTGGAAGCTCGGCTCTCGTGGCGCCGCCATACCGTCTTCCATGCCGGCATCCCTCAGCACCCACACGAACTTCTGCTTGCTCGCTTCCAGCCCAGCTGCTAGCTGTTTGATCTGTTCCTCCGTCAACGTGGTGGTCGTTCCGAAAGAGACGTACATAACTGGGTCGTGCTCTTGTTGATCAAGCTGCTCCAGGCTAAAGTGCCTGCCCGGAGGGCTCTTCCTCTCAACTGTCAGCGGGTTGAAAGGTCCGAGAGCCCAGTGCTTCCTGTGGCAGTCGATGCCTTCTATGAGTTCCATGTAGGGCCCCTCGACTGCTCTAGTGGTGTTGTAGAGCTTTCCACTGCAAAGTTTATGGAACTCGTACTGTTCGGCCATGGCATGTAGGAATTGGGTGGGGAAGCATCCTTCAAGAGAAGGGACTTGCCGGGTGGGAATATTAATGCCTGGCACGAGAGGGTGGCCCATTTTGTCCCGAAAGAACAAGAACATGGTGAATGCGGAGACGCTGTGAAAAGCATGGGTCTCAGCGTTTGGGAGATGGGCAGCGTCTTGGACGACGGACGCCATGAGGGAGTCATAGATGACGACAACCTTGGGAGCAGCAGACGAGAGGGATCGTAAGAGTGCAGCGAGGGGCTGACGAAGATGCGAGGAGGCAACGAGGGAAGGAAGAAGATGGGGAGGGAATTTGGTGTGGGCGTCGAGGAGGGAGGGAGGAGGCAGGAGAGGAGGAAGGTGGAAGTGATGGAAATGGAAATTGGGGATGGAAAGAGGATTCCAGCCTTGGATACGAAGAGTGGCTTGATGGTTGTGGGAGGGCGTCCCACAAAATGAACTGTGATGTTATATGCAGAGATTAGACGAGAAAGATGGAGGAGCTGGTTCACATGGCCTTATGCTGGGAATGGTGCTGCAACCACCACCACTTGCCTTTCTGGTTTCATATCACTCCCATAATTGGACGCCATTTCTCAACTTTGAAGACTTTCAGCTCGGAGGAGTTATCATTTGATGGGTATGAAACTATCTTATTTAATTTATTTATAGAATCAGAGTTTTGAAATTCTTTCTCAAATACATTCTGGGTATCATTATCGTTTATTATTGTTTGACCACCGTTGTCTTTACTGCCACTTGATCCTTTCTGACCCCATTCCTGCCAATTGCCAATTTATCATGCATGAATGAGATATTCAGTATCTTCATCCTTTATCGACTTTTCCCATGTTTTCTCAAACTCACAACAAATGTTGATTACTTTCTTTTTGGCCTTTGCCTCATTCTATGCCAAAAAAATAACTGACTGTAAATTGAATGAATAAGATTATTAATATATCTCTCATGAATGAATGACATTATGAATATCTCATTTATTATTTTTTTAAAAGATAACTTACAAGTATATTTATTTAAACAATTCGAAAAATACAAAAAGAAAAACAGAAAGTAAACATTCTTTATATCAAAAAAGTATTCTAAATGATACTTGCAACGAGCCCCCAATATTTACAACAATTTAGTGTTGTTCTTATTCTGAAGATTGATAAACCTGAGTTCGTTCATCAATTTAGACCTATCGAATTATGTATTGTTGTGTACAAGATCATATCAAAAATCATGACTAATCGTATGACGGCTTTAATAACTAGATGTGTTACTCAACAACAAAGGGGGTTCATTGGGGGTAGATTAATGATCCATGATAATATTGTGGTAGCACATGAAGCTTTTCATTATTGGTTTTGTATGCAGAGATGAATTTGGCCCTTTTTTGCGTTGTCTTAACAAGAAGGTGATAACTGATTCTCCTCTTATGACGACTGATAAGTGTTGGAAGTTTTGAAGGAAATTGGCAGATTTGAGGGCATGAAGATTGCAATTGAATTGGACTGTGAAGTGCTGTTTCGAATGCTTACAAGTTTGGATTATGATCGGCATTATTGCTCTAAACTTGTGCAGGATATATTATCTGTCCATGAATCTTGCAAGTGGGTTTGGTTTTCCCTGATGGCTCGCCAGGGCAATAAAGCTACTAATTTTTTAACAGTTATGCCAAGAGGGGGCAGCTCATCAATCTCATTTCTTAGTCATAACAAGGAAAATTTCACTTGCCCCCTCCTCAAAAAATTTTGCTCTTGCATCACCTAATTTTGTTGAAAAAAAAAAATTCAGTCTTCACTCTTTACTGCCTATTTTCTTATTTCTTCAACCAAAAAAGTTAATATTATTTGTATTGCTAATTTTGTAGGAGATGTAGATATTAATGTGAGAAATTAAAAAGAAAGTTGGTTCATATTATATATAAATATAAGAATATAACAAAATATTATTAGATATTCTTTCAACTTCTCAAATAAAGTATTAATCTTTATTTCCGAAAATATGATAAGGTTAGACTCTTTAATTTTTAAGTTCTACTCATTTGTATCCAAAGGTAACACTTTCTAATAAATCAGAGAATGGTTTTTCTATTGTTTATATATATATTGAAAATATTTATAGACTCTTTAATTTTTAACTTCTACACATTTATACCCAATGGTAACAGTTTCTAATAAAATAGAGAATGTTTTTTCAATTGTTTATATTAAAAATATTTATTTTAAAGAGCATGGTTCTTTACATGAAAAATATCAATACTTGGATAGGTTGTAAATAAAAAGGTACCAAAGTATGATATATATATATATATATATATATATGAGTATCCTCCCATTAAAGATGGTGTTTGTTATGTAGTAAATGTAAACACTTTATCGGATGAGAATTTGGATTATATTTCATGATACTATAAGAAATTAGTACCTTTTTCTAAAACCAAGGTATAATATTAAATAGCTACTACTTATTCTATATAATATTAAATAGCTACTACTTATTCTATCATTTTTCAATATAATTTTTTCTTATATTAAGATAATTTTATTTTTTAAGTTATCATAATTTTATAGTTTTTTATTGTTTCTTTATACATTTAATTTTAATGAAATTATTTTTTATCAATTTAATAAATATTTATAATTATATTTTAAAAATATTAATATTCATTTGATATAAGTTTTGTCCTCACCAACAAAATACCTTAGGTACATCACTAAGTGATAAGATTAAAAAGATGTGTTCTGGATGACTTTTTTAAATTCACATTTTCTTTATCTTAGATTTTTTCTTGTTGATTTGATGAGTGATAATAATTCCCATTCGATTGACTGTAGTTTTTAGTGAAACAAAGAAGGCATTGGTTAACTTGCCTTGTTTAGTTTTTGCTTTATCTTGTTTTGTTTTCTTTTTTCTTTTTTTGTAAGTTGTGTGTTGCACCATACTTTATGCTTTTTTGAGCATTTTTTTAGTTTTTAATTATTGTTATTTGTAATATTTTGTTTTGGTGATTAATAAAATTAATTTTTTTTGCAAATTAATATTAAAATTTTCTGGATTATTAAATTCATTACTTTCCCCCTTACCTCTTCTAATATTTTTTAGGAAAAATTTGGATATTTTTCTGGATTATTAAATTCATTATCCTCCCTTTGCCCCGTTTTCTTTAAAAAAAAAAAAAGAAAAGAAAAAAGAATATAACCCTTCTGGAACGACGCACTGCGGTTGCTCGCTCCATGTTCGGCCGCCAACTCTCCGCTCGTCGGTCTTCGGTTCTTCCCGGCGTCTTCCAGAAAGAAACCCATCTTCTTCGGCGGGTTGGTTTCTCTTTCTCTTTTGGCTACTTGAGAAAAGAAATATCGTTTCTTCTTTTTTCATTGGTGTTGCCATCATAGTTGTATGGACATGAATAGCTCTGGAATCAAAGACACAGTAGAGAATTCAGCAATCATAGACGAAAGGGCACTGAACGTTTCGTTCCGATAACTTGTTGTGTGTGTGAGAGAGAGAGAGAGAGAGAGAGAGAGAGAAACCAGAATATGAATTAGCCATAAAATGTTGTGCTTTATGACGCAATAGCCAATGAACTCACGGTTTGCTGGCTTTAGCATAATAAAAACCAAACCTGACCTCACTTATAGTTAGTTTTGTTGGCTTGCTTGCTTTTTTCCGCAGTTCGGTTTGGTTTGATTTGTTTCCGTTCAATATGTATTGTTTGTTGTTGATCACCCTTAAGTCGCTGACCTGATTGATGCCTGGTAAATCCAGAAACTGCGGCTGGGATTTTAGCCCTCTTCAGGATTTGGGACCCTCTGAAAAACAGAGGCTGCTACAAGTAAATTAAATGGAGATAGATTTGGGGAAGCTTCCATTTGACATTGACTTTCATTCATCGGATCAGCTTGTTGCTGCAGGATTGATTAATGGTGACCTTCACCTGTGAGTAGACTAAAGTTTCAATTTTCCACTCTTACATGCTTCTTTTGTTAACTTCTTGTTTAAGTATCCTTTTTTTTTTTTAATATATTTCTGAACTCTCCCCCTGGCAGATACCGATATAACCCTGACAGCGCACCTGTAAGGTATTACATTGAATATCTCATTGCTTTTGTAGTTGGATAGTTGACCTGCATGGATAATGACCTTTGTTGTCTCCAAATTTCATCCCTGTTTGGATCAATTTTCTTCTTTTAGTTGCTCTAGTATAATTTGGTCTTGCTAGGTTGTTGGAAGTTCACATATTCTTGTTTTTATCGTTGTTGGATATCTGCCCCACATGCTTTATGATTTTATGCAGCTTCCAATTTTTACACATTTGCATGCATTTGCTGCTGTTTATATTCATATAGTAAATTGGGGTCTTGCCAGGTTGTTGGAAGTTCAGGCGCACGCTGAGTCTTGCAGAGCTGTTCGGTTCATCAATGATGGACGTGGTAATGCATTGTAGTTTCACTGACATTCTTTCTTTTCTGTTGTTGTTGTTGTTGTTGTTGTTATTAATGGGGTTGTTTGATATTGATATTTTCTTGAGCATAATTGGCCTCTGAATTGCTTGTTGCTTCTGTTTTAGCTCTGTTGACGGGTTCTCCAGATTGCTCAATATTGGCAACAGATGTTGAAACTGGATCTGCCATCGCCCGTCTAGATAATGCCCATGGGTGGGTGGATTTCTCTCATTAACTCGTGTAAATGCTGAGCATGATCATTAAATCCAAAGTTTTATGCAGTTTTGTTTTATAATGCAGCGCTGCAGTCAATAGATTGATAAATTTGACTGAGTCAACTGTCGCTACTGGAGATGATGAAGGGTGTATTAAGGTAACTTCTTTATTTAATTTCATATAATAGTGTTTTTGCTCTTAATTGGAAATTATGCTATGGAGAACATCTTGTATCTAGTGTCTCATTCTATTTTTACATGTCAAGGGAGGAGTGTTAAAGACTGATTTACTCTTTTCCTCACATCTTTTTGATCAATTGTGAATTTCGTAATCCTTCATGAGTTATGGTTTGTTCATTGTTGTGCGTTTTTATGCAAACTAATTTAAAATAATCTATACAATTTTTTTTATATACCTCAAATATATGACTTACTCCCTCCGGTTCTTATTAGAAGACACTTTCAACCGTTTCCCGCATCTTAAGGGAAAAAAAATAGTTTTTTTCCTTGATATCATAAAAAAATTATATGTACTTTTACTTTTACCCCTGGTTTTAAATAATGATACAACTACATTAAATACCTTCATGCTAATGAAGAAAGGGTAAAATTGGAAAAAGTAGTTTAGTTATTGCAAAATATCCTATATTCTGGACCAAGAATTATTTTTAGAAAATGTCCTATAAACAAGACTGGAGGGACTACTTAGCAAGGAGTTAGAATGCAGTTTGCTGTTATCATCTATTTGTCAAGACTTTCTATACTTAGCCATATGGTGCAGTGGATGGTCTCTCTTATGGACTTTTCATATTTAAACACAGTGCTATTTATTTATTTATTTTTTTTCCTGTTATGTTCCCCCCAGAATATCCCTTGTTGAAGTAACTGTTTCTTTTCGGCAAAGCCACCTGTGGCTGTTGATGGTTGTGATATTTAATTTATGCATTCAAGGAGAGACCAAATGTCTCCTTATTACCTTTTAATTAGCTTTTTTCTCATTGCAGGTGTGGGATACTAGACAACGTTCTTGTTGCAACTCATTTAATGCTCATGAAGATTACATTTCAGACATGACTTTTGCATCTGATGCAATGAAACTGTTGGGAACAAGGTACTATTTATTTCCCTTGTCAATCTAGTGTTACTGAAATTTTATATGTTTACCTTAAGTAGATACACTTGCGTGCACTGCATCAATTGTTTTCCCCCTATTTTTTCTATTGCCTTTGATTACTGATGGATGCTGAATTTTTTTGTGAATTTATTTTCCATGTGAAGTGGAGATGGGACTCTCTCTGTTTGCAATCTTCGAAGAAATAAAGTAAGTTTTACATCTAAGGCTTCCTTTTTTCCCCTAATTTTTTTTATGACAGTTGCCCTTTATTTTCTTCTACTGATAGGTCCAAGCTCAATCTGAGTTCTCAGAAGATGAGCTGCTGTCTATTGTTATAATGAAGGTACTGCATTCTCAGTTGATCTTTCTCTTGGTTATGCATTGAGGGAGGTACCTATCTGTCTTTGGTTGTGAAACAGCAAAGTGCAGAGGACCTTGTGATTGTGAACTCAGAAGTTACTAGTGCTTTAGTTGAATAAATTAAGTAAACTGTTGGAAAAGTAGCTATGGAATAATATTTTTCAAATATAAGGTGGAAAAAAAGTTGTACAAAGTTTCATTCTGAATTCATTATGCCTTCCCCTATCAGAAAGAGACAGTCCTTGTATCTCTTTGAAATAGGATAAACAATACTATTAGATGAACTTATTAGAGCTGCGCATAAAGGTTGGTAGGATGCCTTGAAATATGTTCAAAGGATGGTCCTGAGAATAAAATATACTTCGGACATTCTGTAATTTGGTGCGTGAAATATACATTTTGAAGTTTAATTCCCTGTTTCAGAGGGACAGCTTTATCTCGTATTCTTTAGAATTGCCACTTAGCTGATGTGAATTTTTTTTTTTTAATACCAGAACGGTCGGAAAATTGTCTGTGGATCACAAACTGGAACCCTATTACTGTATTCATGGGGATATTTCCAGGACTGCAGGTACTTGATGTGACACTGGTTTGCAATTGATGAAGTAAATTGTTCTTAGTAAGAAGGGGAATTAGTTCAATGTTCTCTCTCCATTACTGCTGTGCTGAGTTTGGCTCTATAACTGATATTCTTGCTTGATGGCTTTGATGTTCAGTGATCGGTTTATTGATCTCTCACCAAACTCTATTGATGCTTTGTTGAAGGTGAGTGGGTGTCATGATTATTTCAGCATCAGTAGGCTTTTATATTATTTCATGGTCAATCAACAAAATTTGTGTATTTCAATTTCAGCTTGATGAGGACCGGATCATAACTGGATCAGAGAATGGGTTAATCAAGTGAGGCTGTTTTGTATGAGGGCATTGTTGCCTTGGATTTGGTCATGATTCTATCCTACGTTCATTGATATGCTTTTCCAACTACATTAATAATTTTTTTTTTATTCTTTTTCGCTCAGTCTGGTCGGAATATTACCCAACAGGATCATCCAACCAATTGCAGAACACTCAGAATATCCTATTGAACGTCTTGGTAATATAGTCGCTTTTGTAAAATTTGAATCTTGCTGTTTCTGTCGGTGGGATTCACTTGTGTCGAGCCTCCGTTGCTTCAACAAGCATCTCAGATTGATTGCTGTAGCAAAGCAATTTTTCTGTAATTTTATTTCTGTTAGATTACTTTTCATTTCTTGGTCCGTCTTGCTGTCCACAATATTGTATGTTTATTCACAAGCAATGTGTCTGCTTTTATGTTTTGACTTGGGTCCTGGCCTTAAGCTGGATGATGTGGCCTGGTTAATTTGATCTCGCAACGTTGACCCATGGTTTTCTTTGGTTTTGTAGCTTTTTCTCATGATAGAAAGTACCTCGGCAGTATTGCACATGATCATACTTTAAAGGTACACTTTTAACTTCACTTTTTCACGCATCTTCTCAGCCAAAGTAGAATGGAATTGCTCACTGTGCCAAAAACACGTGGAAATATCTATGAAAAAGAAAATGGATAGATAAGTTGATTCATGTTGATGGCTGTTGTTCACTTGGGTAATTATTTAGTGATATTAGATGAGGTGGTTGGCTGCCAAAAAAAATTCAAAACCACTTGGATGGTAATTATTAGTTGATTCATGTTTGATGGCAGCTATGGGACTTGGATGATCTGATACAAGGTTCGAGAAGCACACAGAGGAATGAAGCTGAGGTGATTGATAGCGACAAGGATGAGATGGATGTAGATGCTAACCATTGTAAGAGTGATAAAGGTATGATCAGTATGGTTGTAGTTGTAGATGTTATAAAAGGCCTATTACTTGTGATGCCTTTGAGAGAATGATTCTGTTTAATCTGACTGTTTGGTCTTGAAAGTAGCAGACATGGTATGATTGTTGGGAGGTTATTTCTTGCACTTCATTTTATATTGCTGCCTTTGCAGGGACCAAGAGAAAGAATGAAAGTAATGGCTCCAACAATTTTTTTGCGGATTTGTAGATTGTGGGAACACAAGCTTCTTGTTTAACTCTACAGAACGCCACTTCCCGGGGAAGCTTTTCTGGTTCCATGATTTTGGTAGATAAACAACACTTGGCTACGTCAATGGTGTTTTTGTGATCTTGATTTCCAAATAGTTGGAATCTGAAGTCATTTTTTGTTTTTAATGACATGCTATTTTTTTTTTCCAGGAACACAATATATTGTTATTTGTCTCGAAGTTTGAATCTTTTGATACATTTTCTCATCGAGTTTAAAGTAAATTATTTGAGTCACGTTTGTGAATGCAAATCATTCTTATTTTATTATACTTGCAATGGCATTTTTTTTTCTTTTTGAGGATATCTGCAATTCCCTCAGCCATAGGCGGCTTAGTTTGAATTGAATGAAGTTTAAGATGACAAAAAATTGAGTTAAAAGTAAATGAATTTAAAATAAAAATTAGTCTTGAAATGAACTTAAGCCATGAAGTCACAAAAATATGAACAAAAAATTAGATGACTCCCGTTGAATTTTGGCTCTTACACTTAAGTTTCTCACTCTTGAAGCTTTACAGTAAATCTAATCAAGTTTTACATTTATCTAATGGCACGTTTGGTAACAAAGAATTGGGATGGGAAATGGAGACGTGGAAGTGGTATTCTAACTCACTATAAGCTATCCATTTACTATGGACTAGTGGTGGATTGAATCATCTTTTAGGTAGTATTTAGTTGGAGGAGATAAGAGTGTGGGGGATTGAATCATCGTTTAGGTAGTGTTTGGTTGGAGGGTCCCCTCCCCTCCAAACCCTCCCCCCTCCCAAATTGGGAGGATCCCTCCTTCCCTCTCCTCCTCTCTCCTTTAACCAAACAAAGCTTTAAGGTCAGATATTATTGAGATATAGAAATTGATTTTCTTGATTAGTGAAGTGAAGATTTTCTACTCCAATTGGGAAAATATGAAGGTAGCTGATTGCCTGGCTAAGGATGTGCATAATATTAATGCTGAGTTATGCATTTTGAATCAGCCTATTGGTGGATGGATGCATGGCCTATTTGTGGGCTGATCAACCGTATGTGAGTAACTAAATTTCAAGTCCTTTGACCTATCTTTCAATTTCAAAAAAAAAAAAAAGGTGGAAGTGGAAGTGCTAGCGAAAGTATAATCAGTACTTTTATCTATTTTGTATCATGATCTTAGTTCTCCATGGAACCTAGTAAGTAAAAAACTAAAGAACTCAATTCCTTGTTGATGAGAAGCTTCTCTTCCATTTATACTTTTATTTCTACTTTCATTTTTTACTCTCACTTCCACCAAAAACATTTTTCTGTGCTAAGCAAGCCATAAAAGATTAGAGAGCACTTTGACTTCCTTTTTATTTTACATCAATTACATATATTTTCTTTTTATTTTTAAAATCTATATAAATTTTTTCTAATATGAGTAGTTACAAAACACAAACACCCATCTATTTTTAAGTTTTCATTACCATCCATTTAATCGTTTGCTTACTGTTAATTTAAATACATTAGATCAAAGGACTCCTATTTAAACATAAATGTTGTCTAAAAATCAATCATGTTTACCCAAAAAATTTTAATGCACATCTTTTTAATGTACATTTTAATTTTTTGTGGATATATTTATTAAAAACGGAATTAAAAAACTTAATGCAAAAAAGGGTTTTTTTTCTAGAAATAAAATAATTATTTAATAAAAATAAAGAGAATATTGACAGAGTGACGGTGAGAAATATAGCCTAAAAAATGAGGACAGAGTTTTTGAAAATTTGAAGCGTGGCCCTTCACAAATTTAGTTGAAATGTAATATTCTTTTTTTGCCCAAAACAAACAACTAAAATGGATAAGCATATATAAATTCCGCGTGACTTGTTCCATGATTTATAATTCCATTACCGACAAATTTTATGATATAATATTCATCTAATAGTTTAAAATAGAATGCAATATTTTTTAAATAAATCTCCTAGCTTTTGCCAGCATGCCAACTGCTCGAGTTCAAATGGCCTCACGAACGGCACTTTCAGAAAGTAGTGTGTTATTGGTAAATCAGATCAGAAACCTTCAAGCATAATAAATGTACTAATGATTTGTTATTGATATAAATTCATATATTATTGATAAACAGTATTAATAATAAGGTTTCAGCAAAAATTTACAAAGTATTTATTGTTGATATCCATAACATCACAGACACTTAAATAGACAACTAACCCAATATTTTATAGAGAAAATTAGCCCACTGGCTTAAAAAATAAATCTTTATACCTTGAAAATATGGACTAAATTTTAAAAAATTTGAGAGTACGACCTATTCATCTTGATATACAAGGGTGTTATCATTGATATATAAGATGTTTCTCATTGAAAATTTAAAATTTTACTAGGAGTTTATCAATCATATATAACGATATATTATTGATAAATATAATAAATAATACATATTGGTTTGTTTGCATTATGGTCATTTTATTATATTAATCAATGATAAGTCTCGTAAATTTTGAAATTTTCAATGATAAACACCTTTAATATCAATAATAAAAATCTTGTATATGAATGTGAACCGGCTATATTTTTTAATTTTTAAAAATTTAGTCTATATTTTTTGCACAATATTTTTTTGGAGGGGTGGCCAATTTTCTCTAATAACTACTTTTAAACAAAAAAGAAAATTTAACATGATATATATGATTGATATATAGAGCAAAGACAAGACAATTGAAGCATGGTTCAATCTGGGCTAATTGTGAATACAAAAACAATCCTATACATTAATGGCAATCTTCAAGAATAAATATTTATTTCTTATTACGATCATGGTTCTCAACATGTAAAATTAGTAGTACAAAGATCCTTTAAAACTCTAGATTAGAATGAGCAACTATGGAGTAAAACACGTTACAATCAAGAATTCTAAAGGATATGGGCACATATTTTTCTTTCCAAATAACTTCCATGTTTATGATCATTGATCAAAAATACACTCATAAGGTTTTAGAATCTTTATGAATATCTTGAAGGAGCAACGTGGGAGTTCCAAACTTGTAATCTTGTTTTTCTTTGAGTCATTTTCTTTGTTAATTAACGAAATCTAGAATTACAAAGACAAATAAGTCGAAGAATACAAAGTTTTTCAACACATCAACATAGAGATTATGGCATCAATATCGGTGAAAATATCATATCACCGATCGACAAAAGAATGGCCCGTTGGACCTAAGTCTCCATATCTCGATGTTCTTCATCATTTTGTCACA
This sequence comes from Prosopis cineraria, assembly GCF_029017545.1. NCBI lineage: Eukaryota > Viridiplantae > Streptophyta > Magnoliopsida > Fabales > Fabaceae > Prosopis > Prosopis cineraria. The sequence continues at coordinate 8,469,865 of NW_026555344.1, forward strand.
TGGATGCTTCAACCTCAGGCTGCTACACTGCCTCGAATAGACAATAGATTGAACCAAAAAAAAAAGAAAAAACTGATATGGAACCCTATATTAGCGATGTTGAGAAACAAATTTGGAGAAATCTTATTTTGTAAATGTGGTTTAAAAAGTCAGGAAACCCTCACTGCCGTGAACTCTGTGGATCGCCGCCGTGAACTCTGTAGTTCATCTCTCTCCTCGCCTTTAGTCTTCGATTTCTGCCCCGAGCAAATAACTTTTCTCCATATTATTCACACACACACACACACACCTTTAGTCTTCGATTTCTGCCCCGAGCAAATAACTTTTCTCCATATTATTCACACACACACACACACACACACACACACACACTGAAAAGTGAGTGTATTAAGGGTATAATATTTTTAAAGGTATATTTGTTATTTAGATATCAGTTAAATATTAAAACGGCCATCATTTAAATTTAAAAAATCTTGGGCTATTACTTTTATTTAATCATGTACCATGAGTTATATATGCAAAAAATCTCTATAATAAATTGCTCAGTATAACTTCTATTTATTTTTTTAAATTTCATTAATTTTAACCCAAAATTTTAAACTTATTTATTTAAATATCTATATACATAATTATTTCATGATGATTATTTCGTTCACAAACTTCCATATTTCTGGGTAGACTTTCAATGTTTTACCAATATTGACCACATGGGTTACTTTTTTTCATTCAAAATCAATTTTTTTTATCAGAACTGTTATTAAAAAATTCATTATTAATAATCACGATCACATGCAACGCAATGGGTGTTCAAATTTCTCTAGTAGAGAACCATGCAATAAAAACATCATATTTAAAGATTAAAAAAAGATTTTAAAAAATTATTATGGTAACCAATTCTTTAAATTTAATAATATATTATTAGGGTTTAATAATAAGATTTACAAAATTTAATAACAACAGCAACATTCGAAACAATTAAGAATTCTCTATTATTTTCTCTCCTTCTTAATAGAGTATAAATGTCTCAAGTTTCAAAAATCACGGACTATTCTATAGGATCAGAGACAAGCGACATAGATTTCCAATGACCGATTAATATTTGATTTGATAGGCAAAGAGAAAACAAAACAAAATTGAATACATTCATGCTTGCTGAAAGTGCCAACATGTTTCAAACATTTTTCACATAAATTAATAAAGACTGTTAAATTATTTTAATTGTTTAAAAGCATCCCAATATTCCATTATATCATTATTAATTAAAAGAAATATCATCAACTGATGAGAATTGAGTCTAATGAAATGAATTAGTATCTCACAATGTTAAATTTTCATTTTTAATAATTTACTTACGCATCTAGAAATGATATGGTTCGGGTGAAATAAAAATTGAAGCTTATAAATTAAAATTGACAAATCAATCATCAAGTTATTGCTCATTTATTAATTTGCACTTCCTTGAAATCAATGAAAATATTCCATTTTCACTTTAGAAAACTTTTCAAGACATCTTAGGAATTCTTAATTACTTGAGCTTAATAGTTTACTGAATTCTAAGATATTTTTGAATTTTTAGTCCAAAATTCAAGATGTTTTAAGAAGACTAACTAATATTTAAATTTCTGTTGAGATATGTGTTTAATATTTAATATTCAATTATGGTCGAATATATAACTAGAAATTCAAAATAGAGTAATAGAATAATTATTATCATGTGTCCCCAGGAGAATTTTTCTTTTACTCTCTGTGCTTTCCTTTACCCTTCTCCAAGAGAACGCACACCTTTCAACTCAAAGAAATTATAAGTCTTTGGAGTCGCAACACAAATGTTATTCATAAAAACACAAAGAAATAAGAAAAACAAAGCACTTGATCATGCATTCAAATTCTTTTTTTTTTTAAGTAACAAGAAAGAAATTGATTTAAATATCTAAATAGATTCTTTTTATTCTATAACCGACAATTACATATACCAAATATGGATTCTATATATTGTAGAGAATATGAGAAATGAGACACACTTTTCATAATTCATGAATAGCATCACTTTTTATAGTTTTTATATTATATATAATATAAATATACAAAAAAAATTAAATCTCCTCCCATCATATATTCATTTGTATACTATAGAATGTAACGCACACAAATATTGGATACTATATGTACACACAAGTATATCACAGTACACTTTTTATCTCCCTCCCTCTTCTACATATACACGACAAGCATACACTACAACCACCAACATTTGGATCAACTTATAAAGGTTATTGTAGCTTAACTAAAAATCTCGAGTTTGAATTTTGAAAATACAACAGCGTAGGTGGCCAAGGGTGCTCCTTTAAAGTGCTTGTCATGCTTCAATTTGAATTAGTCTAGATCTTATTAAATCTTCACAACTCAAATGAGATATGTTTAGAATATTAGGTGCTTACACAAAAAAAAATTAACTTTTTTTTCCTTCAAGGAAGAGGCATAGATAAAGCTTGAGCTACACAAAGGATTGGATGACACTGGACTTCGACCTAACCTGAATGATAGTCTCTTTCATGAAAAGGACTAAGCTAGACAACCCATAGTCTGGTCTTGTCTAGTGATAACCCAAAAATTAACAGGACTGAACTTGGTCTATATGACTAAAAGACTGATCCTGTTAATTTAGTACTCATTTAACTATTTTCCAACAATAAGAAAAAAATATTTCAGTTGCAGTCTAAATGATTTAAATTTATAACTTTAACAAAAACAACATTCAATAAATTTCAATAACACTACATTACAATAATAATTTAGAAATAAATTTAATAAATTTTCATGTAATTATCTCCTTAGCGTCAATTACAATTGAAGCATTTGTTAAAAATAAATCAATTATAATTATATTAATAAATTAATAGAATTAAATTGAATCAAATGATTTAGATGCCCAGTCTATTATTCAGTCTAATCCAAAAAAATAATCTGACCTTTTTAATCTTTTCAATGTTAAAAGATCGATGTTTATAAAAATTAAATAGGATCATCTTAAATAGAATTGGGTCGAATCTAATTGTAGGACTTTTGTACAGCTATAGATAAAGCTAGGCTTAGAGAGAAAGGGTGGGAGGGGGGAGAGAGAGAGCCGCAGCGGCAACAGAGGAAGAGAAAAAGATGGTCAAAATGTTGGCCTCAAGGACTCGTTCCATCATCCTCTGCCTTTATTGAAACTCGCCATTTCGCCTTTTCTTTTCCTCTTTCTTTTTTCTTTTTCCCCGCTATTTTTTAATCTTCTTCTCTGTTTTCGCTTTCAAATTCTTTCAAAATATCTTTCAATCAAATTATTAAATAAATAAAAATAAGATAAAAGACTGTCTTAAAAGGAGGCACTCCATCTTGAATTAGAATTCTACTTATTATGAATACATTTCATAATGAACAACCTTATAATGAATATTAATAATATCTTATAAATGAGTTCCTTGTGTGTGTGTTAGGCACTGTAGCATGTGAAAGAATTCTTTCAATTATTGAAAACTTATAATTAGATGGAGTCAGTGAGTTTTATTTCTATTTAAATACCTTTAATTCATTACTTTTTCTTTTCTACTTTATTAGGAGAAGAATAAAGGAATATTCAAGCAGTAAAGTACAAGCATTTTATCCCAAACACTGTTGGTTCCCAAAGAAAATTTGAAAGAGACTTGGCTCTTTTCAGGATACATAATTTTTGGGTTATTAAATTAATTTTTTATGATTTTCAAATACTATACACACACATTCAATTCTATAAATATAAATTACTCGTTTTATAGAGGTTTTGTTTAGTCCAAAAAAAAAGATATTGGGTAGTTTTTATATTTTTTCTAACTATATCCTTATTTCATTTATTATTCCTTTTAAAAAATATAAATTTTAATTGTTATTATTAAAGAACTTATATAAAAATGTTGCTAAAAAAAAGAACTTATATAGAATATTTAATGAATGTTTTAAATAAGTCAAATATTAATAATTTTTCTCTATAAAATATTGGGTTAGCTGTCTGCTTAAGTATTTGTAATGTTGTGGATATCAACGATAAATAATTTTATAATTTTTGCTGAAATTTTATTATTAATATTGTTTGTTAATGATATACAAATTTATATCAATGACAAATCATTGGTACATTTTTTATATTTATGAGTTTTAGATTTGATTTATCAATGACAAATTGCTTTCTGAAAGTGGTGAGGCCATTTGAATTAGATTAGTTAACCAGCTAGCCAAAACAAGGAGATTTATATAAAAATTAATATATTTTGTTTTAAACTAATAGGTGAATATTATATTATTAAATTAGTAGGCAACAGAATTATGAATCATGGAACAAGTCATGCAGAATTTATGCTTATCTATTTTATATATTTGTTTTCGGCAAAGAAAAAATATCACATATTCCAACTAATTTTGTGAAGGGCCACGCCCCAAAGTTTCAAAAACTCTATCCACGCTTTTAAGGCGTTATATTTTTGGCAGCCACTATACCAATATTCTCTACCTTTATATTATGGAGGTCCTGAAGGAATATTTAAATTACTTGGGATGTTAGTACATTCATTACATGTGAGCAATCTTATGATTATGACTTTTCATTGTCCAATGACAAGAGGCCACGTCCTCTAACTCTATTTGCCCTTTTTTGAACACATTTTGAATGGTATGGATTCTGTTACTATATATATTAATTATTAGAATTACCACAAATTAATAACATTCCATGGTCAAATCGGCTTTCTAGGGTTCATGTTATTGGTATATGTGATTGATTAGATCTTTGTACAATATGTTTGTTCCTCCATTAGGTTACAACAATCATCCCTACACTTTTTGTGCGGGTCTTCAATTGTTGGCTTAGCTAACTTTTGTTACTGAAAGAAATCAATTTTCCATTTCATGTTACGATAATTAATTTGTTGAGATTAGTTAACAGTAAAAATAATTTAAAGCCTGGTTTTTGAAATATGTGTTTGGGAACTATTTTAATTGTATATTATGTATTTGCCTTCCCAATTAAAATATCTCATTTCTTTATTAACTTAGTGTATGCATTTTTATGCTTCCAACTTTGGCATAGTTATAAACACATTACAATATTAGCATGCTTTAGCAGCAGCCTCAATCTTAATTGCATATTCAAATAAGGTACAATTTTAATTTTGCTCTTTTTTAAATAAATTTATCTAGTACAAATTTTAATATGAATGACTTATTTATGTTGTTTAAAAAATTTATTCTATTTTTCCCTGAGATATTGGTCTTCTTTGTTACAAGAAAACCTTGCAATTTATGAGCAGTGTTAATACTAACATATAGGTTTCTTTTATTTATTTTGTTTTAATTAAGAAAATAATTACTTTGAATTATGCCAGTTGAATTTCTAGTATGTTAGGAATTTGAATCCATGTGAATCATTTCGTGTATATCGAAGCTCAGTCAATTGTATATGTACTACTCTTAATTTAACAAGGAGCATATATGTATGTTTTTAAGTTTTTTGATTTTTTTTTTTAAGTTGAGCTTGAAAGTTGAAGCATGATATAGAAGCAATCATAAACAGAGTTAACATACATGAATGAAGGGGAGAGAAAATGAGAAACATGAAGAGAAATTAACATTCGGATCTAGATTCAATAAATGTTCCAAATCTTCTTATTCCATGATCGTCTCATATAGCATTTTAGAAATCATATATTGATTCATTCAAATGATTGTCTGAAACATTAGCACAAGATACACAAAGAACATGAAATCACATCTCTACCTTTTGTTATGGCCTAAAACCTTAATCTAATGATTCATATGAAAGTAGAAAAATGATTGAAATACATCTTCACAAAACCAAATCACAGCTCAGTCGAATATACGCACTACTCCTAATTTAACAAAGAGCATAGATGTGTGTGTAACTATATATGCTTCTAAGTTTTCTCAAAAAAATAATAAATAAATAAAATTGAGCTTGAAAGTTGAAATGTGAAATAGAAGCAACCATAAACAGAGTTAACAAGCTGAAATGAAGAAGAGAAAATGAGAAAGATGCAGAGAAGTCCGAGAATTTAGTTGTGTTTCAAATTTTCTTATATGGCGGGAATCTCATATAGTATTATAAAAATCTGATTCAATCAAATGATTGTAAAAGACGTTGGCACAAGATATACAAACAATACCAAATCCTAGCTCTACCTTTTGTTATGTCATATATCTTAATATAATGATTCATATGGTTGTAGAGAAAGGGCTAAAATACATCTTCACAAAACCGCCCTTTAACCCATCATTTCATTTATTTTATGGTCAAGCATGAATTGTTAAACATTGATAAAATCTTACAACTACAAAGCGGACACTTATTGGATGTGAAAATTCGAGACACTCAAAATCCAAATCTGAGAAATTAAGGGCTGGGTTCATATGATAGAAGCCGAAGATAAGGGAATGAGGGAGAAGTGAAGTGATGTTGAAGTTAATTAGAGAAAGGAGCAAAATAAATAAACGTTGATCTTATTATAAAATTTGCAGATATAACCGTACACTAATCTTAAGAAACTGGCAACAAAATGAAGTTGTCGTCCACTGCCTAAAAAAAAAAAAAAGACGTATTCAAAATATATGTATTGAAATCATCACCCTGCTCTCTTTGGAATCTAATTGAAGCATGCATGCCACACACACACACACACTCACCACCTCAACTTTATCTCTCTTTTTTTCTTTTGGATTTCAATTCATTGATCTATTTTGCATCAAAGTTTGCCACTCGACCACCTCTCAAAAGTACTTCACGCCCCACATTTACTCTCTCTCTCTCTCTTCTCCTCTATATAAACCATTCTTTCATTTCTCATTTTCTCATCACTTCTTTCCATCTCCTTCTTCTCATACATAATTCAACTCAGTTACTCCATTATTATCCTTCTCAGGTATGCCCTTCTATTCTTCTAACATGATCTCCCTCTTTCTCTCTCTGTAATACATATAAAGAACTACATGATGTGTATGTGAGTGTGTGTGTGTGCATGCGCACGTACGTGCGTGTTTAACATATCACTTGAAGTTCACGAGCATTTAGAATAACAACATTCTCCATATTTCGGCACATCTCAGATATGGTGCATAATACAGTATGTAACATATGGGTACTTATTATGGATTATATAAATATATAATGCAGAATGAGCAGCAGGCCAGGAGATTGGAACTGCAAGTCATGTCAGCACATGAACTTTCAGAGGCGAGAATCGTGCCAGAGATGTGGAGAATCAAAGTATGGAGAATATTATGGTGGAGGAGGAGGGAGATCATCAAGTTCATCATCAGATGTTCGTCCTGGAGACTGGTATTGTGCTGCTAATAATTGTGGAGCACATAACTTTGCCAGCCGCTCCAGCTGCTTCAAGTGTGGTGCTTTCAAAGATGACTTGTTATCTTCTTCTTCCTTCAACACTGATTTTCTGCGCTCTAGACCTTTTGCTTCTGCTCCTACTTCTACAAGACCTTCCTGGAAATCTGGTGATTGGATTTGCAATAGGTAATTATATGCTTAAACTATAGCTATATGTCAGTTATATATGTGAGGTGTTATTTAATCATTTACGCATTCGCTTTTAAACACACCCCAATTCAAACAGAAACAAGAGTTGATAATTGCTTGTATATACTTCTATGTTTTGATGTCTTTTAATTTATAACAGAAATAAACACCAGGTGTTATAACTCAAAACGTGAAAACAGTGATGAGCACATATAAAGTATCTAATGTCTGCTAACAGAAAAATATCTTTTGATAATTGATTCATTTTAAGGGTACAAGTTGCTTTTTGCTTTGGCTGCTGTCTTTGAAAGAACAAGTAACACAGAAAAGAAATGTTAAGCATGACAGCCATGCATTTTGATTTTCAATGGGGCCCTCTTTGACCGCTTTTAGGATATCGATAAGTGCTTTAGAAATCTCTCTCTCTCTCTCTCTGATAATCATTTCGATAAGTGCTTTAGAAATCTCTCTCTCTCTCTCTGATAGTGATTTTAAGTGCAAGATAAAGTTTCCTTCCCATCCTTCCCTACCCCGTTTGAATATATTTTTTCCCCGCAAGTTCCATGACTTTGACACAATCTTTGGTTTTTTTTTTTTAACAGGTTAGGGTGCAATGAGCATAACTTTGCAAGCAGAACGGAATGCTTTAAATGCAGTGCCCCAAGGGACACATACTAGAATTGAGATCATCCACTTTTGGTATAAAATATATTATGTTCTTCAAAGTCTATATATTTTTGGTCTCTACTTATGCTCACAGTAATTATAAACTGATTACAGTATTTCATGGCTTTGTTTTCAGGCATTATAGCGATTAGTGACGGAAGATGTTCTGTTGTAATACTAGAGAATCAAGTTGGAAGATTTCTTTATTAATTTCTTGGGGATGATCAAAAGTGATGATAAGAGTGAGAAATCAGAAAAGGAAAGTCCAGAGCCAGTATGACAGAGAAGCCACATCCCTTTGATTAGCATCTAGTTAAAGAATTATAGCCATGTGATTTTGGTGTTCCTAATATACTTTTTCTTTAGTCTCTTGCGCTGGAGTTCACTTAATTATTGTACTTGCGTGTGTGGTTTTAGTGAAAATGAATCTCTTTTTCTTTTCTCATATATCCTGAAATCATGATCTAGTACTTTTTCCTGAGTGAAAGTTATGGACTAAGGACTGTATCTTGGATTATATATATATATAAGAGGGTTAAGTATGTCATTTGATCTATAATGAGGTCTAGTTCACTTATGCATCAACCAAACAAGGAACAACTCACATTGGATTCCATACATGAATTTAAAAATACGCTTTATAAAGCACATTGTGGATTATACAAAAAGATGAACCCATGGTGACTCCATAACTGTGTTTGCTTTTATGAAGATTGGTGTTCCCTTGGAGCTAGCTGTATGTTATCTAGCTTATATATTCATAGCCTTTTCTTTATCAATGGGTTAAAATTTTAAAGATACAAGCCTATATATGGAGGTCTCAAGATGTCTTCTTAGTTGGATGCAATCGGGTAATACTTACAGAGCTGAATCTGATTAAGTGATTATATAATATTATGATATTATCCCATGGAAACAGATTTCTTTATTATTCCACTCAAGACACATTTTCCTTAATTCTTTGCTGAGTGGGTCAGCACCCATTTCTGATTTGAAGAAAAAAGATATTGAAAAAATTAATGTTTTAGTCCTCCAACTTTTAAGTTACTTGTGACTCAATCCCTCAACTATGACTCGCTGTGACTCAATCCTTCAACTATGACTCACCTATGACTCAATCCCTCAACTTTTGAATCACTTAGTCTCTTAACTTTTGTTATTTTTTTTTATATTAGTTTATATCTCACATCAATAAGCAAGAGGAGGGTATTTTAAAATAATATATGAGCATTTTTTATTCCTCTTATTTGATAAGAAATTTAAAAAAAAAATTAAAAAAATAAGGACCGAGTTATAGGTAAATCAAAAGTTAAGAGATTAAATCGCAGTGAGTCATAGTTGAGGGATTGGGTTAAAAGTGAGTTAAAATTAAAGGATTAAAAGATTAATTTTTCCAAAGATATTTCACATAAAAAAATTGAATATATAAAAAACTGAGTAAGCTTAGGATCTAACTTAATCCAGAATAAAAAACTTTTTTAGAAGACTATAATGAGTTCATCATCATTGCACAGTAAACTGTACGGTGTAGCCTAATAATTCTGGTACCTATTTGTCTCTTCTCAATACTCAATGGCAATGAACAATGGAATCAGGTAGTCAAATATCAACAATTCATTCATGATTGCCATTAGGAGTGAACGAAACGTACCAATCAGATTAATCCAAGTATTACAGCTAAATCATCCTGTTTCTGCTAGACATATTTGTGCTTCAGCGTTTGGCTTCCTTTGAAAGTACGTATGATCTTTCTAACATCCTTTCTAATGGACAAGAATGCAGAAACAAGTGCAACCCACATAGCAGGACCAATATGAGCAGCTTTTGCTTCATCCAAACCAGATTGGAACATAATGGATTCTCTAATTAGACCCCATATGACAAGTAGTATTCCAAAGAGCCCCATTCTCCCTGGTTTTATCAGACCCATAATTGCTCCTCCGACAGACAAGTAGCTTCCTGCTAAAACCTGTAGGATCAACCTAAATTCAACTGACAGCTAAACTTTTGGCATTTACTGATATAGATGCAGTTTTCCCCCTCAAAAAGTATATTTTTCTTTTACCAATAAGCTTAGCCACTTTAGGCACAGATGAAGCTCTGTGAAATCACTAACCTCTAGGCGATGGAGATCTGATGTTGGGGTAGTTTGTCTTGAATTGAATTTGTATAACTTGAGGAGGTTTCCGAAGTTTGGGATGGTTTTGTTATTGTAAAGACCCTTTGCAAGAGCTCCTGGGTAGAGAAGAGTCTTTACTATGAAAGGAGGGAACACATCACTTGCAATTAACTGAGAAGAAGTGACTTCTACTGGGGTCTTACAGATTCCAATTCTGCATGGAACACTGAGAAGCAAACAGGGATAAAATGATTGTTATGAACCAAAATGTTTTAAATTATCAGCACAGCAGAGTTCGTGGGTAACATATAAAGCTTGTTCCCAGCATTTGAATTTGACATTTGAATGAACCTAGTGAATCTCCAGCATGTACTTCTTTGTTTGTTTATTTACTTTTCTATTTAAGAGTTCCATTTTCTGTAACTTTTTGCAGGTTTATTTATGATGCTACATTTATAAAGGATAAATTACTAAATTATACATCAGAAAGAGCGAAACATGATTTCTAAACATCGAATCGTCTCTATGGAAATTGGAAAGTCCTCATTTCCAGGAAAATGATTCAGGATCTCATTCTGAGAGTTTGCAAAAGCGAAAGATAAAATCCACCACCAAAAAAAAAAAAAAACGTAAGATGATAAAGAAGACAAGTAATAAAATGTGGCTACGTCAAACTCAATTGCAACCTCCGACACTACAAGAATGATTACATAAAAAGAACACCACAAATCTGAACATGTTCGCTCAAAATCTTAATTTTTCTTTCGTTTCCCCCTTGTTTCTCATTCTCAACTTGTACAACTGAACCGAACAGGGAATTTCCAAACGAAGTTTTGGGGCATATTGATATGATATTGCCTGGGTGACATAAAAATGGGGTCGATAAAAGAAGTGTTACCTGAAAATTGGGAATTGAAAGATGATGACAGCGAAATAAACTAGAAATGCTAAGGAGCATATTAAGTTAGCACATTTCCTTGTTGAAGACATGGCGGCAAATCTTTAAAGAGGAGGCCCCAATACCCAATATGATGAGATAGAGGATGGAGACAGGGATACACAAGTTTGAGTTTTACATGTTCTATCTTACCGCGGGGATAACCCTATTTTGTCAATACGAGAAAATGAAAACGAGCAATCCATCGAATTTACGTGCGTTATTATACCAGATTACTGCAAGATTTTGTTTTTATCACTAGTATTTTTTCCCCCATTATAATATCAGGAAATCGTAATCAGAGTGCATCGATTCAAGGAGCTGCTTAGTACTTTTCAAAAACAGTGAATTTCTATTTTTAAGACTAACTCAATTCAACCGCCTTTTTCTCCACAAAAATCTCCTCCCTCCAATTCCCACAAAGAATGCATGGGCCCTTAATAGACCCCACCTTTATTCATTAAAATTACAAATGCTACCACTAAAATACTACATTCACCTCTGCATTCTTTTTTTTTTTTTGACAATTACATTACATTAATTAATAATATATCAAAACTCCAGGAGTTAATTTTGAAAACCAAGTTTTAATGTTATTTTCCAAATTTTATACTAAATGTAACGGTGAAGCCACGCCGTAGGGAGGGGGTAAATCCATCCCCTTCCTTTAAAAAAATTGTCAATTTAATATCTAAATTGCATTATTTCACATTCATATCCTTAAAATTTTAAACAAATCATTTAAAATTTTGCACCTCCTCACCTAGGAGCCTCGGCGCCACATTACTTGAATGCTTAGGGTATATATTTTGTATAATCAAACCTCCAAAAAGAAAAACATAATAAATATATAATTTTAATAATATTAATAACATAAAAGATGTATTATTTGATCTGAAAACAAAAGTTATCATAAAAAACTACGTAGTTATCATATTATTGGGTAGTAAAAGCTAGTTGATCATAAATGAACTTATATAGTCCCTCTTGAGTACAAAAATAGCGACATGCCACCTAGTTAGAAAAGAAATTTCGTGTCCAAAATAAAGGATCAGAAATGGGCAAAAAGAAAGTTTCCATTTGGATGGGAAGGCATAGCTTGGTATGTAATTGAATGGTGGCCACTATTTGAGGTGTACACAAGGAAAAAGGCAGAGAGGCCACCCATATTACTTTACAATTTCATGCACTATCAAACCTTCATCAGACAAATTATGTTGCCTTCTACAAGTCAACGAACTAACTAAAATCCCATGTTGTTATAGTGCTTTCACAAGCTCTGGGCCACTCTTTCATACAAATCACGAGGCCAGTTCCTTTTCAAGTTATTTGCAATGAAGCTGGCAATCTGCATCAGGGAGATTCAATCATTAGGAGACTAGAACTTCCATTCACAAATGAAATATTAACTAGCAGTTTAACAACTCAATTGGATGCGAATAAATAGCTAACCAACTGCTTGACATAAGAAGATCATTTTTAATATTTCAAGAAGAAACTATGGAAGCTTGATAAAAAAATTTCCACGCTTTTGCTTGTCATCGAAAGCATGAATGGAACATTGAGTATAATGGATAGGCATGTAAAATACTATGTCACAATTAATTTATACCTCACTGTATAGTTCTTTACAAAACTTTGATATGGTGCTAAATTTTGTATCAAATTAACTAAACTTTCATTATTGTCATTTTCTTTCTTTTCTTGCATTAACATATAAACAAGGACATATATTTTCTTCTCCCTACTCTTTACTCAGCAATACAATACTACTGTATCATTTTTGCAAATAACCAAAAACAAAGCCCCTAAACACCATAGCTGTATTAGACTGTCGACACACGTTGCAATTATACAAAGAAATCAGCAAGATAATACAAGATTCTTCTCCTTTTCAATACATACCTTAGCCCTTAAGGCACGAAGTGATCCATCTGTGTCTGTCACATTGTCCAGACAAGTGAGAGCAACTTTCAAAAGATCCGGAATACAGGCTTGTACATGTGGAGATAAATTATCAAACACATCGACAGCGATATCAGGACCTCGAGGATCTAGAGGGAGAAATGGGAGTTTAGCAACCTCCCTTAGTGCATCCACATAATTCCCTGTTCTTGACAACTTGTGAATTGACAATATTGCCTCAAGTTGTCTTAACACAGTTTGCTGCGCAAAAACATAATCTCTCTCTTGAGGGCTGCAGAGGGAATTCAATTAATCTTGGGACACATGTTAAATAAAAGAAATGTCAAGATATAGAATAGTTAACAACCATTGATCAAACGAAATAAATTCAAAGAGTCAAAACCCAAATTCCTAGTCTCATAATTCATTTACAGGGAACATCTTAAACACCTAGTATTCTGAAAGCTTCGGCAACTAAAACAATAATCAAACTGCCCATTGAGATTTCCAATAGAACAGACTTAGATTTCATCATTGAAATATAGCCCATCTAGCAGTGGTATAAATTTTATTTTATTTTATTTTATTTTTTGTCAAATGAGTTTTTGCAACTCAAAATTGTTTTTGTACGTGAAGGTAGTGATAAATTGGTATCCGGCTTGAATTTAGAAGCATAGAAGCTAACATGACTCGTTTCAAAGTTCTTACATAAAAAACATGCCTGCATAACATATTAGATAACCAATTGACCATGCTAATAGATACCACAACACCTAAACCCAAGCATAACCATGCATAGAACAATGAGATAGGACAAAAGTCCCAACATTACCTGACACGTGGATAGTAAGTGTAAGTATCCAAAATTTCATTGCCAGAATGAATGAGGCCAGCAGTCCTGCTCTCACCATCTATTCTACCACGGAAAAGAGCACAAATAGCTTCAGAAAGGCACTTATTAATGGTATCCAGCGCTGATGAAAAGGCACCCACTCTCTTCTGAATTTCTATTGACTGAACACCAGAAAAATAAAAATAAATCCCAAATAAGCATAACCAACAATAGGATTGGATGAAAACCCAGTGATCCAGGAAAAAAAGGGTTACAAAATAAGGAACATATATTAAAAACGGTTATAAACAATGAAGGTAAAATAAGTACAAAAAAGATCATCAGCAAGACTTGTCAAGGAATCAAGATGTAATATAAAAGAAAGAAATTACTTTGTCAAACATCCCAGCCTCCTCACATTGGCAAGCAGCCTCAATTAAAAATTGCTCCCTTGATTTTGTATCAGTCACGAAACGGCCCAATTCACCTTCTTCTCCTGCACCTCTTGCACCAAGCAAAAGATATATGCCACCATCCCTTAACAGAAGTTCAGTTAGGAGTTGCTTCAGCATCAAACTTCTCTGCCTTTGCTGATCAATACTACCTCTACCGGTCCATGACATCTGACCACCACCCACAGAAGCAGCAGCTTGAGCATAATATTCTAAAGCCATTTGGAGATCACCAAGACGTAAATACATAGATCCGTACTGCATGATTATGCTAGAAACTTCCGCACAAGCATCCATCACCCCCAACTTTTGCCCAGCTACTGTACCTTCTGATAGTACCCCATGATCAGCCAGCACAATTGATACGTGGGCAGCATCAATGTTAAATCCTTCATCTCCTGTTTCCTTAGACATGTATAATACTGCCGGAAGCAATTGGATGCTCAAAAGCAAAATGTAAGGATATACCAGAGGATCTTTTCCATTTTTCGTATAGTATGATGGCTCAAATTTATTCAGGTATGCCTGCAAATCGTCTAAACTGTATGGTACCAAACCATCACTTAGAACAATGGATGTTGATCCACTAGGGCAGTCCCGCACAGCTGACAATTTAAACCACAAGAAATCCTCGATGGTACTAAAGAGAGTTGGTTGATCTCTAAGCAAGCGATCAATATGTCTACGGGATCCTGATATGATGGCATATAGCAGTAACTTTTTCTTATCATATGCAGCTCGACCTATGCGATCACCAGTCCTCAACATTCTTTCACATTCATCTGATGCAGCAGTTGCAATCTCTTCTGGCACCATACCTCCAGTATTGATCCACTCTGTGAGCTGTCAAAAGAATGAATCACTGAGAAAGATTCCACTATAAAAAATAATAGAAAAAAAAGTGACCAAAGTCCATACCAGTGGAGCAAATTGATGTGATGCACGGGAAGAGAGGGCAACATTTCTTGCTTCATCATAATACCCAGACCTCAAGCAAAAATATATCTGCCAACAAAATCAAGTCATTCAAAATAAACAGGGCACGAGAAAATATTAAAGCTCATTCCAAGGGAAAGAACATGTATAAGCATTAGATCTAGCACGTCCATTAAATTAACAGAGAAAAGAGAAATTAAAAATGTATCATTATTCCCAATTTCTTTTTGTTTGATTTGCAATTACAAATCAGTTACTGTAAATGCATTTAAAAAATTAACTTAGATTGCTCCAGCATGTGAAGGAAGAGACTAGTAAAATGAGCACAAGTCTCGAGTTGTCTGAGGAAAAATGAAAATATGAAGGGCTAATCAAAATATTAGTTTGAGAAGCCTTCCTGCATTATTAGCTGCTGACATACCTTTTCCCATACAATATGAATAACGCAATACCAATACAGCATCAGAATTCTATAAAATATGACAATACAATAATGCCCATCAAACTAGTCATATAGATCGAGCACACCACTTTAACTCTCCTACTACTGGATATCTCAACATATATAATTCTCGTGGGAGTTATTCATGAATTAAAATATGACATTCAAGAAGCCTAGCAGCAAACACCAAAAGTAAAAACACAAGGCCTCACTCAAATTATGTTTCAGTATACTGTATAAAGTGTTTAGCATTTGTAATAATAAAGGTTACAAACTAAATTACTAATTGAAGAGGGAAACCAAGATTTTTATTTAGGCCCATCATAAATGTTAATTTAAAAAAATAAAGAGAAATTAATCAAATATATTAGTAAGCTGTGATTAATTTCAAAACAAAAACATCAACGATAAGAAACAAGGAAATATAACTAAGTTCATAGAAAAATATAATAAAATAAAGTTTTCAGCACCTGCTGCCATGTGGTATCAACAGGAGGCTGCCTCCGAGCATCACCAGCATCAAAATCCAGAACTCCATAATCCCTTAACCGTATCTGCTCAGCAACAGAATATGAGTTTAAAAAGGAAATGAAGACCTGCAATAATATTGGAAAATATGCATATAAAAAACAAACCCGAAGGAAGGCCCGGATTCTCTGCAAATTACCAACACCACCACCAAGAGCAGCCTACAATAAGATCAGAAGGCATGCAGAAAATTAGTTCTGATAAATGGATGCATATTCATAAACTCTCTCTCTCTCTCTCTCTAATATGAACAGAGAACAAGCAGAGAGAGCAAGAAAACTAGAAATAACTGGAAAGCCTTTCAATGTCTTTCTCAAAAGTAAAGTTCTCAAGAGAATGCCAAAAGAAAGCCAGAAAAAAGTTATCTAATTCTAATCAAAACAAGTAACATAACAAAACAGGGAGAATTAATCTACAGGTCCTTATAGTTTTTCTCAATTTTGAATTAGGTCCCTATAATTTATTTTATTTTAATCAAGCCCTTATAGTTTGATCTACTAAATATGTTAATCCTTGAAGGTTAAAATTAATAATGAATTAAACAATTTTAGAGTTTATAGAAAATTTAATTTACTACTTTTAGCAAAAATCGAAAAAAGAAAATTTAATTTAACACACAGTCTAAATTTCTATTAATTTTTACGAAGATTCTTTAAATAAAAAAAAATATTTGAAAGACAGCCTAATTATATCATTTTTGAATTATAAAAATTATGTAATTAATTCTAAAGTTATATAATCATTTAATAAAAATATAAAAGTTCTTAATTTTGTTTTTTAAAGAAAAAATTCAAGGATTTTAATTTTCAGGTGTTAAAAAATTTAATTGATCAAATGATAAGGACTCAATTAAAACAAAATGAACTGCAAGGACCTAATTTAAAATTGGAAGGGGGAAAAAACTATAAGGACTTGCAAATTTATTTTCCTTAACAAAATATAAAAACATAAGCATGCAGTCAACACCAATCTTTTTAAATTACTCAATTTAAAATTACTTGCGCGGGATGACTTTGTATGGTATCCATGATGTACTTCTCATGGCCCCATTCAAGGTGGCGCCTCGCACCAATAATCAGTGACATCCTTCTTGAAACACGCTGTTGCAATGCTGTATCTTCATCCATCAACATCTGTTTCATTGGCAAAAATTATTAAGGAGAAAAAATAATAACTTCACAACTAAAGTCAAGAAACTAAATGTAAAGATTTTTCTGTTTTTTATTGTTGCAATATGCAACCATGAGTACAACCTGAACAAGGTGCCATATCTTCCGCATGCTAACTGATTTTCCACCACTTGCATCTATATTAAACTTTCATAGGCACCCTTGAAAGCTGCAGCAGGCTAGTCACCATTCAAAGGAATCAAAAGTGAGAAAAATTCCTATTAAAACAAACTACAAAGTATGAAAGTACACACAGCGCAGCAAAAAAAACCTTGGTTTACCATACCCAAGAAGAGCAACAATGAACATGCAGAACAGACAAAAGGAAAATGGAATGGTAAACATCTCAAAACAAAAATAAGTAGAGTAGATTGACAACAGGCCAGACAAGCAATTAAATTTTTAAATATGCATTGTCATATAGGTCACTAGTTAATATATTATTCAGCAAGAAATAAGTTGATTGTTAAACAGACAAAGTGACTGCCCAATGAGCAACTCCAGCCACACATTTTTTAATATAATGCAGTAAAATATCACTCCAAATTAAGGAGTTTCAGAAAGAATGGGCCTTACTTTGAATGGTAATCCACACTCCCTTGCCTTATTCAGATTTTTCACTACTTCAGCATAGACTGCTGCTTTTTTCTCCACAATAGGCTTGCTAGCAAGAGGAACAATCTCCATGCTGGTTATGCCAGACGATGCTTGTGGACTATGGGAAGCCATTGACTGACCTGGACGGGTACCCACATTGCTGGTATCAATCCTGTTTGTCCTTGGTAATGTTGAAATTCGGCTTAAACTCGAAGGAAGGAAATCACGTTTTTCTTTTTGCCAATCCTCCTGCCAAAGAATAAATTCCACCGAGCTGTAAGAAGACTGGGCATCAAAATGAACATTCCATTCATGATTACTCCATTAGCAGTTATTTTATAAAAACCAATACATCAACCTACACCAATCATCAATGCAATATGCAATAAAATATCTGTTCCATAATGAACCACATATAACAACAACAAACCATTATCTCGGATCAGTAACAAGGATCGCATGATGCTATTGTGCTCTATGATCAATCAATTTCAAAATGTTTCATTCTTCCTCCAAAACAAAATGGATACAATGAAGGGGAGGGAGAAAAAGAGAAAAGGAGTCAGAGATAGAAAGAAAGAGCAATAAAATAAAGAAAATTGAGGTTGAGAGGGAGAGGCTAAAAATTACTCAAACTCTATTCAATTCATCAAAAAAAATCCAACCGAAGAAATCCACCAAGGACTATATACGATTAGTTAAAATAATAAAAATCTTAACAGATCCTAGATAACATAAGATAATTCCTATACATGATCCAAACTAAATTTATTTCAAAATAATTTGAATCCCCAATTTAAACCAAAAATCCTAACTTTTAAAATAAAGAAAAAAGTAAAATTAATTATTCCTAGATTTTGCCTAATCACAGGATTAGTTTAGATTTTTATTATTTGAAATAAATGTACTGAAGACTCTATAAAGTATAAACAGCCCAGGGTCTCCTCAATTGTTAGGCCTTCTTGATGATTGAATAAAATTGAGAATTTTGGTTTTCTCTCTCCTCAATTCATCCTTTTCTCTCGATATCTCCCTCCTTCCTTCTCTATCTCTCCTTCTCCATTCACTCCCATACATCACCAAAAACAAATGACTATTTAGTTACAATTTAAACCCTTTCATTAAACCAGTTCCACAAGTCAAATTAAGAAGAATAAAATCAAAAGCATATTTTTCCACTAAATTAATGGGCTATGGCAAGACGATAAAGCTTGCCAAATCCTGTTTTAAGATATCTCCAGTGAAATGTATATACACCCAGCTCTAAATTACAGAAACAACAATACAAAATGAAGAAGTATCAGAAAAGTAAATAAAATGAAAGGCAATACCACACTAACCTCTAAAACTTTCATCATATAATCATTAAAACTTTTGAGATTATCCTTCTGAGCTTCCTGGATGGCAGACACCATAGCCATTTCATGAACCTGAGGGGAACAAAGTATACAATATTGTCAAAATTCCACTCATTAAAGGTTTAGATGCAAGAAATGTGAAAATAAAGAGTCAAAATTACCTGCTGCAGATACTCTTCAACACTTGTGGCCTCCGCAGGAAAAACATCCTCAAAAGTTGTCTTCAAATAAAAATAGAAGAATTAATTGATAAAGAGTACAACATCAGCAAAATGCACCAAGGAAAGCAACTAGAAAGAAGTATTGAACTTCAAGGTGAGTACTACTTTTGCCATGAAATAAATATATCAAAAAAATAATAATAAGGAAGCATGTGTTGTGCAAACCATAGATGTGTAGAGATTTAAAAAACAGAACATATAAAATATCTGTAAGATGTGGAATAACAAGAATTTTATACTTCAGACAAAGAAAAAAAATTGTTAATGCAAAGTGACAAAATAACAAGTATTGAACAGTTTAAATA
This sequence comes from Prosopis cineraria, assembly GCF_029017545.1. NCBI lineage: Eukaryota > Viridiplantae > Streptophyta > Magnoliopsida > Fabales > Fabaceae > Prosopis > Prosopis cineraria. The sequence continues at coordinate 8,489,887 of NW_026555344.1, forward strand.
GAGAAGCATGAAGATGTATACAACTATTGTTTACCTTCAACTCAAATGACTTCAGATCCCGTGCAAGCTGCTCTGCATTTATCCCCTCACGTGCAAGCAGCCTGTCACCGCAACAGAAATTGAAAAGGTGCCCTCATAATAAACCAGATATGTATAAGCATGATCTTTCTGCATTAGATGAAATGAAGGGACTACATATTTTGAAATATTTTTAACAAATCAGAGAGCTCCAACTTGCATCTTATAATAATTACCCTACACTTTCTAAGTAATTGAACTATTTGCACTTAAACCAAATTGCCAAAAAAAATCATCGAAGTACCTTGTAGCAGCTATAGATTGAGAAGGCGCCTCAGTCCTTAGGGTCTTGGATTTGAGCTTCTTGGATAATGCTTCCAATTGATCTAAGTTCCTCTGAACAAGAAATTAAAATGAATTCAAATTGTAGAAATCCAAAAAATGAATTTTATCAGCGAACTTCAATTTGAAATCGGTGACAAATCCAGCTAGAAGGGATGAATCTTATACATATACTTGTTTGAATCGAAGCTATTTCAGTTCACAGTCAAAATGCAAGCAATTAGATATGCATATACATTCAACATGCATGCTTGGGAACATTCCATACGAGTATTAACCGGAGTTTCAGCGTCTTTACTTTAGATGTCCCGGCCACCCAACTTAAGCCAAACGGGAACATAAATACGATAAGTGTTGTATCAGACTCATAGTAAAGAATTGATTTGCCAAAGACAGGGACATACTCCAATTTTTTATCTTCGTTCGCCGAGTAATGTATGAGGTAGCATAGAATTTCAGGTCTGCCAGGCATAATGTGATGAAAATTTAGGGCAATAAATAGTAAAGTAGCAGGTTGAGCTACTCTTATTTTATTCTACTATCAGAAACTAGGCACAGACTAAAGCGTCACATGATTGCTAGCTAACTCCCCAGATTTGTAATTGGAGCATTGAATCAGGAAGCGCAAAAAATTGAGAATCTAATTCAAAATGCACGATTTTTTGACCAAGAAGATTATATCACTCATATATCACTTACCGCTCAAGGCAGCTAAATCACCGAGTCAACAATTGAATGGGACTCAAGACCCAAAGAATGGGTTAGTTTGATACTTCTCTAGCCATTTTTTGCTTACGTCATCGATAATCAAACAGAAAGTAAAAGAGCGGAGACGAACTGGAGGGGAGGGAACTGAGCAGAAGGAGCAGCTTGTTCGAGAAGCTTCGTGGAAGAATGCCAGCAGATCAGTCCAACCACTCATGTCTTGGTCGTTCGCCATGACTCCTGCCGAGGACCAATGTCACCGGCACAGAGAGAGGGAGAGGGTTTTAAATTTCCTTTTTTTATTTTTTTTTTGGCTCTAAAGCCTAAAGTTAAAGTATGCTCTAACTCTGGAATGTGGAGTGACTTCACCATGGCGCAGGACACTGTCTGCTGGGTTCCTTTTATACCCGACCCGTTTGTTTTCCTGGGTAGAGGGGTTTGATAGGCTAATACCCGGAGGTTTGATAGGCTAATAACCCGGAATACAACCCCCATGCAATGAACGGGAAGAATTAAACGGCATAATTGATAATTAATATTATGAATTAAGCGCTAGCATGTCCATAAAAATGGTAATAATTCATAATATTTATTTATTATACTTAAAATCTCGTTTGGTTCGTTGGGTGGAAAGAGGTCTTAAGAAAAAGAAGATAAAAAAAGCACACTTTTTTTATAATTTGATTTGACATACGAGTTGTTTGATTCTATCTTTTGCATATTCTTAAAATAATTCTGTAAAGTAGTTTTTTAAAATAAGTTTTGAAAATAAAAAATATGTTTAAATTATTATTGGTGAAATATATGGTAGAAGAATAGTTTATTTTATTACATAATTGTCATTAATAAAAGCATGATATTTTTATTTTTTCTCTAATTTTGCAAGAAAAAAGTAATAAAATATTTAAAAAATATTCTGGCTTTTCAGCTTTTAATTTTTTTTTGTTTTGTCAAAATAGATAATATAAAACATATTTTTAAACAAGTTTTTCATTTCCTTGTTTTTCAAAGCAAAAAATTATTCTAAAAATAGATATTCAAATAAGTATATAATTTTAAATAGGGGTTTACATGGACAGAGTTAAGTTAGACTCACCCTAACCCAATGTCCAACCCTATATATATATTCAAGTATCAGGCTATCTAAACTCTCGAGCTAACTTATGCCCTGTTACCCAAATTTTATTTTAAAAAATTTTAATATAAAAAAAATATTAAAAATGCAAAATATAATTAAAATTATTTAAAAATGGGTTATTTATAAAAATAATGTTGGAATTTAAAGTAATAATTTTTAAAATTGTATGTAATAAAAAATTATTTATTATTTTCACATGGTATAAAGTAAAAAAAAATCAATTTTAAAATATTTAAATGATTAGAAAAATTGAAATTATAAAAGATATTTATGATGACCATAAAAAATAATATAATACATAAGAAAATTAAAAAAAATAACACTATAAATAATTAAGTTGTGACAAAAAATTAAAAAAAATAAAATAAAATATATAAATATTGGCCCAGGCAGTGTTGGGCTAGGGTTGATCACGGACTCGGTTAACTTGACTAGCTCGAGCACGATTGAGCTAACTAATTTTCGGGTCACCTGAATAACCCTAATTTGAGTTATTTGAGATTGATTTCAAGATATAGCTTGAAAAATTATTTCTTAGCCTAAACTCAAGAAGTTTGGGCTTGTTTGGTACTCTGTTTTTTATTGTTTTGAGAATTAATATTTTTTAAAATATGTTCTGAAAAACAAATAAATAAAAAAATTGTTTGAAACATTGTTCCAGGAAAGTATATCTAAAAACAAAAACAAAACAAAAAAAACTTGTTTGATTAACTTATTTTTCATAAATTAATATTAGCATGATTTTTTTACTTATTTAACATTATATTGTAATTATGAATCAATTTAATGACAAAATTTGAACATAATCAACGGCAAGAACATTAGAAGCACTAGAACTCTTAACAAACTCCAAGACATTGCTTTCTCAGAGCATGCTGTTTCTTGCAGCACCAGCTTTAGCCAAATCAAGATAGTGTACAAGACCTGGGACCTGAAATCCAATGAAAAGGATCAAGAGTGTGCCCTGCCATGATGACACGCAATGACAAGCTGAGAGTACAAAATAAGTAGATAAGCATGTCCTCTGGTTTTATTTCTTTAATCAAATTGCTGTTATTTATTCATTAAATTTTATGTCCAGCCGGTTATTCATACTATCCCTGATCATTTCAAAACAAAGGTGACTGGTTCATACCTTGTTCATACTTGCTGTTTTATTTTACTGCATTTGCATCTTTCTGAATTTAATCCAATAACTAGAGGGGAATATGTGAAACACATTTGGAGTGTTCAATGCCAACGTCTGTTCTCAGATGCTAGTTTCTTGGAGTTGTCTAAAGCTTCACTACTTTAAATAAACCAGTACAGTGGAAAACAGCAAGGCAAAGCAAGCATCAAATGAAATCAACAATACCGAATGAAGAACTAGAGGGAAATGGAAAAATCAAATATTTGTAATAATAACAAACAGATTTCTTTATTCTTTTTTTTCTTCCAAAACAGGATTTCAAACAAGCCCTTTTGTTTTTGGAAAATAATTTTCATCCCCATTTTGTTCATGTGGAGAGCAACTCATCTCCGTTAGCAATACCTAGATGTAATAGTCTCTTACCTTCATCCACCCTCCATCTTTGTCAACATTTGCCCTCCATCATGCAGTCATGGCCCTTCCCTTTCTCCATCACAAATCCAATGCGACTACAGTTAGTGTTATGGAGCAATAATGAGTTCACATGTCCGATGGTAAGCTCAATGGCTCTTGCGATGATGTTAACGAGCTTGAATCAAGTTTCTTTTCCTCTTCGATAGATTGAGCTTCCTCACAAATCTCTGTCTTTCTAGTTTTGTCTTGTAAAAATTTTCCCCCCCATTCCGTGATGTTGTGATTGAGGTCATGGCTTTGACAGTTTCGATGTTAACACTGAACAAAATATCTTTGCAACTGTAAAGGGAAGAATGAGAAAGAAGTGGTAGGGGTAATATTTTCTTTTTTATGCTTAAAAATCAATTTAAGAAAAAAATTAGCAAAAATATAACTTTTGATCCATGTATTTTGCTTGTGCTTTGTATAGGTCTTGCACTTTTTTCGATGTTCTAGATCCCTATTTTTTCAGTATTTTACGTTCATTTTAAGGTCCCTACATTTTGTTTATTTTAGTCATTTAGAGACTTAGAATACTAGAAAATGAAACTGTAGGAACCTAAAACACCGAAAAAAAAGTGTAAGGATCTATAACAAAATTAAGCAAAGTGCAGGACCAAATGTTATGTTTTCCAAAAAAATTATTTCAAAGTGCTATTATTTTTTTCTAACATGCATGCTAAACATACATTTAAAACTCATTCCCATACACTTTACTCCTCCCTTTCTTTCTCTTTGAAATGATTTCAATAAGCCAAACGGGGATTTTAAAAAAAAAATTAAGCCTCATTTGGTACCAGAAAATGTTTTTTATGGAAGTGAAAATGAAAATAAAAAAAATAAAAATAAAAAAGTAAGTTTAAAATTATTCTTAGTATGCAGGTGCAAGTGAAATAAAATTTATATAATAGATGTAGTTATACTTGAGAAGATCAAAATATTAAAAATTTCATTGTCTTCCTCGTCCAGCAGGCATTGTTGCCATCTCCACAAATCTCAAAATAGAACTACCTTCTTGTTATGAGCTTAAAGATCTACTTGATCTCTTTCATCAACAAGTTCTCCTTGGCGATTCTCAACCTATGCTTCTTCCCCAATAATACGTAGTCATGCCCTAGGATTGGTTACTGTGCGCTCAACAAGCCTTTGTGAGCAAATTGAAGAGCCTAATTGGAGAAGCTCCATGATTGTCACTGCCTTGCCACTGCTATCGTTGAAGAAGCATGCCAAGACTGCCGTTACTGGAGAAGCTTTGTTTCGCTTACCACTACTGTTATCAAAGAAGTAGATTGAACATGGCTTACTTTGCTGCCTTTCACTCCTACCATTAGCAATGCTGATCTAGGAAAGGTACTCCCGAGCCATTGTCAGGACTTGCCATTGAAGGTCAAGTATTGTCACATCCACCTCCATGTTGTCACAGGTGAACATTGTCGATGAAGTTGGGTCAAAAATGGCAGAAGAGAGATTGAGCGTGAAGATGACAAAATGAGAGAGGAAGTAAGGCAAAAAGGCAATTCAGTGGGCCTACCTAAGTTACTTCCTTAATTAACCCTAACCAAATATGCAAATTTATCGGTTTCACTTCCAATCCTTTCCCTCTAATTCCCTACTAGGAAGCAGGCCACTAGTCTCTAAATCTAAAGGTAGCCACAAGCCATAGAGCAAGTGTTAGTGATGGAATGGACTAACATCTATGGTCCCATTTTGTATCCTATAATTTGGGACATGAACTGGAATTGAATATGAAATTGAAAAAGATGTGTGTTTGGTATGCATGAATTTAGTTTTCATATGGAATTGAATTCCATCAAAATGATTGAATTGGATTACATGAGGAGACCCATGAAAATGAGACAAGCTCCATGGAATTATACTATTTCAAACAATTATGCCCCCATTAATGAATTTTTAGACATATTTGTCCCTCCCATTCTCGACCAACTTGACTACCATTTTCAATAAGATTGTCTTTGACATCGTCTCCATCATTGCCACCGGCGAAGAGATCAGAGAGCAGGGATTGGATCTAGTTTCATTTTAATGACTTCCTTTTCTGCTTCCATTAATTTCAGTGCTGGGTTGATATTTTTTTTCTCATCCTTTGACAAACCCCCAAGCCCATGACAGCTTCTCTGAACTCATCCTAATCAGTATTCATGGAACCAGCTCCATATACATTCCTGGTGAAGAGACTAGAAAGGAGGAACCCAGGGCTTGGCATCTCTGCCATCTTATGCTTCGTCTTCTTCATGATTTTTTCTTCTTGAACAGTGATGAAGAAGGACCTTCAATTTCTGCAGAAATGAAATCGTTCAAAGGAAGGAAAAATTTTACCTTTAGCATCTCTTCCGCCTTATGCTCTTCCAAATCATTCAAAGGGACCTTCAATTTTTGTGGAAATGAAATTGTCAAGAGGAAGGAAAAAAATTTTCTTCTGCATCTCTTCCGTCTTATGCTCTTCTAAATCGTTCAAAGGGACCTTCAATTCTACAAAAACAAAATGCTTCAAGTAAATGAAGTGTCACCTTATGCTTGATTTCTACTTTGATCTGGGTTGTGATTTTTGTATATGGCATCTGATTTTGTTTCAATCTAGGTTATAAGGGCGGATCCTTTCTTCGATCTGCCAGGAATTTTTTTACGAGGGCGTTTTAGTTTTTTATTATTTTTAACATTAATATTGGATAAAAATAATCTCTCAATTCGTGAAGATACTAAATATATTTTAAATCTCATATCCATCTCTATTTTTATATTCATCTCCACTTTCATATTCATTTTTAATCTATAAAAATAATTTCTACCATACAAACAAGTATAAGGTTTTTAAATTTTCAATCCTACCTCGCCTTTATTTTTAATAAGTTAAGTACTTACTGTAAAAGAACAAGCATTCGAGGTAGCTTGACTTCAATCAAGTATTGTTTGAATTTTGTTAGACTTAATCAAGCTACCTCAAAATGTGTCATTTAAAGAAAGTTACGTAATTTTTAAGCTCATTCTTAACATCTTTTGGATTTATTCGAGATGATCATCGGATTTGGCATGGCTCTAATTATGGTTAACAAATTCGTGCATTATAGCATTTGTTTTTATCCGTTTGAAAAAAATAGGTTTTTTGTGGAATTACATTTTATTCATCTGACACTAAGATAATGTACGAGGGAAATCATTAAAACTTGATGAGATAAAATAGTGATGTCTAATGTACTCCGGCTACAAATGGCATATATGCTGTAAATTTTGAGACAATCATTTATGGCTGGCTTCTAGGAAATAATGATGAGAGCACCACATGGGCAAAATTATTTAGGAAAAATTAACACTATAATTATATGATGTACTTTTTATTTCATGGCATGTGTTGTCTTTTTTAAGAAAAAATCATTTTCTTGGCAGATCTTTTAAAAACAAGGGAGTATCTACTCTTTTTTTTTTTACGTTCAAATTTTGGTTTATATGAATGGAAAGCCTCCATGTATTTCTTTACTTGGGTGTATATGGGTGCATTAGGATCAAGATATGTTTCCAAACTAAAAAATACTAAATAGAGGTACTTATAAATCACACATAAACAAAGTTCTTAAATTGATAATGAAATTTGATCCAACAATTTTGTGAGTTACTGAGTTATAGGCCAATTTTTTTACTAACAAGTCAACTTTTGTTGGTTGTGCTTGTTGGAGTTGGCTTTCCTCCTTTGCAATTGAGGAAACATCGTATGTTTTGATCGTTAAATTGAATTTAATGACTTGAATTTAATAATTTATAAAAGTACTAAATTAGTTTAAATAGTTCAAATTTGCAATAAAGAAGTATTAGAAAAAAAATATAGTGAAGAGAAACTCACCCCATATTGTTTACTTTCTCTTGTGGTGTAATAGACGAACTAAGTAATCTAATAAATGTGCTTAGCTCGACCTTAGGCCCCCCCTTTTTTTACCTATTTCATAATACAAACATGGTTTTGTACGTTCCAAGTGTGCCACAGCCTTATTTTGGACCCCATTTCATACTTCTTCATCTCACAATCACACACTCACTTGGGCTTTGATGGCTAGGCATTAAGTTTTCTGTGAGGTTTTTAGAACCATACTAGTCAATTCGACCAATTTAACTAAAAACCAGCCAGATAATCAATCAAAAAGTAATGCATAACTAAAAAAGAAGAGAACCGCATGAACCAACATGATTGGGTGAATCAACAATCTAGAAGGTTCCTTTTATTTTTTGTTCTCCTCCTTGATTTCACAATACGACAATGTTTTGTTATTTTTTAATTTTTCATTTTTCTTGCATAATTGAAGAAGAAAAAGGGTAAACTTTCAGTGCACATTTAGTTTTTTGTTAGTGAAAAATTAGTTTATTAGAATATTTGACAAAAGTCAATTTATCAAAAATCAATTGCTGTAAAAATTTGTATTTGGATATATTTTTTACAAGCTAATTTGATAAAATAAAAGTGGTTTGGATTATATAGTGAAATGTGTTTTTAAGTATACAATTACTAGAAAGGACATTAATTTATGATATTTTATAATTTTGTTATACAAATGTAATGTGTTAAAAATGTTATAAAATTTTTAAATAACATTAAATTTAATATGCTAAACAACAAGAATAAAAAAATATAAATTTTGATATATTAAAAAAGTTATACAATCAATAGTTCAACATATATCAATATTTAAATAGAATATATTATTGTTAAGTTGTGTTTAAATATTGAAAGAATTGAATTTTTAATGAACTAGTAGTGTTATTATTTAAATGATTATTATATATTTAATGAATTAACAATATTTTTTTAAATAAAATAATAATAAATTGAAATTGAGGTAGCTTGGTCAAAATCACTTTTCAAAAGCTCTATCCTCTCATATTTACCAAATTTACTTTTAATCCTAAATCTTAGATAGGCTAGCAAATTAAGAGCTCATTTGAGTTAACAACTTCCCACATTTAAAAGTACTTTCTTATTTTTGAAAAGCGACAAGTTATTTGGTTATTTTTTGATAATGAAAAATAACTTTTTATATGTACATTCAAAGACTTTGAATGTGGATTTGGCAACATTAAATCTAGGAGTTTTTGCAAAAAGACCCTGAAAAAACATTGACACTGACTTCTTCATTGACCGTGCTACCTTTCTGTGCAAACCTTAGGTTTAATGCACTGATTTTTATTTCATACCAATTGTGAATATTTTTCCAGTGCAGTTAGCCTCACAAAATTAAAATACAGCCTCCCTAATTTTATTCTCCAATATTCGTGCTATTCAAAATCTATCTCTAGATCTGGTGTTTTTTTTAATATTAGATTATATAATATAGATCAAATAATTAATCATGTTAAATGTTAATATTAATATGTGTTGAACTATTTATCATATAATTTTTTCCAACGCATCAAGTTTTATATTTTTTTATTCTTATTATATTTGTATAACAAAAATAACAAATCATCACAAATTACTATCTTTTTTTAGTAATTGTATAATAAAAAAAACATTTCACTGTATATAATTTAAATAATTTTTGATTTAACAGATTGACTTAAAAAATATATATATCGAAATATAAATTTTATTATAATAACTAATTTAATAAACTTTTGACAAACAACCAACGAAAACCATAGACACACTCAATCATTTTGTCAATCAAATGCAAAAAAATCGAACCCTAAACCTAAGCCTCTTGCTACTAAAGCTATCTCAAGTCGTTTCATCTCCTTTGATAGTCTTCATCGTGAATCTTCTTCAATCTTCCTCATCACGCTTGTGCTAGTCTAGATGCCCTGCTCCTCTTCTACAATTTCATGCTCTGTTACTCGTTGCAAGGAAGTTCATCTTTCTCTTTATCAGTGTTGCAACTCCATCTTCCTCATCGCCCTCTGTCTCGTTTGCTTTGATCGATTAATAGGTCAGAGCTCTCTTTGACCTTCGATCCTTCATAATCATACTTGTAGTTCCTGATTTGATAAAGCCTTCAATCCTTCAATTGCTAAATGCATTGTTGACTTTTATTCAATAAATTTTGCATTTTTTATTAAGCTTAGTTGTTAATGATTTGATTAGTTTCTTAGGCACTTGTTATCTTGTATTGTATGGGTATGGATGATCCTTCTAGTACTCCTGCTCTCAGCCCCAATAATTCTGATCGTGTTGCCAGCACTTCTTCTCCTTCCAATCCAAATAGTGCCCATGCCAATGGCAGATTTAGAATATTAAATTAGTGTGGGCAATTTTCTTGGTGAGGTTCTTTTTGAAAAAGTTAATAATATATAAATTTGTAAATATGAACCATACTGATAAAGTGTAATGACATCATATAATTTATATATTGATCTCATCTAGTGGGATAATGCTTGTTGTTGCTATTAAAATTTAGTTTTATTATTTATGTAAAAATATAATTTTTTAAATGTTACAAGTGACATTCTTAATGGGTAGCAAATAATCTTTCGAATTTATAACAATTGGTATTTCATTTTATTTTTTATATTAAATTTAATTTGGTTTGATTTAATTTAATATAAATTTTAATTTAATCTAAAATTAATTTAATATAATTTAATAAATACAAATATAAAATATAAAATTTTTGACATTTTTTATTTTTTTATAATTATTACGTTTGTATATTTATAAAAGATAAATTTTTTTAATCAAAATTTATATTTTGTTATTAGTAAATGTTTAATTTATCTATGTATGATATAAAAATTTGTAAACTAATAATTATTTTATCATTTCATAATTTTTATATATTTTTAATCATTATCTTCACTATTCATGTATATTTGCGTTAATATAACGTAAGACTATGTATTAATATATAATTTTTATTAACTTTATTTTTTAATCAATTTCATTTATCTCCTATAATTCTATTCAATATGGTGTAAGATTAAGATTCTTTTTAATTATTTAAAAAAATTGAAAAAAATGAGAATGAAAAAAATAAAAATATATTGTTATGATATGTAGCTAATATAAATAATAAAGAAGAATAAGATAATACAATAACTGGAGAGAAAATAATAAAAAAAATTCTCATTCACTTATGTATATATACTTTGTATATGATCTCTATTTATAAACTTTCAACCATTCAAGTACCATCCTAATGTTATAAAGTTATAAAGAAATATATAATGGTGTATTATATAACTTTTAAAGGGTACAACTTATATTAACAACAAGAAATTTCTTTCATGCTATTCATTAAGATATTAAAGATAAAAAATTTTAAAGTTATGAGTTATAAGATCTATCACATAAAATTTATAATTATAATAAATATATTTAATATAAAAGAGTTAGGTATAAATTTATAAAAATAAATTTCATTATTTAGAGTAATTAATTTTGCTATTTCAATAATTAATTTTCGGCCCATACCCAATTCTTCCTAAAATTAATTAGAAGCCCCGATAAAACCCTTGCTCGTGAGAAGCGGATCCAGTTCTCTTTCAGTCGACGAACAAGCATCACATACTCCGTCGGACGCCGTCCACAGTTGTCAGCGCTGCGTGGTTGTTCTCGGGCAAGCAGTGAAGAAGGTTCGAACCCTCGGGCTTTTTCTACTCCCGAAGTCCGGTGAGGTTGTTTTGTTTAATCTGGTGTTTTGAATATATATTTGAATTTTTCCCCGCGTCATCTGTTCCCGCTGTTCTTGCTTTGTTTTAAACTTTTCATTTTAATTTGGCTTGGAATCTGGTCGTGTAATCGTTGAATATTGACACCTTTAGATTCGGGAATATTTACCTATTGAGTTTATTTTTTTGAGCTAGTTTTTGCTTGAATGGTGTGTAATTGGCTGTTATACTTCTTCCCTTTTCATTTTGTTCACCAGCGACGTGTATGATTTGGATATTGTTGTTGTTTTTTTTTTTCTTTCGCAATGTTGGATTTGTTGTGTTTTGTCATTCTGTTTATTAATCTTTTTATATTATCATCAAATTTGGAAATTCTCAAGGTACTTGTGATGTATGATCTTGTAAATGACTTGGCTCGAGTTGTGGCAAAGTATCCGGAACAACAATTAAAAGGACAATGCATAAACTATGCATATTTCAAAGATTTCAGTGGGGACAGATGTCCCCCCTGAGTTTAGTATAGGTCCGCCTATGGCCTCTGCTTCTACTCCAACTTCTTGTTCTACTCCACTGACTGCCGTTGGTTCTAACCAAAATAGTGTTGCCTCTATCCTTCAAGTATCACCTACACCAACTCTTCAGGGGAAGAGTGATCCTGCATTGGAGCATTTTGCATTTGAAAAAGAGGGAAAAACTTGTGTGTATACCTGCCTTCATTGCTCATCATTGTTTAGAGGAGGTGGGATAAATAGGATGAAGCAATACCTTGCAGGTGTTTTGGGGAATATAACTTCTTGCAAGAAGGTTCCACATGATGTTGGCCATATATGATGGTACAATCCATGAAATAAGTGTCATGGGCAAATAAGAGTAAGCTTGATGATCCAGACACGTCTTAAGAGCATGTTGATAACTTAGAAGCAGAATGTGAAGTAATTGCTCTAAGTCAAGAACAGGTTGAGCTACTAGTTTATGGTTCAAAGGTCGGACTGTTGTAATTGAATTAGTATATTTTAAATTTAAATATTATATACTAAAAATTATAGTTAAATTGACAAACTCAAGGAAACTTGTTGCTAATAAAGTAATAACTCCCACATACTTTAAACTTCAAAGTCATACAAACACAAATTCAATCACATAATCCAAGTACAGTCTAACATTGTCACGCTAATAGTCTAATACAAACAACAAAGTAAACATCCCCACTCAAAGTCATACACGCACAGCACAACATTTTCATACAGTCTAGTAGTCCACATTCAACTAAAAAATTGCAACATTTAGTTGTCATACAGATCTTTTAAATTAAATTCTCCATGTTGAAGATCAGAAACATCTCCTTCAACTCTCATACCATTCAGTGAATCCAAAATAAAAGACACATCTTCAACAGCACGTAAACATATATTTGAGGAAAAAAATAATTAGCAACAATATATAAATAATGAATGAATAAATTATAAATCAAACGACACTTTAGTGTAAAAAGAAGAGGAGAAAAAGGTTACATTGGAAGCCAATTTGGCTCAAGGATGAAATTTTTATCTCATCAGGGTGCATTTACTTGAAGTGTGTAATTCATGTTGATCACAAGTTACTTGTGGGTTTTACTGCACTTTATATTTTGTTTATTATTCTTATGTAATTCAATTGGGTGACAGAATAATTTAGTCCTCAAGTTTTAAAACCTCATTGGAATTGTGATTCATAACAGTCATATTGTGATTTTGAGAACCTTGTTCCAAGTATTTGACATATGTTGATGCTGATATAATACTAAAATGTTTCTCTAAAGATAGTGATATTATATGCCCAAAATAATACTAAATATTTGCCACTTGCTCCTGCGATGATCCATGCAAGACACAGAGTTCCGGTAAAGGTTAAGGAATCTTTCTATTAAACTTAATTTCAGATTTGTGGTGGATGATGTTTCGTTCTGTTTCAGATTTCTTTCTATAAGTCCTTTGCCCAATAATTCTTTGATGTTTGGTTCTTTTCTTCTTTATATTTGTTTCATTCCATCCTTTTGTGTACTTTGAGGAGATTGATCACAGGCCATATGGACTTGGAGGCTTTAATTACAGGCTTTTTGTTGCCTTGTTGGACACTTGGACTTATAAGCTATGTTATGTTGTTTTTAATGGATTATGGATGTTGCTTTGTGTTCGACTATCGATATTGTGTCAAGACTTATGGTAGTATTATTCATATTTCAAGCTAGAGGCTTTTACTTTATGCTGTGGATTTAAGGAGTATGGATGATGATATGTGAAATTATGGAATTATGGAATGATGATATGTGAATCTGGAGTGTAGTTTTTATATTTATTGTGAAATTATTGAATACATGTGCTTCTTAAAATGCTGTTTATCAGGTTTGGTTTATTGAAGTTTTCTTCACATATGGGCATGACAGGGCACCACCACTTGGGCAGGGTGGCCCGATGTTGCCCAGCCTGAAATGTTTGGGCATCCCGTGGGCAGGGCTGAGCAACAGGTTGCAAAAATGCAACCTGTTCATCCTTCAGGCTGGGCATTCGGCAAGGGCCCTGCCCACGTGCAGCCCTACCTTACATGATATATGTGTCTAAAAGCCTGAAACATCTTGTGTCCTGTTCCCCCCCCTTCACAGTCAATGGACTCAGATGCTGAAGACACAAAATCTCAAGTTGAAAACGCAGAGCATCCAAAGGGGTTAGAGCCACTAGCAAAGAAGGCAAAGAAAAAGCAGAAAAAGGAGCGCCTGCCAGTGCAGGCGAAGGTGCAAATCCTCCATGATCACCCAGATAAAATCCCTCCCATTGTTGGGTATTTTCCTTCTGGGTTCGATCCTCAGAAGGCTTTAGACAATGATTCTGAATCTGGGCTGGGTTCTCCAAATATTAAGGTTTATCGAAATAAGAAAATGCCCAAAAGGTTGCAGCTTGTGGTCAGCCCTAATGGGTCATCAGTGGATTTTGTTGGCACAAATTATTCTGGTGAGGCTACAGCTGGACAGAAGTGCATGTATGCACTTGGGGTTTTTGATAAAGAAACCCATGCCCTGAAGGTTGTGCCCATTGCTGCCAACAAGGTAATTGTAAAATTGCATGCTTCCCCCTTTTTTAAGTAATAATGTTCCAGCTAAGTGGTAGTTTTAGGAAGTAAACGTATAACTTGGGTACTGCTTGTTCAGATATTCAGATTGGATCCTAGAGTGAGAGGCTTAGAATATTCTGATAAAGAAACTGAAAGCTCAACTGCGGTAGAGCTGACAGCAAAGGAGAGGGCAGACAGAGCTAGATATACTACCATTTTATGGGGATCAAAGTCGTCAATAAAAATGGTACGCTCTCACTTGTTGATACAAGTTAATCATTTGGTTTCTTTTGAAATGACGTTCAAGAGGATTAGAGGACAATGAGAATGACATGGAACAACTTGGTCATTCCCATTCCCATGTTTGTTTCTATTTGTTTTATTTTTTATTAAATGTGGCACATGGAATCGTTGTAGCATGCAAATCATACTATATCTAAATAAACATCAATAACGGTGGAGAATAAAAAGGGTAATTCAATTTTAGTTGCGGGGAGTAGCCTTTCGCCCTTTCCTGCTTTGGGATCGAATGGTGACATGCCTGTGCTGAATTAAGCATCAGAATGGAATAAGCATTTTTTTCTCCTTGTGTACCAATCTTTTGAAAGCCTAATCCTATGGAATGAAAGTACGAATGGAATTATCAGCCTTGTTTGTCATACGTGCAATTGTATGTGTGTTTATGAGGCCCAGATTTGCCATTGTGTTGTGTTAGTTTATAAAGTAGCACTTATGTGGTGGCTGTGAACCTAGAAGAAGAGCTACTTTATAAAGCCTTATGGTTAACTGAATATCAATTGATTCTGCTTGTAAAAAATGCTATTGTATTATTATGTGTTTTTTAGTTATTTACTACACCTTGTACAAGATATTAGAAATGTGTATACAAAAAAAAAAAAAAAAGAAAGAAAGAAAGAAGGAAAAGAAAAAAAGATATTAGCAATGTTATGTGAATGAATAACGAGATGCCTATGCTTGTTGGAACTCTAAAGTGCTGCTATTAAGCCCATTGATATCCATGAAGCTGCTGTTTCTGGTGAAGATTATTTCTTGTCACAAATAAAATAAGTTTGTGGCATGAGACGTTACTCATTACTCCATTGAAGAAAATAAGAACGAGCTCAACATATTATATCTCTTTAGCACTACGTAAACTGTTTACAACTTGCATTTTGCTGCAGGCTAAAAAGATACATGCTCTCAGACAAGAAGGCGATCCTTTATCTCAAAAGGAGTTGGATGTGAAATTGAAAAATATTGTTGTAAACAAGGAAGCTCTTGAAAGTACTGAGGCTCATGTTTCCCGGAATATTCCCCCATATGATGCTTCTGCCACTGCACCCGAGCAGGCATATCCTTTGGAAAAGATTATACCTAACGTAGAGTGGGATTATCTCGAAGATATTTATTATCTTTTGCAACAGAATGAAGCAGACTTCAAAGGTTACCCAACATTTATCTGCAACAGGATAGATGAATTAAAGAAGATTCAGGTAATTTACAACCAAATCCTAATTCCGCCCCCATATAAACTTGTGTATCAGCTGCTTCTTGGCCACTTGTTTGGATCAGTAGTTGTTTTGCTCTCCTAGTTAATATTGTCCAATATTGAAAGGTGGAAAATGTTGGGTATCTTCTATATATAGTATAAAAATTTATGTCTAATACAAATTCATTATTCATGAACAGTGTGACTCATTTTCAGATTTCATGTGACATGTAGGACCCTCAGATCTTGTGGAGGTCACACCCCACAACATTTTTGAGAAATGCCAAACTCTTCAATTCTTTGAACTCTAGTTTTAAATCAATGTTCTGAAAGTTCTTTCTGGTTTTGTCCCTTTTTCAGCTGATATCTGATCTGATGTCTCTGTGTGTGTGTTTTTAATAGGACGAGTCAGAGAAGAGGAAGGTCTGTCGCATATTTTCATACATCAATCATCTCATAAAGTTCAAAGAACAGCAAGCTGTTAATTGTTCTGCATCTACTAGGGCCCACAAAATCCCAAGCATCGTGCATCACAAGTTTTCATCAATGTTTACAGTTCCTGAATCAAAATGGCTACCTTCAGAGAAGATTAATCTTCTCATCAGTTATGTCTTGGTGCTCACTCTATTCTCTGATCAGTTTCGAACAAACTACACAGATATAGCAAAGGACCTGAAGATGAGCTCGGTACCTGTTAGACAACGTTATGAGAACCTGGGTTGCAAGATTATTCGTGAGAATAAATTATTTTATGCCACCCTTCCCGTCCCTCTTCAATTTCCTGAGTTGAGGCAGAGGTATAAGCGGAAGAGAACATAGATAGATCAATCCCCAAGTCCTTGTTTCTGCCATTTATAATAGCTATGTTGGCTTTTTGTTTATCATGGTGCAGTGATTATGCCCATTTTTGTTACCTAACTCTTCCGAGGATTCTCATGGTGTTTTTGGTTGAAGTGTTTTTGAATGGATTTTATGAACCTTTTTTTTTATAAAGCAAATTTATAGTGACAAATATTGTTATTAATGTAAGTAAAGTAGTATGTATAGAATTACCCCAAAAAAAGGAAAAAGTAGTACGTGGAGAAGGTAAAGGACGTGGCAGCAGTAGCTATGGTTAATTCCTACGTCTGCTGTGCTAGTGGATTGCTGTTAGTGAGAGAACTATACTACCTTCAAAACAGGTGCGCATTTCATGATCACAAAATTTCATTAAGGGAAAATGGCGATGGAGGATAGTCAGAAAAAATTTATATTAATTAAGGATTAATTGTTGTTAAAATTTAAATGAAAAAAAAAAGATTTGAATAAATTATTGTTACTTTTAAATAAGTTGTTAAAATTTAAATGAATATTTATTAATAAAAAATTAATTTAAATTAATAAGTATCTATTTAAGTTTTGACATAATTTTTAATTGATATAAATTTCCTTGAGAGTCTTTGATTGATATTTTCCCTTTCATTAAGTGCATTTAATATTTTTTTTTTATATTCAATATTTGTCTTTCGGTCTTTCCACTGAAAAAAATGTCTTAAAAAATTAGAAAATTATGCGATATATGGGCGTTGTGAAGACATATTCACTTCGAGAAGTGCTCATGAAATGTAAAAGACATCAAGTCATCGTAATCAAACATGTTCACCACAATTAGTCCCAGATTTCCGTCTCCGACTTTTTTTTTTTTTTTTGGTGAACTGTCTTTGTAAGTTAAATTGAGAAGAGAAAGAGAGAGAGAAGGAATTTGGAACCTAACATGGACGTGGCCATAGGAGTGAATATCGATCGGTTCGATTTGGTTCGATCTCAAAATATGCAGAATCGATTAATCGAACAATACTGAAAATGAAAATCGAATCAAACCGAACAAATAAATCAAACCGAACAAGGATCGAACCAAAATTTGATAATTCGGTTCAGTCGGTTAATTCGGTTTTTTAGTTTATATTGGGCTACTTGAAATTGAGTTCATTTTTTTAAATATTAAAAAAAATAACACTACAAAATTGAGCTTTTTTTTCTATTCATTTTTTTAATATGAGCCCATTTTAATTACACTCATATGACATAAAGCCCAAATATTATAAAGCCCATTTTAACATGTGCTTGCTGACAGAATTTTTAATCCAGCCAAGTGCCATATAATATTGATAGGGAGAAGACGATAACTTCAAATATTAAAATTAAACAGCCACAGTACCATATAATCCAGTTATAGAAACCAATAAGTCTTCAAAATATTAAAATTAAACCATTACAATAATCAAATATCCAGATTAGTAAAACAAAATAAAATGAGCAGCCTTTGTAAATGGAGTACCATAGCACTAGCATCTTGCAACCTACATTATACAAGTAAAAATCATATAAGAAGCCAAGAAATCCTGCCCATTAGCTTAAAGTCTGAAATCAAGAAGTTACCAATATCAAGTAGAGATTATGAGCATTCAATTGCAATGATTTGCCTAATGTGGAGACAAATCATAAGCAAAATCTAGATTCAATATGCTTATAACTTGTTAAAGGAATAAGATTATAGTTCTTACAATTCATTCATTTTGGTGTCATATTAACGAGCATCAAACTGTGATCCCTCAGGTGCTGTTGCTGCCATGATTGGAAGATGCAAAGAATTATTTATACCTAGCGCTAGCATAAAAATACAACGTCAACATAGAGGAATACAGTTGACGTAACAAAAAAAATATTCATATCATCATGAAAAGAACCATTGCATGACAACAAAGCTTACATAACTACCAAATAATAAACATAATAGTATTCCAAAGTGAATCATGGGTCATGGCTTCTGACAAGTAAATATGAAACAATAAGGGATGTAGCAAAATATGTGTAGAACTTTCATATAAGAGAGATGTCAATCACACAACATATTTCACACAAATAACTTCAGTTTTAAGTAATCTACCGCCTAAATACAGAAACGGTTACCAGTATGGTTAACTAAAAAAAATATAGATTTGCTTAAACTATTTAGCAAGAAGCAGATAAAGTTGAATGAATTGTTAAAAATTTATAGAAGATTTGCTTTAATCCAGTCACAGTGCCATATAATATTGATAGAAAGAAGAAGATAACTTTAAATATTAAAATTAAACAGCCACAGTGCCTCAAATCATTAAATTTAAAAATTAAAAAGCTAACATATAAATAATTACCTCAAGTCATTAAGAACAAAGGCTCATAGTACATCCACATTCGCTTCTATAGCAATTTTTTGGAGATCTAAACATAAATAAAGTATTTAATAATAATATCATTTAATCAATAACTCAACATTAAATTTAAAACAATATAACACATAATAAATCACTTCTCTCAATCTTTTATGCATCATCTATCTTCTCTTTTACTAGAACCGAAAGTGAGTGGCGAAGCCAATCTTGACCACAAACAAGAGATTGCATAACTTTAGGACTTAAAAAGCTCCTAAATGAATCTAGCACACGTCTTCCAGTACTGAAAGTAGACTCAGAAGCAACAGTAGAAATTGGGATAGCCAAAACATCCCTTGCCAATTGAGAGAGAATGGGGAATCTAGGCTCATTCAACTTTCACCAACTTAAAATATTAAAATCATCCTTATTCATCTCAATTTCTTTAGCCAAATACTTGTCAACTTCTGTCCTACTAGTTCTCCCACCAAGCCTTTCACTCATGAATTTTTTCTTTTCATATTCAAGAATTTTTTTAACTTTCACAGCTGGGTCATCATCTTCATTAGATTCGAAGCAATTAAATGATTGCTCCTTTTCACCTTGCTTTGAAGGAGAGACATGCTCTTTGTATTCATTAGACAAAGAAATGAGCAAATCATTCAATTGCCCTCCAACTTGCTTTCCAACCTCACTAGAATACGTCTTATCAAGTGAATATTGCACCCACTCAAGCTTATACAGAGGATCAAGAATAGCAGCCACAAACATCAATTTATTGATTTTTAAAGGATCTCCCCAATACTTATCAAATTTTTCTTTCATTTTATAAGCCATTGAAGAAAACTCTAAATCATCACATTTTCTCCACTCATCCAAAAGGCAAAATAACATATAAATCTCATGAAAAAATTCATTGGATGTGACAAGTGAAGAACTAAAAACAATGCAAAGTCAAATCATAGAAATGACTTAAAAACATTGTCATCTTTCTTACATTTGCCCAATCTTCAACATTCGGTACTCCCTCCCCACTTTCAAGATCAATCCTAAAATAAGAGTTCTTATCCTCAAACCTTCTAAAGGCAGCCTCGAACTTTTAAGCTGTTTCCAATATCAAATAGGTGGAGTTCCACTTAGTAGAGACATCTAAAGACAACAATTGCTTACTTGGAATTTTCTCATCTTTACAACTCTCTTTGAATTTTTTCATCCTAAGTGGAGATTGCCTCACAAAATGAACAACCCCCTTACTTTCTTTACAGAAGTTCTTATTTCTTTTAACCCATCAACCACAATCAAATTAACAATGTGAGCAACACATCTCATATGTAAAAACCAACAGCTCATAACAAAATAGCCCTAATTATTAATTTTTTCTCTCAAGTAAGACACAACAATATCATTAGTAGAGGCATTATCCTCAGTAATAATAAATACTCTTTCAATTCCCCATTCAAGCAAATATTTCTCTATTTCCATTCCAATATCCCTTCCCTTATAACTAGATATTGGAACAAAATTTAAAATCCTTTTAACCAAATTCCAATCAGCATCAATGAAATGGGCTGTAATACACATATAGTTAATTCTTTGAATTGAAGTCCAAGTGTTAGTAGTAAGGCAAATTATTTGTTTACTATTGATTAAATAATCCTTGAATTTGATTTTTTTCATCAATATAAAGTTGAAAACAATCACGAGCAACAGTCCATCTAAAAGGAATCTTAAATTTTGGTTGAGCATGAGACATAGACCTCTTAAATCCTATCCCCTCAACAAATTTAAATGGCAATTCATCAGTCACAATCATAGTAGCCAAACTTTTCCTAATAGTATCTTGATCAAATTTTCAAGTAGCAAGAACAATAGCATCATCTTTTATACCAAAATTTAAATGTGTTTGCCTAGGCTCTTCTAGTTCAGGTCGTTTCTTGCATATTGTCATATGGTTCTTTAGTGCAGTAGTACTATTTCTTTTAGGATCACTAAAAAATTCTTTTTCATAGTAGTTTCACTTACCTTTGGTCTCCCTATACTCATTCACATATCTGGTGAAATGATCACAGACCTCAGATCTTGGCCTTATGGCTTTCCTCTTCATCCTTTGCAAGGAACTCACTACTTTAGTTCCACTCGATGCTACTGGGGCTTTGTTTTCTTTGTTAACTTCATTTTGATTTGTAGCCATAGCTTCAGCTTGAGAAGACATCTTTAAGAACACATAGCAATAAAAAATAAATAAATACAGAGTAGAGACAGAGCAAAGAACACACAAGCAGTCAATTAACTTCCCAATAACATTTCCTTTTGTTGCATTTTGGCTTGAAAGGAACACACCACATAAACAAAAAAGAGCAAAGAAGTAAAGACATAGACGGAAGATGAACTAAAGAAAACTCACTGTCAAGCTATAGTGAACTTCACAGCTAATAACGACATGAATCCCAAAGAACCTCAACAATGCATAATCAAGCATGAAGTTCATAGTGTGGACTCACAGAGGAAGCAATTAGAACTCTTATGAAACAACTAGATCTTGGGCATGGTAGATCAAGACAACGAGAACTAACCAAATCAAAGGGAGAGAGAGGAAGAGCTACATTTCGAGGGAAGAAGCAAAAAACTTGTTAAAATGCTTTACGCAGATCATCCTTCGAACTTAGGGTTCTGTGTTTCACAGATCTAAGCAGCCTCTTGCCTTCAGTGTCTCAGTGAGTTTAGTGACAGTAAGGGCAAGAGAGAGATTGAGATGCGAGAACAGAGATAGAAAATGCGAGCTGTGAATAATTAGCTTGAGATGTGAACGATAAGATGTGAGAGATGCGAACGGCAATGGCTTGAGGGAGACGACTTGCAATCTGAGAGTTGAGAGTCTGAGAGGTTAAGACAGGGCAATCGAGTGAGGCTGTGATGACCTGAGCTACGAGAGAGATGACTGATAAGTGATGAGAGAGAGCGACCGGTGAGGCTATGCGACGGCGAGAGACAACTTGCGAGTTGAGATCTGAGAGTTGAGAGTTTGAGAGGTTGAGACAGGCTGAGTAAGGGCTGAGGCTATGGTCTATCCAGACTGAGGCGGGTTATGACTTATGGGTTAAGGTGTCTTTCAACTTTTACATTTTTATTATTTTTATTTAAATATAAATTAAAATAATAAAATAAATAATTTATGAATTAATAAGTTATATATAATTCGGTTGGTTCGGTCTATTCGATTTTAAATTTTACTAACCAAACCAACCGATCAACTGAAATATTTTTAAATAAAAAACTGAATTGAATTGAAAAATCAAATAGACTGAATTAAATAATAAAAATCCGATTCAATTTTTGATTTCGGTTCAGTTTTGCTCACCCTTACATGGCCATGCACAAACTCCTTAGAGTTTTGAATTTTCTTGAAAAAAAGATTTTCCAATTTAAATATCCTGAAAATATATTTTTGGCGTACTTAATATACAAATTTGGTGAAAAATTTTGAAACAATATTTGAAGAAAAATAATGGTCAAATATGTAAATAAATAAGAAGATTTATGGACTATCTGGAAATTAAAAATACCACACCAGTGCAAATCTTTCATGTGATTGATGTTACATGACCGACTTATGACAAACCAGGTGCATGTGAGGTGGAAGTTACATATGAACGCGGTGTGTACATGGTACCACTCAGAGGATGAAGGTGCCCTATATGTTTTTAGAGATAGCCCAACACTGTGAAAGATCTGGTTGAGGTTCCTCCGGCCTAAAAAAATTGATTAGTTTTTTTAACATTCACCTTTAAGAGTGGTGCAACTATAACATCATGGAGGATGTAGGAGAACTGGAAGAAGGCTGGGGTAATTGGTTTTCTGTAGTATGCTGGTTGATTTGGCGCTGAAGAAATATTAAATGTATCTTCCATAATCGAGTTACCTCGAGTGCAGCCATCGACTCTTAAATGGTAGCCATTCTGTGTTGTATGAAGAACACGTATAGGAAAATGAACATGATTAATTTACATGCTCAAAAGGAGTTTATAGCCCCTAGGAACTTGGAAGGAAGTGAAGATGAAGCAAGCTGTTTGTCGACGGGGCATTTTCATGCCAAACCTAATCTACCAGTTGTGGTGGTATATTCAAGGATGAACATGGGAATATCTTAGAGCTTTTATGCTGAAGTTGCATAAAGGAGATGCTTTAAAAGGGAAAGTTTAGGCGTTTTTAATGGAGCTAAGGTATGGCTGGGATAGAGGGTTTTGAAGGATCTGCTTATACTTAGACTCCTACAATGACGCTTTCCACTTGATACAAGGAGCTACTATGGACCTGCATCGAGAGTTGAGAATAAAGGCTAAATCTAGAGGCCCTGTTTAAATAAGGGTTTGAGTTTTAAAAATTAAATTTTTTATAGTAACCGAATTTGAAGGCCTGGTCCTAATAAGTCCTGCAAAAAAAAGGTTCGGTCTTAAGTGACCCTTCAAACCCTAATAAACCTAGTTATTTTACACACACACACACACACACACACACACTTTTGATTGATAATGACATAATTTGGTTATATTTATTGTAGGTATTGAACAAAAAGTTGTAGAGATAACTGACATTGAATCTCCATATCCACTTTAACAAGTAAATCTACATCTGAGGGATCTAATATTTTATTTTTAGATGATGAGGAAAAATAGAGGTGTTCACGGGACAGGACAAGACCGAGATATCTTGTCCCGTGTCCTATTTCGAAAAAAAGATCAGGACTAAATTTTGATCCCATGTCCTGTCCCGTCCCATTAAGAGTCAGGACGGGACCGGGATAAGATCGGAACGTCTAAACTGTCCTGATAAATGGGATAATATCGAAGAAAGATTGGATAATAACATTCATTAAAATTTTAAATCATATAATTTATTAAGTTTAAAATCAAAACAACACAAGTACATAAATCACAATAATTTAAAGTCAATTATTGAATTATATTAATCACAATTACACAATATAATAGCAAATACAAGTGATTTTTATGCTATAAGATTAGTAACAACAAGCAAGTCAAGCACAACATCAAATCATTATTCTTCTACTTTAGTAGAGATGTACTAAGCTAATTACTCTTCTAAATAAAAAGCAAAGAAAAACACATTATAAATAAAAGTTATTAAATAGATAGATATAAGAATAATTATATTAATATAATAATATATTATAAAAAAAGATATCGTTATGTTTACCCCATATTATTAAAATTATCAATATAAAAAAATTTTAGTTTTAAATAAAAATTACAAGTATTAAAATTATAATTGATATAATTAATATAAGCATGAATTATATTAATATAATTAATATATTTAAAATAAAAAATAATATATATAATATTCAAGAATGGAAGGGATATCCCGATGGTAATCTCGTATCCCAATATAATTATTTTTGAGCCAGGACAAGACTAGTCACAATATGATCGAGACAATATCGGGCCAATCAAGACGGGTCCAAGCTAAACACCCCTAAGGAAAGGATTTAGATTTACATTAATGAAGATTTTAATCTTCATCTTAAATTTAAAATTTTAAATCTTTATCAAATTTCATGTTGAATTTTATGTACGACTTTGAATTGTTTCATGTTAAATTTTAAAATATTTTATTTAAATTAAAATATTAACTTTTTTTGAAAAAAAAGAGCTTAAGAGCCTGGCCCTAAGTCCTTTAAATAAGGGCCGAGCCTCATAATCATGTTAAATTTTAAATAATTAGATTTTAAGACTTAAACCCTTAAAGGTCAAACCTGCCCTAATTTTTGCTTCTACCTGCACCTATGCAAAATGAAAATTCTAGTTCAGAACTTATACAAAAGAGTTGGCAAGCAAGGGTCGAGCACATCTCATGTGAATCCAACATTGAAGCTGACTAGCTAGCAAAATGAGCTTTCTCTTGCCTCTGGTTGCTACGCTTTGAACCCAGATGACATTCCTCAACTTGAAGAGCGCTGAGACCTCCTTAGTTTTCTGTCGTTCTTTTCGTTTTTTATTTCCTTTTTTTTTTTTGTTTGTTTTTTTCTGTCTTTGTTTTCTTTTCCTCCTCTATCACAAATATATATAGATATATATATATATATATATATTTATGGACTTAATTTTTTATACTTTTGTCTAATCAAACGCCTTTCTTACCTTACGGGTACAAGGTTTATATAGTTTTTCCCATTGAATAAACAAGGGACAAAATATATGTGGAAAAGATGAGATTAAATATTTTTTAATTAGAATTGTTTTATTGCTCAAATGTGTTTCCTTATATCACCGCTGGACACTAATATGAGCAACTCTTCTAATAGAAATTTGAAAATTGATTGCATAACTATATTTTATTATGAATATTTGTCAGGAATAAATGTATGTATGTATATATATATATAATAGAAAAAATTAATTTGTAGGTCTTCTAATTTTCTTCATTTTAAATTAAGTTTCTATAGTTTATCTTTTAATCAAGTCTTTATAATTTGATTGATTAACTATATTAATCTATAAACATTAAAATCCTTAATTGTTTTAAGAAATGAAATAAAAAACTTTTATATTTTTATTAAAATATTATATAACCTTACCATTAATTACTTAATTTTTATTATTCAAAATTTATATAATTAAGTTATGTTATCTAATATGTATATAATTTTAATAAAAAGCATTGTATTAACTATAATTTTCTTACTTTTTTGGCTAAAAATATTTAATCAATTTTTCTGTAAATTTTAAAAGTGTTTTTGCTTTAACAGGTTCTTTAATAATTATAACATTCATAAATTAATAAATTTAGTGGACAAATTATAAGTTTTTAATTAAAATAAAATAAATTATATAGGTGAAGATTCTTATGAAAAAGAATAGGCGAAGATTTTTGCAGAACTATGTATGATCAGGATGCTAGAAATGAAAGGGTCTCCTCCAGGAGAGACGCACCAATCTGATGTTTAATGAACAAAGGAATTTATGAGAATCAGAATCTGTACATTAATTTTTCCTAATATTGATTATAGAAAATTTTACATATAATTGCTATTAGAAAAAAGAAAAAAGAAAAAAAAAAAGGCAAAGCAAAGGAAAATTAAACACCTGCAGCCGAGGGGTAATCGAAGGCATTAGGCTACGAATTCATGTTGTTTGAGAGAGAAAGCATGGCGCCGAAGTTGAAAGAGCTGAGAAAGGGTTTGGAAGCTGTTCAAGACCTGGAATTACTCAAGGTCTTGAAATCCGAGATCGAATTCGAACTCAATTCTAATCCCTTCAAGGTTCTATCTCTGTCTCTGTTGATTCTTCTTTTATTCTTCTGAAATCCCAATGCTTTAAAAATAGTAGCCTCCGTATTTTTGTTCCCAATCTTCTTTCATAAAACCTTCGCAGCAATTTTGTACTCGTTACGCTCCTTTGGAGCTGGAAAGAGTCTAGTTCTCTTTGCACGTTAGTTGATGAATACTCAACATCGATCACTAGACCCAGAATGGTCAATGGTATTGGTGTAATATGGTTCTGCTGGTTTCTGAACCACTCTTTGGAATGATTCTAGTTGATGTGAATTGCTAGTTCCCACGTTTTGTAGCACACAGAGAGGATGGATATAACTGTGCTTGCGGGTGCATTGTATGGTTCATCATGGACATTTCAAGAATGTATTTGTCTGTACATAAACATGATTACATAGTTGTGTGTTTATCTAAGAACTTGCTGGGTTATATATGCGCCGTCATGGATACAGGCTGATAAAATATTTGGTTCCTTGGGAGACTTTTTGCTGGACTGGGATTCACCACATTCCAAGATGTATGTAGTTTTGCGGAAAAGATGCAATTCATGTGAGGAGATTGCGGTTTCAGCGATTCTTGGCCCAGCATCTACATATGAAAGAGGGGGTACATTTCCGAGGGATATTCTTATGAATGTATTTGTAAAAAAGCCAGCTCTGAGCTCCATGTTGCAATTCAACTGTCGTGCTTTTGAGAAATCTATCAATGAACCAGACTTTGACATAAAGAGTGCTTATTATCTCGCATCACCAAGATGTCTGGGGTCTTCCATTTACAGAGGCCCCCAATTTAGGTAAGACACCACACGTGCTTATCTGCTTGGGTTATCTTTCTCTCTTGTTTATATGCATCTGTCCTCTGTTTTAAAGTTTTACTCGATTGGCTTAGGCAACACTCCAGGTGTTAATGTGCATAATCCAGCCAAAAAGTGGTTTGCTTTTGCATATTTCATTCATCTTCAGGGTAACTTGTTAAATAATTCCACTTATGTCTCTATAGGAATTGGACAAAAATGTCAATGCTATTTCTGCATTTGACTTAGCTTTTGGAAGGACAAGGTAGAATCTGGGGGGCTTTAGAGTTTTAAAGGCCAATAGGCCGTGCTTAGTGAACACTGAGTCAGTTAAAGGAAATGACTCTTCTGTTGACAAGGTAGAGTCTGGGAGGCTTTAGAGTTTTAAAGGCCAATAGGCCGTGCTTAGTGAATACTGAGTCAGTTAAAGGAAATGACTCTTCTGTTTCAGGAAGAAGTGGATTTATGTTAAGTATACAGTGTTCCTGATATGTTAGATTGATGTGGAAGGTTTACTTATTCTAAATGCCTCCCCACCCTTTTTTTTTTTTAACTGATCTAATTTGCTTCTGTCGGATTATTTGGCGTACTCAGCTTATTCTAACCTCTCCTCTTATCTCTTCTACTCTTTATAGAACTTCCATTAACTAATAAATTTTGTTTAGTTCTTCTGTACCTTCATTTTTATATGATGGGCTTGTCCTTTGCAGAATTTACCTTGAAGCCCTCTCTGCCAAACTGTTCAGTTGTCTTCCATTGCCTTAGTTAACAAATGAATTGTGGACTTTAAAACAACATGCTGTGACCAATATTACTGTAAACTTATAGCTATCAAATATCTTTCTGAGCTTACTCGTCATGAATCTAGCTCTGCTGAATTTGAAAACTGTGCCTTCAACTGATGTTTGTATTCCAACATCATTTTGGCTTCATGATATTTTATGTTCTTACTAAAAACCATACAGTTTCAACCTTCTTGAATTTCTTATGTTATCTAACCTATACTCTGAGCTCTCTTGTTTAATTTTATCTCACTGCTATTTGCAGTTTGATAAAAGTAATTGTGTAAGACACAGTCTTCACATTGACAAAAGTAAGCATTGTAAAAGTAACAGTTAAGGTCAGAACTTAAAATCTTCTCATTGACAACAGTATCTGATTCATCATAGTTCTTTCTAGATTATAATGAAAGTGTTTCACTACTTAATGCTCTGTAGAAAGTTGCTTTAGACACAAAACAAGCAGATGAACTTGCCCTTGTTTGCTTCTTCGGTCATTTGACAAGCTGATCTTAATGCATCATCTTTGTGTTTGGATCTTTTTAATGATAGTTTTCTATTTTCTTGTCTTGTCTATGATGTCCATGTGAAGCGAATTGGACCCTAAGTTGCAAGATTCGATCAAAGACTATTTGATAGACAAGGGAATTAAAGAAAACCTGATCATGTTCCTTCTCCACCACCTGCATAGAAGAGAGCAAGAGCAGTACATAAACTGGCTAAAAAAGGGTGAATCATTTGTGGCAAAAAGTGAGTGATTTTGTCAATTCAGATGCACATTCTACTAGCAAACCTGCGGGGTTTCATTATTCTCATCATTGACTCTTGTTAAGGAGGAGGATAACTGTGGGCCTGATCATCAATCCGGAACCATGTTTCCTTGATTTTCTATTTCTATTGTTTGAATTATCACATTGCCGTCTTGTATGAGTTCAGGTCGTCGAATTTGTGAACTCATTTGTGCATCACAGCATTGTAGTTATCTTTTAATTTCTGCTGAATTTCTGGTCCGCACACGAAATGAATCTGAATTTGAATGCTCAGTGCTTGCAAGGTCAAGTTCTCAGCTATAACAAGTAGGGTAACTTTTCCTATGATGGATTCATTTTTGACTTCATCCATCCCATTTAATGTGACCTAGTTGGCTAATCAATTGTTGCTTTTATAAATTTTATATCATTACGTTACCTTTTGGAGTTTTACCTACTTGTATTAATGAAATTTTGAACTATCGTTATGCTTAATTTGGTCAATTGTTTACATATTATGGCTTTAACTATTATTATTTATTGCTTCAAGCTGATTAGATTTTGTACTTTGAGCTACAAATAGGTTCTGAAATATGTTAAATTTGTTTACCCCTGTCATGGCTTGATTTCGATTTCCTATTATGGTTAAATATGTTTGCTGTAATGAAAGAATTTGAGTGTAAAATATCATGAAATTTTTTCACCAGAAGCTTCTGGTATTGTTAAATCAACAATAATGTATGGGTACCTTTCAACGTCATGCTATTTGAATAGATTGTGTAAGGTTGGTCTCTTTTATAAAATTATTTGATATTCACGCATTATTGTTAATTTAAAGATATTAGAAGTTTTAAAAAAAAATTCGGGTATTATGCCTTAGCCTATAATAAAAGTCTTAAAGTAGAGTCATAATTTGGGCCAGTCCAAAATATGTTAGGACTGGCCAAATAAACATAGAGAAATTCGAGGTTAAGCTCAAATTTAAATGGATTTAGCTTGAATACTTGAATTTTTTTCATTATTAATAAAATAATATAAAAATAAGATGAAAATTGAAAATAGTAATTTTTAAAAAAATTAAAATTAAAATTAGATAAAATAAAAAATAAAATAATATTTAACAATTTGATTTAAAAGGCGGGTTTGGTTATATGATTTTTTTTTTTATATACTCAAGCATTTTAAACCCAACCCCTGAATAAGCTCAGCATTCTTGAATTATTGGTTCTACTTTGAGGCCATTTGACTATCTCTCTTTTTTTTTTTTGGTTGGTCCACACTATATGTTCACCTTTATTAACTAAGTAAATTCTTGGGTTGTGCTCCTTTCTTCCTAAATTATAAGACAATTTAAAAAAATATTATGTATACTAATAAAACATAACAATAATATTTTATAAACTTAGTTTTTCAAAACATTTATAAACTTTCAAAAATGTCTCTACACATTTAATCATTATGCTGTAATAT
Organism: Prosopis cineraria; assembly: GCF_029017545.1. Classification (NCBI taxonomy): domain Eukaryota; kingdom Viridiplantae; phylum Streptophyta; class Magnoliopsida; order Fabales; family Fabaceae; genus Prosopis; species Prosopis cineraria. Next base: position 8,520,105 of record NW_026555344.1, read on the forward strand.
TATTTCAATTCTCTTTTAACTTGAAAAATAATATTGAAAAAGTATCATTAATAAAATTTTATTTTTCTGAAATTGTTTTATGTTTGCAATAAAATTTTTTTCTAATGTTATCTTATAATTTTAGGATGAAGGTTGAGAAATTTTTCTGGCATCAAGAAAAAGGAATTCACTTATAATATATCACCCTTTAACGTTTTCTCATTGCATAATCATGTCATTTGGGACTTGGCACCATCTTTGAATGTCATTTCCATGAATTGTTGCATCAACTGAGTGGCCCACAGCAACAAATCAAAAGCTTGATCCATTATTTGAGCAATCTTCAATGTTCATGATAACGTTGATGAGGTGATCGCTGATGGAGATGAGTGTAACTTTTATCAAATATCTGTTGAAATTTTACATTTTATTTGCCTTCATCATGTAGTCGCTCAACAAATTTCATTACCCTCCTGATCATGAACTTAATTTACCCAATTGGATAATGTTTGGCGCACCAAACCTAATTGACATTGTTGTCAATGTTTGTGTTTCTCTGTATGACCAGTGAGATTGAATCAAGTTTTAGTATTACTGCCCCCTTGAATTCATTGAGCAAGGAATCACATGTAAGAGTTAGCCCATTTTTTTAAAGAAATATGACAATCGATCTCCTGATAGAAACTGATATTGATCCTGCTAATTACTATGGGTTCACATTAGGTGCTTTTTTTTTTTTTTTTGCCAACTCACACTATGTGTTCTTCACAACGTTGAACACATGATGCTTGTAAAATCTAGATCATTTAAAAATTTTTGGATGGTCTAATTTTAAATTTCTAATTTTTTAAACTATAAAGTTATTTTTAAAAATATGATGATCATGAAATTATATTTATTTTAGATCTTGTATCTGTTGTAATAAAATATCTACAATATAACAATAGAATAATATAAAATCCAAATCATCTAAATTTAATTAGGATGGTCCAGATTTGAAATGAAAATCCTACACTAATCATCTTCATGAGCATGTTTGTTTTTTTTTTTAAGTCACCCCTCACCTCACCTTTTTCTATAAAAAAATAAAAAAAGAAGAAGAAGAAGCTACATCCACCCATGTACACACACAAACATGTCAATGTGATGTTCAAAACCCATAACCTCTTTCAAACGAGAGAGGTGGGTGGCATTGTTACTGAAGCAGCTTGGCGTTGACATTTTGATAAGCATGTAATGTGCTCTCATATGACCATTCCCTTTCATTAAAAAATAAAACAAGATAAATCTAGTTTTATGATTGATGATCTATATTAATCAGTTAATTAAATGTCACTGTATAGAGAACTCTAGAATCTGTTTTTAGAGGGGGGAAAAAAGAAGAACAAAGTAGTGCTAGTAACAAAGAAAGTGGGAGAAAAGATGATAGTAGAAATGAAAATGGTCAAAATGAATATAATTGCATTGGTTTGATGATTGAAAAAAAAATTGTTGGAAGTGAGGACAAAAGAAATAATCAAAAAATATATTCCGTTCACATTAAAAGATGGAGAAGATTTGTGGCATGGAGGGGCAATCAATGGAAGAAAGTGGGAAAATGATAGGGAGAGAGAGTGGGGGGGGGGGGGTATTAGTTAAAGAAGAAAAGATGAAGTTTCTTGAATAATGAGAAGGATAAGGAGATGAATGCAATTTGTGGCTTTCATTTATTGATTATGATAAGGTTATTATCACAAGCAGTGCACATTCACTTGGTGGACCTTAACGTATGCATCACATTCGCTCATGCTTACCTGCCCGCAAGTCACTGTTCTCGTTTCTATACTTATTTTCCAGCCTTTTGTGGTCCATGCTTACATTTGTATTTATTGTCCATATATATTGTCAACTTGAATTTGAACATCGTCATATTCAATTAAATACACACTCTAATCCTTATTATAAAGTATAGGCTGCCTTTAGAAAGGTTTTTTTATCCTTAATATAAGATACTTGATAAAGTATTACTTATATTTTTATATGGAAGACCTACTTTTCTAAAACATTTCAATAATGATAGAGGTTTGTCAACTAACTTAAAGGATTTAGTAACCCCTAAATGAGAATAAAATTTGTCATCCTATAAAAGGATATGTAATTGGAAGGTAAAGGAAGCTCGTAAAAAAATAATAAATGATAAAGTCAATGAATCTGATTGTATCCTTATTAAAGTGTGAAAATGTTTGAGTGAAAAAAGAGTGTGATGGCTAATTAAGTTATTTAATGAGATTTTACAGTCCAAGAGAATGCTTGACAATTGGAGGAAAAGCATTTTAGTTCCTATTTACAAAAATAAAGAAGATATTCATAGTTGTGTTATTTATAGAGAGATTAAACTTATGAGTCATACTTTGCTCAAAAAAAAAAAAAACCTTATGAGTCATACAATAAATTGTAGGAAAGTGATTGAGTATAGGTTAAAATTAGAAATTGGTATTTTTGATAATCAATTTGGCTTCATGCCAGAAAGGGCGACTATAGAAGCATTTTATCTACTAAAAAAATTAATGAAAAAGTATCAATACAAAGATAAAGATTTACATATAGTTTTCATTAAATTGAAAAAAAAACTTATGATCGTATATCGAGAGAAATACTTCAAAAAGGATTGAGAAAGAAGGATGTTCGAGTTGTCTATATTTGAGCTATTTAAGACATGTATGAGGGGGTAAAAACTAATATAAGAACATTTGGTGGTGAAATAAAAGACTTTCCTATAAAGATTGAATTGCATCATGGATCATCTTTAAGTCCTTATTTGTTTGACCTAGTCTTAGATGTTTTGATTGAACATATTCAAGAGAAAATCTCTAAATGTAAGCTTTTTGCGAATGATATAGTTCTTATTACAAAGACAAGAGAAGAGATTAACTATAAACTTGAGTTATAAAGGACATTGGAGTCAAAAGGTTTCCGTTTGAGTAAAAGTAAGATAGAATATCTACATTGTAATTTTAATAAGAGGTCTGTAACACCCTCAAATTTACAAACTGATTTTTCGCAAATTATTAATTCAATAAATTATTTTTTTTATTGAACCCTTATCATACCCTTATCATGGTAGAAAAATTTCCACCATGGTACATCCAATACAATATACCACAGGTCTTAAAATATCTCAAAAGGTAATTAGAACCATGAGGGACAGGCAGGATCCTCATGGCATAATATTTAAATCAGGTCATGAATCAAGAGGAACAAACGTAATCCTCTTGGTCATATAAATGCATTTAATAAAAAGGATTTGAGTTTACATGTTTCACAAAGAAGATATGTCCTAGGTTGGCACAAGATACATTGCATAATACAAAATGAGAGGCAACGTAAAAGATGGTGTCTCATACACCAAAGTTACGTCTCTGGTGCTTTCTCGGCCGGACTCGCTCCTGTAAAAATGTTAACCACGGGGAATGAGATTTAAAAGTCCCAGTAACCAAAAATTAATATGTAATGATGCATGCAAATGTAACTAATCATGCGATTGCTAAGTGGGCACACAAAACATTTAACCGAACAATATTTTCAAACAAACCGAACAAGTATTTAATTGCATGACTGCACCTTATATCCTCCTTTTGCCATGCTCGGACGCCAAATCACCCGGTCAAAGGTGAGTTGGACCAAGCGACACGCCACTCATTGGATCCAATGAGAGCTTACCACGTGGTAATAATTAACCGAACAGAAATTCCCATTAACACCATACATTAAAATACCCTGACAAGTCATGCATCATTCAAATATCCAAATAAGAATATATCCGAACAATAATATCTCATCATGATAAATAAAAATAAATTTTTGACCCACTTGGCAATAATTTCAAACCAGTATATAACAGTATTTATTTTCAATAATTCATAATTTTTCCAAACAACAAGGCAACACATAACCATTCACAAACACACTCATCACAATACATTAATAATGGTTACCTTGTGTTTTGAATAACAAGTTCCCCTTCACAACTCTTCTTTCACCACTATCTTTGTCAATATAATCTACATAATTATTTCACAATACTATATATTAATTTTACATTAAAATAAATAACTCTAATTTAAAGAGTTAGAAAGTCTTAGATTTATAATCCATATTAACACTAATTTAAGATTTATGCCTCATTTAACTTTTCAGATTCTTTTCTAAAATTCTCGTACCCTAATAAACTATTTTTTATCCTCAAATCACTTCTAGTATCACAACTTCATCCTTCTATATTCTAAAAATTCGTCCAAAAATAAATTAAAAATTTTAGAATTATCCTGAAGCCTCAAATCACCTTTCTATAACCTCAAAAATACCTATTCATACTTAAATAAATATTTAATAATCAGAGGTTCATCCCTACATCTCAGATTCCACATAAATTCAACCATATAGATCTAGATTTTAACTCAAAACTTCTTAAACATGAGTTTCAACCTCAAGAAAATATTCTATAATATTTATTATATCTCTAAGAGTTTTAACCTATATTTTTAATCCATCATATCATCAGATTAACTATTCTATAGAAAAATTCTAATCAGAATATTTACTCTATCCTACAAAATAATCACATCACTAGAAAGCTAATATTATTTAGAAAATAACAATAAAATTAATTTTGTAATTAAATAAATTTTTAAATGCTAATCTAAACAGGAAAGTTAGAACATACCTGAAGAAAAAGAAAATAATCCCCCTTGCAAGAAAACGCCGAGCAACGTGAGAGGAAGAGAGAAAAATAATATAAAAATGAGATTGTGGGTCCCAAAATTATATTAAAAAAACTATAGGTCTGAATTTAATTATTCAAACCTTTGGGCCATAAGTTGCAATTTTTTTTAAATTGCATCTTAGCCTCTCATGCTTCCTAATGCACACACCCCCTCCTTTTTATACATGAAGGCACCTCTTCTCTTCCCTCATCTAACCAATGTGAGACTTAGAAACAACAACCTTCCACCCCCCCTTTTTTTGTTCCTTCTACCTTCTTTTTTTTAACACACACATAAAAAAATTATTTATGTATTATATCTTAACTAAATATTACTTATGTGGTTTTAAATTTAAATTTTTAAATTTATAATTAAATACCTAACCATAATATTATTTCTAAATAACCTCAAATAATATAAATTCCTATTATTATCATTTTTTTCTCAAAACCTAAATTCCACAATTTTTTTATTATATAAAAATCAGGATGTTACAAGGTCAATGAGTAGTAATTTGGAGATGAAATTGGATGATCAAATTATATCTCAAGTGAAAAAGTTTAGATATTTAGAAGCGATTATTCAACATAATAAAAAATTGATGGAGATATTGCACATAAGATACAAGCTATGTGATTTAATGGAAGAAAAGCTAAATGAGTTATTTGCGATCGTAAGGTACCTAATAAATTTAAAGGAAAGTTTTTATCAAACTGCTATAAGACCAGTAATGTTATATGGTAATGAATGTTAGGCTTTAATGTAACAACAAGAGCATAAAGTTAGAGTAGTAGAGATGAGAATGTTGAGACAGATGTGCAAACATACAGGAAAAAGTAGGCGTCACATCTATTAAAGGAAAAATGTTAAAAAATCTTTTAAGGTGGTTTGGACATGTACAAAGAAAACCACATGAGGTACCTGTGAGAAGAGTGGAACATATAATTTTGAGCAATGTCAAAAAGGGCTGGTGAAGGTTAAAGGGAACACTTTTAAAAGTTATTAATGAAAATCTTCTAATTAATAATATTTTTAAAATCTTAATAAATGATAGAGTACAATGGTGTCGTATAATCTATGTAACCGACCTCAGCTAATAAGGCTATTGTTGTTGTTGTAATATTATTTTTATTTAAATTCATTAATTATAAAATAGAATATAATGTAAATTTAAAAAATAATTTAAATAAAGTAAAATTAGAAGCTTATTTTATTTTCAATAAAGTTAATAACTTAAATACTTTATTTTATTTTATTTTGACGAGGTGGTTGAATGTATTTTCAGGGACCAGAGGGAGTATGGGTTTTTGATTGTATTTTTTCTTATCCGATGAAAGTTGAGGTCCTTTAAATTGACTCCGCCAGCATTAAATATTGTATTTATATTTTTCTTTTTCTTTTTGGTAGAAATTGCATTTACATTTTTTATATTAGAGATTAGTTTTTTGTCTGGGAAAGAAGACTTGATATATATATATATATATATATATGAACATGTTAAATCGTTTAAATTTAGTTTATATTATTTTATATATTTTTTAAAATATAAATGACAATAAGTTTTAAATATATATTTAAAAAATGGTTAATGAAAATCTTAAATCTTAAAACTATTGCGTAAATAATATTTTGAATCATGAACTTTTAAAATATGTAAAAATTCTCTTTAACTTATAAGTTCTGAATGCTTGAAACATTACTGTTTAGTTGGAGAAAAATCAAAAATGGCTATTCCTTTTTGTAACTGTGGGACTCAATCGCATATTGATATATCACTCATTTTGATTCTTAAAAATAAATTCTAACTATTTAAAAAAAATAAGAAAAGTTACACTTAAATCTCACAAAAAATAATTTATCATTTAAAAGTTACATAAAATTTATAAAATATTCTTAAATCCAACACATTTATAATTTGATAATGGACATTTACTTGCCAAAAAAAGTAGCCTCGATAATTGTTAAAACGTATAATGTCATGTATAGATGTCTCTGCGGACAATATTTATATAAACGATATGAAGATTCAATGATGTGATGTTATATTGCAACAAACACATGAAACAAGCACATGAAAAGCTCCCTCTCTCTTTATCAAAACCCGCACGTATTGCCTTCGCTGTGTTTGGCTGATTTGATGGAGCCAACTCTGATCTTCCGTTCGCTTCACTTTTCTTATTTGTTTCCACTTAAAACAATCTAATTGGTTTTTATATTAAAAAAACTAACTAATTAGCTTTCTACAGGACATCCCCAGCACAAGTGCATGGGACTAATTTTGTGAGGTACTAGGGTTTTATTTAAGAGGTTGACATCTCCCAAGTCTCAACAAATGATATTCTATACATACGGTTTAAGCAGAGCTGGTAATTCGGGTTAAGCACGACGGGTCAAGCCGAACCTGTTCAAGAAAAGTTAGAGTTGAACTTGATTATATAGGCTTTTTTAAAAAGTAAGATATTTTAAACTCGGCCCAAATAAGGTCAATTGTCAAAAATATTACCTCTGTATGTATGCAGAGTCAGTAATTCAGGTTAAACCAGATGGGTTAGCTTGAACACACCTAAAAAAAGTTAGAGTTGAGCTTAATTATTTGAGTTTTTTTAAAGAGTATGATAATTTAAGTTTAATTTAAATAAGCTGGCTCGAATAAGCCCACCTTGCCCAACTTATCAGCTTTAAATTTAGGAATCAAACCATAGTCTACACTAAAAAAAAAAAATGTTGATCCATCAATTAACACAAAAAGACTAACAACTTGTGGTGGTCTGGTTCGATATGAGAATAGTAATTGGAGATACAGATTCTTGAAGAAACTAGACTACCTCTTTGCTATTGTTATGAAAATGATGGGATTGAGAGAATTTCTTCGTAACCATTGTTGGAACTAAGGTTACATAAGAATGAAAGTGTTCTTCCAAATCTACTCAAGCGCTGTATAACATATTTAGCCTCTACTCTAGGAACCATCTGGCAGTTAAAATAGCTGAAGATATAAGAGGATTGTTCATAAGGGATTAAAATATATCCCACAATTATAATATCAGAATTACAATTAATTTTAATTTTAATTGGCTAGCGAAATAGGCTAACAATTAATATGATCATTGAAGAAATCATCATTGGAGAGCCCCTCCACAATGCATGAACCTTTGTGAGGCTCAATTTAATTAGGAGCAGGTTAACTCCAACGAGTTAAAATAAAAAATCAACTAAATAAGAATCAACATTTTCATGTGTCACTGCTAATTAAGAATTAATCCAGATTATTGTATGTATATGCATATACACCATTAGGATATTATCAAATTCTATTTAATTTTTTTCTAAGCATCAATTCCGTGTATCCAACATCTTGTTTCACAAAAGTAAAGAAGTTTTTTTTAAAAAAAATTACTCACACACCCTACACTTTTTCCATAGAAAAGTCCACACACACTCCACATTATTTATCAGAACACTAACTACTAACTAATTTGAACTCGCAATCTGTCCTATTCAAGGTGTCTTGGTGCCACTAGAATAAGTCAATGGCAAAGAAGCGGTTTTTTTGAAATGTGAAAAAGAATTAATCATAGAAAAAAATGTTTATAATTACCACGAAAACAATTAAAAAAACCTTCACTAATTACATGGTAATCACAACTGGAAAAATATTTTTAAAAATCAAATATTCTCTATCAAATACTATCAATTAATTTGAATTTAAATTAAAAAAATTCTTATGATATTTAAATTGCACACTAACGAGTGTGTGTCTCTATTAGAAAACATGATAGTAGATAGCTTAATCAGTAATCTCGTGTTCAGATATTAGATATGCAATTACTCCCAACTCAATTTCAGTTAGTTGAAATTAAATGTAGTTTTCGAATTTAGGGTGCTTTAGATTTAAAATAAATAAATTAAAGGGTTAAGATATAATTTTGCTCTTAAACTATTCTTGCAAGAGCAATGTTGCTCTTAAACTATTCATGATAGTAATGTTATCTATAAACTAATTAAATCAGAGCAATTTTGCTCCTTCGGTTTAAACATCCGTTATTGTAGCTAATAGGACCCGTTTTTCATAAATTAAAGTGTAATTTTATCTTTAAACTATTATCAGAAGAGTAGTGTTACCCTCACTATTTAAAAATTATAAAATTAAATAAAAATAAAATTGTAATAATATTAAATAAAATAATATTAAATTGTATATAAATATAAAATTATAATAATATTAAATAAAAAAAATATTAAATGTCTGTATAAAATAAATATAAGAAAAAATATATATTATAATTTTATTACTTATCAAATATAAGTGAATATTAATTAAATTAGATTTCAGTAGACTCAAAAATCTCTATATTTGCACCTATAACTATCGACATCTTTATAAAAAATGGTTTCAAATCATATTTTATACATATAAATTATTAAAAAATAAAGTTGACTTTTAGTAGGATCTAATTTTTAAATTTTTTTATTTTTTAAAATTTTTTAAGATTTTTTTAATGTTATATTTAAAATCATCTAATTTTTTAAAAACCGTTCGAGTTCTCATTTCAACTTTAGTTTTCGACTTAAGAATAGTTTAACTCTTGTCCAATCTAACTTATTCATAAAAATAATTTTTGATCTAAATCGAGTCGTTAACAACGCCTCCTGTCAATAGTTATGGGTGTAAATGCAAATACTTTTGAATCTACTCATATCTAATTTAATTAAGATTTAATTATATTTGATGAGTTATAAAATTATAATTTATAATATTATTAATTTATGATATTTTATTAACATACTATAAATTTTTTTCTTATATTTTTTATATATACATGTAATATTACTATAATTTTATATTTATATATACATTTAATATTATTTTAGTTAATATTATTATAATTTTATTTTTATGTAACTTTATGATTTTTAAATGATAAGGATAACATGACTCCTCTAAGAATAATTTAAAAATAAAATTACATCATAATTTATGAAAAGTGACTCTTACTAGCTACAATAATAAATGTTAAAATAACAAGAACAACATTATTTTTATTTGATTAATTTATAATAACATTATTATAATAAATAATTTAAGAACAATATTATATTCTTAAAAATAATTAAAAAATAAAATTACACCTTAACTTTAAAATAAAAAAAACAACTTGTAATTTACTGTTTTACGCACCGAAGGCAACTAAAGATTATAAAATGGCACAACACATTGACTTGGTCACCAATATTGCAAAAGACTTGCTTGACCTTTCCTACATAAACCACTTCTCTTCTTTTCCTTTCATCTTCTTCAACAACTCTCCCCTGCTTTTCTCTTTCCTCACCAACAAATAGTAATAAAACTCACAAAAAGCTTCCAAGATCTCTTCCATGGCTGGTCTTCAAAGATCCGCAGTCTCTTTCAGAAGACAAGGCTCATCTGGCTTCGTCTGGGACGACAGGTTCTTATCAGAAGAGTTGAACAGAGCCAACCAGAAAGATGAAAACGAAAAACAGCAACAAGAAGACGACCGTGAAAAGTCTGAGATTAAAGAACTTAACGCAGGCACAAGCGTCCCACCAATCAATACGATTGACCGTAGTCGTTCAACCGGCGGCGGACGGGGGTACCGGACCGGAAAAGTGTCTCCGGCAGTTGAGCCGCCGTCTCCAAAGCTCTCTGCTTGTGGATTTTGCGGCGCTTTCGGGAGAACAGGGGACAACGGTCACAGAACAAGGCCTGGTAAGCACAGATCGAGGTAGTTCGTGTTCTATGATTTTCCGGTGAACGGAGACAGAATGTTCCGGCGGATATGAGGGGTAGGTCTCATCAATTCGTTTCGATTAAGCGTATGTCGAAGTTTTTAGGTCCTATAAAAGGGTTGAGTTCATGTCAGAAGAAAAGAAACAGAGTACTCTGTTCTGGTTTAAGTTGTTATCTGTAAGTTTTGGAGAAAATGTATATTTTTTTAGATACGGTGTTTTAATTAATTATATATTATTTAAATTTTACTGATTAAAATGTGCTTGTCGGTTAGTTAAAAAACAGAGAATATTGAAGAATAGCTTATCCTCCAAATGGCAATTGAGGGGAGGGTTGTAATTATGAGTAAAGTTGTGGGGTTAATAAGAAAAAATGATCTGAATGTGGAGAACAAATCTGAAAGAGGATCTATTTCACATGATTGTGCAAGGTTGTGAATGCAAGTTGAGCATGATTGACTTTTGCTTTTTTAGAAAGACCATTATGGTGGACACAAGATTATTTTATGGGATTGAAATTATTTATTAATAATGTATAGGCATTATTGTTATTATTAATTTTATACTCCTGCAATGTAAGAATGTGTAGTTATAAAATTATAATATTTGAATTACAATGTTTGAAGTTGTATGGGAATCCTATCTGACAGCTGTGTGAAGAGACTTAGGATGATGATTTTGTCAGAATAGATTAGGTGGTTCTTGGGATTAGCAATGAAAAGGAGGGGAAGTTTTATGCTCTGTTCCCCTGTCATTTCTGTTATGTTTGTTTATCCCATTTTCTTATATTCTCTTTATCTGAATTTATAGTTTGGTTATATTTTTTTATTAAAATATTTTAAAATTTTATATTTTTTTATTTAAATTAAAATATTTTTATTAATTTAATTAATAAAATATTATTTATTTTAAATTAAATATTATTTATCAATAGGAGTACTTTTAAAAAAGATAATGATTACATTTCAAAAAATTAAAATTGTTTTACATATTTAAACATTTAACTCATAAAAAATACTTTAAAAGGAAGGAGTGTAATTTTATTTTTTATGAGTTTTTAAATTACCCTTTATTAATAACAAAGAGTGAAAAAATTACTTAATGATTGAAATAGGGAGGCATAATATTGAAATAATAATTATTAATAAAATATTATTTTTTTAAAAAATATTTTGTATTTTAAGATGCTAAATGTAAAAGGGTATTTCATTTCTGTTTTGTTTGCCTAAGTTTTTTTAACCCGATGTTTCGCGAAGTTGAATCCAAGAAGAAATCATGAACACTACTCATTCTTCATATTTAGTTCAATGTAAAGGGGTTAAAAAAAAAAAAAAGGTACCTAGTTACTTTATATTTACCTGGGCCATAGTTTCTTTTATTCTTTATCATCGGAATGTCGTTGATTTGAATGTTTTTTTTTTTTTAATAAACTCTCAGGTTGGTAGCTGGGTCTTTCCCTCATGTAAATATCCTTTACAAGCCGTTAGGAACTTCAAAATAGATACATAAAGAGTGGTCTTCAACATGAGCATCTCTAGCAAAGGATAATCAAAAGTATAATTTGGTTCGATTTTGATTAAAACATAAACCAAATCAAATTAATCAGTTTGCACAAATAATGAAACTTGATCTATTTTTTATTAAAGTCAATTTGGTTTATACATGGATTAAGTTTTAATATTTTTTTGACTCTTTTTTTCTTTTATATTATAAAATCAAGTCATATTTTCAACTTTATTATTTATGAATAAAAATGAATATCATATTAAAAATAAAAATATCCAAATTGTGTTATTAATAAACATCAGAGTATATTCATTATAAGTAACATTAACATGAGTTAAATTTCATTACAAATTATCATAATGTCTATAATGAAAAAAAAAACTTATTTTAAATCAATAAAAAAGAAACATGTTTTAGTAGCATGTAATAAAATATTTGATTCTCCTTAGTCAACAATAACAATACACCTTTTGTTAGTTTGGACCATATTTCACTCTGAAAGCAATTAGCAAAATTAATAAAAGTAAGGTTATGAAAGTATTTTGCACTTGGACTAGACTTCAGTTGAGGTTAAAATTTTAAAAATAATAAATGCTAATTAATAGTCTAATATTAATTATAAAAAATACACTTAAAAATATAAAAAGGTATGGTTTAGATTTGGTTAAGGTTTCAAAAAACAAAAATTAAAACTTAAACCAAATCATTCAATTTTTAAATTTAGAAAACCAAATCAAACCTTACCAGTGATCTATTTTTTTATTTTAATTGAATTGGTTTGGATTGATTTGATTTGATCATTTTTTTTTTTGCTCACCCTTATCTCTAGCCCAAGCTTCATGTGGCGAATGTAACACTACATAGCTGTGATTGAATTATTTGAATGGGACTTAATAAATCAATTTTTAAATTTATTATTTGTTGGCTCAATACATAACATATTACTCAACTTAATCTTATTTATAAATCACTTCTAACTATTTTACTAAAATTATTGAAATGTAATTAAACTATTGATGTTGTCAGATTTTTTTTTAATTTTATCCTTATTAAATGTATTATTTTTAAAAAATAATTTTTCCTTCTAGTAACTTTTCACTCTTTACTTATCAAAATCGTGAAATGATAAAATTGAAAGAAAATATTTAATGGTTCACCTTTTATGCAAAGTGACTTGTAAAAGTTCTCGTAAATTTTAACTTTTATATTCCCCAAGTGTAAGATCCATTGATGCAATAAACTATAATTACCAATAAAATAGATATTTGGTCTCCCATATAAGAACTAAATAACTAATTTACGTGGATTAATGAAGTTGGTTAAAAGTAGCTGTCATAATTTCTTCCCAAATGAACAAAACGCCAACAAAATACCATTTATCTAGACTAGATGGGTATTGTTTTTTAATTGAGTTACTAAATTTTTGAATAACTTTTATTTTTAATAAAAAATGATTTTAAATACATATGTACATATGTTTAACACCCTAAAATTTACTAGCAAATAAATAAACTAGATTTTATAAATAAACATCAATCTTTGAAAATTTGGCGGAAAAGGGAAAAATTAAAACGATTATTATTAGTTAATTTCAAAGTGAATACCAACTACCCTTAGGCCCTTACACATTGAAGCCCAAGCCCACAAACAAATAGTCATATAGAATCAAGATCCAAAAAATGCTCACACAATATCAGACCCAATGAATGCATAAATCATCCAAACAATTCAGACTCATAAGATCAAAATGTAAAATCATTAACAAAATGCCAAGTTGTAAACAAATCAAATTACTTCCACAGCCATACCTAAAGAGTACTACACAAAAAAATTATCACAAGCATAGTTTAACTTACTAAATCATACAATCCAATTTAGTATTAAACAGTAAATTCAAGACTAATGCAATGCAACACATCCTTTTAGTATTTACACACTTAGAATCACAATAAAACATGTATAAATTACGGTCAACCAACATACTCAAAATTTCATTAAATAAGAGTGTATCTTGAGCAGAGTATAATAAAAGCAAATAATAATATAGTTGAAATCAAACAAGGTTCAAATTGCACAAACCAAAAACAGCCTTTTTTTTTTCTTCTGAAAATGGTCCAAAAATGAACTCATCAAAACTCGCAATTTAAACACATTCTTAATGTAATAGGTATTTTAAGACTATTCATAATAATCAATCAAAGGTTTCCAGTATCAAACATCATAAAAACCCAAAATTCTAATACTTCACTCTAGGGTTTGGTTTCAAAACCAAAATCTCAAACTTTCCGCTGATTAAATTCCTTTTAGAACTAATAACAAACTTCATGCAACTCCCTAAAACATTATTCAAGAAGCCAACGATCCAAACAAGTCAGATTTCAAGCAATCATTTTGGATCCAACTTCGCAACACAAAGTAATTACTTCACTGATGCATATTGTAAGCATTTGTGGTTTAACTGTGCCAAGAAATCTAAGAATGAAGAATATTGATGGAGAAACATTTCATTAATCAACAACAATAATTACAAACAATACAACAATCCTTCATTTAAAGGATTACAAATCTAATCATCCCTTAATTTGAGTGATGAATTGTCAGTTTTGAAAGAGGAAGACTTACCTGTTATGTTGTACTGGATGAGTGACCACCAATGAAAAAGAGAGTCATGGATTCAGATTTAGTTTTAATTACACAACAAACACACATCTTGAAAGAGAAGGCAAAGAGGGAGGGAAAAATGAGAGTTTGTACTAGAGGTGAGCAAAATCGAATCGAAATCAAATTAAATTGAATTTTATCTATTTGATTCGGTCTATTCAGTTTTTCAATTTGATTCAGTTTTCTTTTAATGAAAATTTTAGTTGATCGGTTTGATTCGATTTGAGAATTCAAGAATTAAATTAAACTGAACCGACCGAATTATCCATAATTTTCCTTTCATATTTTTGAAAATGTGAATAAATTCTCATCTAGTGAGTAAAAAATATCTTTCTATTACTTGCAGTAATAGTATTTTTTTTTGGTTTAATGTGATGTTCTAATTTTTTTATTTCTATAATTTAGTTTTTTAATGCAATAGTACTGAGTCTTATTAATTTTATCATAAATTATGATATAAAATTGTTATTTTTTCATTGGGCCTTCAACATCGAGGAAAAAAAATTGGATAGAAGAATATATGAACAATTAAATTGTATAAATCCAAATCAAAGCTCATAAATTGAATAGACCGATTGAACCAAATCATTAAAATTCAGTTCAATTTTAATTCAATTCGATTATGTATTTCGATTTAATTCAATCTAAAGTTTTTATATAATTTGGTTGGTCGGTCTTAGAAAAATTAAAACCAAAACTGATCAAATCTTTCGAATGCTCATCCCTATTTGTACATATAGAGATAGTAGAAGAGTGCAAACATAATACTGTACTCTCTTATACAGGATGCTCAACTGACCTCCACACACGCACGCATTCTTGAACGTGCTGGAGTTGCTAAAAATTATTCCCACCAAAAACGCCAAATTGAACAATGAAAAGTGCACACAAAGGTCCAAAGCATATTACACTTAGGTACCCAAATTTTTTCATATTTCTAATAAAATTTCATGGGCTTCTATTGGGCTAATCCACCAAAAATGGATAACCCAATATGAACAAACCCCAAACATGGGGACTAATTGTGAGATGAGGATCAAGTTAGTTTTTCTCTTTGAGACGGGATTTCAACCCCCTAACCTTTAAGCATGATTTGGCACTCTTTATATAAAATTTAGAGTTCACAATTAACTAATGTGATTAACATTAATCACACACTAATACTCTAACATTCCAACAAACAAGTGCCAGACAACTTATATTTTTAACTCATTTCAAGAGTATTAAAGAATTCTACGGCTATGATTACCAGGGGAAAAAAAAAGAATGCTACGGCCATGTCGGGAAGAAATTTAAGATATTTGATGAAGCCCTTCCTATTCATGTCAGATCATTAAGAATTTCCACTTCAAATGATTGTTGTCCTATATTAATTTATTTTTTTGGCATCCCTATATTTTTTTTTCCGATATATGAGAAGAGGTCAATGGCATGACCTATACTCTCTTTGAAAGAATTGCATCTTGGCCTTTTCTTTTGTCTTATGAACTAACAGCCTCATTTCATTGTGGTCGAACATTTTTTTTTTTATATCAGGAATACACAAACACATAATTAATTAAATTATGAGCGGGTTTATCCAATTACATGATTTTCTACATATAATAAATAATTGTAGTGATAAGAATGAGCACATAAATTCAAGTCATTGTCATGTTCATTACTCCTTCTAATCTTATTTATAAATCATATTTTAAAATATTTATTTGATCCTATTTATAAGTTACAGTATAATTTTTTAAGTAATATTTAAAAAATATTTTTAAAATTATCCTTTATAAAAAAGAAAAGATAACATAACATTACTTTTTAAATTTATTATATATGGACATATTTAAAATTTTACATATTTTTATTCTTTGAATTTTTTATATTAATATTAATCAATTTAGTAAAAATGACTTATAAAAAAAATTAAATGAGTACGTTATTAGAGCAAAGTACCTGTTATATGATCTATTAGTTAGGTTGTTACAATTAAAATGTTAACTACATTTAAAGAATACAAAGTACAAAAACTATGGGCCAGGATCGACATCCTAGCCATCATGCAAGTTTGGCCACCGCGAATACGCTATCTTCAAGAACTGGTCGGCTAAAAAAGCGCTATCTTTCCTCTTATTTTCCACCCTAAAAAAAGAAAAAACCAATTTTTAGATGAAACTATTGGAATGTTAAATATGAATTGAGTTGATTTAGTATAGGAAATAAATCTGGCCTTGAATAGAGTTGAGTTACATAATAGATACATAAATAAATAAAAAAAGCTCATAGATTTAATGCCTTAAAATTTTTGCAATATAATGTTATATTTATTTATATGTGTTCTCTTCAATTCCTCATCTCTCCCTTTTCACATGCTATCGGCCTAAGGATTATGTACTATAAAGTATTATTATATATTATATTTATTAAAATAAAAATTATAAAATAATTTTAATAATTTTTTTATTTTTAATTTGGTTTAGATTTAATTTAGCGGATCTAATTTAATATTAAAATTTTTATAATTAATATATATTGATTATTTATTTGTACTTTACACAGTTAAATATAAAATAATTATTAAAATTATTTTATAATTTTTATTTTAATAAATATAATATATAATAATTTAATAATATTTAAAATTTAAATTATACAAATTAAAATTTTGAATAGTTTAAACCTCATTTTAAGGATGAGCAAGAAATCAATTCTCACATAATATTGGGTCCAATAGAAACCACCTAATGCCCCAAAAAGAAGGCAATGGATGCTGACTAATTTAAATTTCATTTTTTTTGGCTGTGGATATCATAATTCAACCACTTTTCTCACCTTTTTTCCCTTTTATCTCAGGACATCTGTGATTGAAAAAATTATGTATAGGTTTTATAAAACAAATTTATTTATAAATAAATTTTACAAAATTTAAAAAACCACATCTATGACTATGTCCCTTGAAATTTAAATGTAATTTCAAATTAAAGTATAAAAATAATAATATCTCTATTAAAAATAAATTATATTAATAAAGTAATTTACAACTCTTAGATATGGGAAATTATAATTGTAAAAAGTTGGAGTGATAGTTGTAAAATACTGATTAAGTAATTATAAATAATTAGTGTTAAACTTTGTTAGTTACATGTGATTGATTTAATTATTAAATATATGAAATTATAGTTATAAAATATTGAAGTAATAGTTATAAATTACTAATGAGATGGTTTTAAATAATTAATGTTAAACTCTGTTAGCTAGTAGCATAGAAATGCATGATTGATTTAACTATTTGATATACAAAGTTATAGTTATAAAATGTTAAAATGATAATTGTAAATATTGATAAGATAGTTGTATATAATTAACATTAAACTTGTGACACATACTCTTTTCATCTTTATATATAAGATGACTTTTAAAAGTTTATTTTGTCCATAAATATAAGTAATATGTCACGATATTATTGAGTAATAAGAAAATTTAGCCCTTGTCTTGAAAAATAGAGTAGATATTAATTGTATGTTTTTACCCACGATCATCATAATATTAATTGTGACATCATTATAGGCAAAATTGAAATGTCATTGTGATTTTATGTTATTTCAACTAAATAATAAATCTTTATTGGTATGCAAAATTATATTAAAAATACTTTATATATAGGGATAAAGGAAGTGATCAATTTAATTATTAGATAAATGAAATAACTTTGTAAAAAGTCAAAGTGATAATTATAAATTACTGATAAAGTATCATAATTAAATTACTTTATTGAAATAATATATTTTTAATACAGGCATTATTGTCTTTATACCTTAATTTTTAAATTATATTTAGGTCCCAAGAGACTTAGCTATGGTATTTGAATTTCACAAGATTTATTTGTAAATAAATCTACTCCATGGGACCTACACATAATTTCGTCTCTGTAATTTTTATCAATGTAAACAGCAATCTAGAGGTCATCAAATGGAACTTTAATTTTTCTTCATGACAAATGAGTAAATAATACTCCTCTGCTCTTATTTATAAGGTACAGGCAAAAGATTAATTTTGATTATATTTATAAGGTATTTTACTAATTTTTTATATTTATATTTACTTTTCTGCCTGTATTAAATGTTAGAAAACAGTATTAAAAATAATTCTTTTTGTTCTTATTAGGGGATATAGGGTGAAATTTGTTAAAGTTTAAAACAAAATTAACAAGATTTAAAATTTTTCTTGGTTCTAATGAAATATGTTGGAAATGACTTATAAATAGAATTGGAGAGAATATATAAGATAAATACTCTATTATTCATATAATCTCTTTGGTCCCTATTATAAAACATTTTTAACTATCTTACTGAAATTAAGGAGGAGTGGCTAAGAAATTAAATTTGCCTGAAAATAAAATAAAATTTCAATTTTACCTCTATTTAGATGAAAGTTTTTCAAATTTATATTACATTATATTTCATAATTAATGAATTTAAATACAGATAATATTAAAAAATATAATTAATTATCTATCCAATGCCTTATATTATAGAGCAAGGAATCCTTCTATAAGATAACCGATAATAGGAACCAAAGGAAGTATGCATTTTAGATACAAATTTCGTCATAAGACGCACAGAACTAATAGAAGGGTAACTGTCTTTTTCTCATAATTTTTTTGGTTCTAAGATATTCCTGCAATTGATAGTTATAAGATTAATCCCTTAAAAAATTTAAGCACCATTTAAAAGGTATTTTGCTCATAAATTTTAATTCATCGTTAATAAAATGACATAAATAACATTGAATTGTAATTTGTAAATAACAGTTGATATGAGCATGTTTGAATTTTCAATATGGATAATTTAGACATTTAAAGTTCCCAAAATATACACGCACACAATAGTATTGAATATATTCCATTATTAATATCTGTATTTTATATAAAATTTCAAAAATAAAAAACGCATAGAACTTTAGATGGATTCTAGTAATTTTTCTCGTAAATGAATTTTCATCAATCGTAAGTAATAAAATGACATAAAATAGCGTTGAATGGCCAAAAAAAAAACGCTTGATATAACATAAGGAAAATGACAATCAAGTTTCAAAAGACTAATTTTATACTAGTTAAATCCCAAGTAATTCTAAAAGGCCAGTGAAGTTTCAGAGTCCTTAAGTGGTATTTTGGTGTCACGGAAAAAGACTGAAACACCCTTCTTCTCAAGTAATTGTTAAATGCTCGTTTTCTTCTCTACTGGAACGAGATCCTATGTAGGACGAGCTCTCATCTCTGCTCGGTTTCTTCTCTGCCTTGATAATGAGTTCCTATATGTGCGACGAGCTCTTTTCTTTGCCCTAATGACGAGCTCTCTTCTGATCTTCTTTGCCTTACTGAGGAGCTATTTCAATTGATTGATCAGAGGAAAGCTTCTCTGCCCTAACATGAGCTCTTTCGATTGATTGACCGTAGGAAAGCTTCTCTTCCTCAATGTAAGCTGTTTTGATTGATTTGTCGGTACATTGCTTCTCATCTGTGTCTATTCTCATCTTGTCATCTTTGTATATTACTCCTCGTCTCTTCTCTGTTTTCTCTTTGCCCTTTCTTAAAAGTCAGTATGTCATTCGTGTGCTTCTGTCTTCTTGCATAAGTTATGGTTTTCCATTAATTTCACATAACCTTTGCGTCTATTATTGTTTATGTTTTGTCTGACTGTCCTTAAGCTGCCTGTATACTCTGGCTTCAGACTTGAGTTCTCTAAGTTGGAAGAAGTATGTATAAATCTTTCAACAACAAAATTTTTAGTTTCTGTGTTTTCTATATTGGAATTGAGCTTGGGGATATTTGATTTGGCTAATGGACTTTGGTTCTATATCATATTTAAGAGCCAATCACAGTTAAATGCAAAAAATAAAGTTACAGAAGCAAGCTATAGGTTGTAGGGATCTTGTAAAGGGTTCTATCCTATGATAGAGCAGTAGGTTAGCAACTTTTACATGTGTGAAATTGCAAAAAAGAATGACAAGGGAACCATTTAATCTGATGATGGGTACATGTGCAGCCTTCTACTTTATCTAACCATAAATATCAGTACTTCGTATCCTTTTCAACCACATTTCAAGCAGGCTTAAAATTGCCATTAGTCCTATTGTTACTTTTGTCTGTCATTGGCAGAAACTAAGGCTAGTAACGTATTTACTTGCTGAGACCATAAGTTATTGCTTATTTTATGTAGTTTCTGGTTGACAATCAGTTTTGTGGATACACAAATTAGAGATAAATTAAGTGTTTGACATGTGTTTTACATGAAATTTGATTGCAAATGCTTATCAAATTAGAAGAAGCTGAATATAATTTTAGCCTGTTATACATATACATGCACACATACATGGATATATACACATCTGCTTTATTAGTATATTGTCATAAATTCAGAATCAAATAAAAATATTTTAATATTTAATAAAATGTCTTCCAAATCATGAAGTGTGAATTACATTCCATGTCATTCAGAAGTTGTTATCATTACAATTGTGATGTAATGGCAGCTCTATAAATAAGTTTGACATAATCAATATCATACCCCATTAGTTACTCGTTTTTTATCTTTTAGGATTTCTTGTAAGAACAACATGATATGCCTTCTTAAATAGAAGAAAAGCTTGTCAGTAAGCCATATAGTAATTTTGTGCTATTTTAAAACTAGTTTGTGTTATAAACTCATTATAGTGAATGCGAGTGACTTTATCCAATGGTAATTAGCATTTGATCCTGCTGTTTTATGTTTTATTAACTTTAAAGTCTATATTAAGATGCAGACTAGTCAATTCATCAGCTTTGCAATGTTGTTATGCAAATAGTTGTTTAAGTGTAGGCTTATGCTTTTATTTAGGTGTTAATTTTTGTAACAGAATATGGCATATCACTATGGTGTTTCCAATTTGAGTACATTTTGTAAGACCCAGTTCTTGTTTGTATCTTTTAGGCAATCTTCTATGTTTATTTTGCTTCCTCTTATGTGAGGTTCTAAGTTTGTTACACCAAGAGATAATATGTGCATTGGTACCCTACCCATTTATGATTATAGTAGCCAAACTATGATGAAATACATTGAAATATGAAGAATCTTTTAGGTGGTGTTTGGTATGTGCATTCTTTACATTTGTATTGGGATGATATTTGTAATGATGTGGCTTGGGACTGTAATCACTGCGTATACATGTCCTTTACGTTTAGCTTATCTATAATCACAGTGGCCTGATGTTTTTGAAAATGACCACTATTAGCCCCTTTCTCCTCTCTCATATTTGCCAAAGTTTTAATTAATCCATTAAAAGCTGTTACCCTACATGTTCACTATTCCATGTCAGTGTATATGTATATGGTGTGTTTTTGGGTGTAACATTTGGCTGAATCTATTTCATTTGCTTTTGTTGCAGACCAAAAAAAAGTAATTTGCAACTGAGACACTAAGAAATTATGGACAACAAGAAAGCTACAACAAAAAAGAAGTCTGGATACGACAACTTCAAAAAAGAGTTTCTAAAAAAATGAAGGAAAATTCAGTGGTCTTATAGAAGCCAATGATTCAATGTGAGTGGCAAAAATTATCTATATAACGTGTATTTCCTGCCAATTGAAACAGCTGGGCTGTTACTTATATTACTTTAATCATATGGTGATCCAATTCAATGTAACAAATGAATCATGGAATTTTCTAATTTTCTTATTATTTTAGGACAAGTGAAGTGATATAAAACACTCTTTGTGACTATCAAGCAAGCTGAACAAGCAACCAAATCAATTATATATAGCCAATGTTGCAACTGTTTGTCAAAATTTTGGGTGAAATAACTATTGAATTTCTTAAAAAAGTTATTATTCTAGGATAAAGCTCCAGTAATTTGCAACTGAGACACCAAATTTTGCAACTTCGTTAGGAAAATTTTGCAACTGGTACTCAAAATTTTGGATCGAAGAACTATTAAATTCCTACAAGAGTTAAATCTTTTACGACATGGCTCCAGTAATTTGCAACTGAGACACTAAATTTTGGAACTTCTTTGAGAATAATTTATAACTTATAAATGAAATTTTGGATCGAAGAACTATTAAATTCTTACAAGAGTTATTCTTTTAGGATAACATTTCAGTATTTTGCAACTGAGACACCAAATTTTGCAAGTTCCTTAGGAATAGTTTGCAACTAGTACTCAAAATTTTGGATCGAAGAACTATTAAATTCATAGAAAAGTTAAATCTTTTAGGACAATGTTCCAGTAATTTGCAACTGAGATATCAAATTTTGCAACTTTCTTAGGAACAATTTGCATCTGGTAGTCGATATGTTGGATCGAAGAACTATTAAATTCTTACAAGAGTTATTCTTTTAGGACAATATTCCATTAATTTGCAACTGAAACACCCAATTTTGCAACTTTCTTAGGAATAATTTGCAACTGGTACTCAAAATTTTGGATCGAAAAACTATTAAATTTGTAGAAAAGTTAAATTTTTTAGGACAACGTTTCAATAATTTACAACTGAGACACCAAATTTTACAACTTCCTTAGGAAGCATTTGGAGCTGGTACTCGATATTTTGGATCGAGTAACTATTAAATTCTTACAAGAATTATTCTTTTAGGACAATGTTCCAGTCATTTGCAACTGAGACACCAAGTTTTGCAACTTCCTTAGGAACAATTTGCAACTGGTATTCAAAATTTTGAATCGAAAAACTATTAGATTCTTACAAGAGTTATTCTTTTAGGACAACGTTTCAGTATTTTGCAACTGAGACATCAAATTTTGCAACTTCATTAGGAATAATTTGCAACTTGTACATGACATTTTGCATCGAAGAACTATTTAATTCTTGAACTTGCAAACTTACCAAATTAAAATGTAATAATATATCACTTAGAAATAAGTTACTTTTGACATAAGTGATTTTTGCATCAGTGAGACAGTGAGAACGTTCCATCTTAAAATATGGATACTCGATGATAAATTCTTACACTTTCAGTTGCAAAATGTCGAATCTTCATGCCAAATTTTTAGAGACGTGAAATAAAAAAAAATCTTTCATGTTCAGTGACAAAAAAGCGTTCCATCTTCTTTCTTACGAGAGCCGTTTTGCAAGAAATTAGACCTTAATGAAGTCAACTTTTTTGTTTAGATGCAGGGATTTGCAAAAAAAAAAAAAACATGTCTAAACGCACCATCCAAACAAACTCAGTAGAGAATAAAGCTTCCTTGAGTCAATAATTATAGGGGCATTTTCGTCTTTTTTATCAGAACTCTGATTTGTGAAAAACAGCATGGGACTTTATTAGCCTTTTAAAATTACTTGGGACTTAACTGGTATAAAATTAGTCTTTTGGAACTTAATTGTCATTTTCCCTATAACATAAGCATGTGTGTTTATTATTATTACTATTATTTTAAAGAAATATGGCTCTGAACGTTTAGAGTACCCAAAAACATATTTGAAATTTTTTTTTTTTTTGGGTTTGAGAAACGCATTTGAATTCAATGCACGCAAACTCGATGTTTTATTTTTGTAATGTGTTTGACTTCTAACAGCTGACAAAAGTCATGCAAATGTTGTTAAGATCATAAAAGGGGTTAGCTTGTGATATAAGACAAGGTTAAATAAATACTAGCCATGTTTCGCACCATAAGAAGTTATTAAAGAAAAAGTTAAAACGGTCTGAAAATGATGTGAAACAAAAAATGCTCAATTCAGAGCAACAAACATAGCACAATGTCCTTAACTGCTAAACTTTTCCTTTTGTTTTGGTTTCATGATCTTACTATGTTATGTTGCTTCTTCCTTCATTAAAAAAACATGCTTTTGACTCGTTCTAAAACAAAACAAAGAACCCTATTAATAAATATTGGTCTAATTGATAAAAATTTAGCTTATAATTTCTCCCACTGTTGATGTGAAGACATAATTGATAGGTAATTTATAAATATTTTTGTAAACATTATTTGAATCTAAAAATATACATTAACCCTGATGAATCTCCAACACTCAATTCATCTAAACTTTTGATTTATCAAATATATATATATATATATATATAAAGAAACACTAGTTTAGGATTCACAAATTTGGCATGCATGTAACAGGTAGCGTAGAAAGAAAGAAAGAATGATCATGACAAAGATCTATGGACATCACTTCACACAATTAGTACAATGAGTGAAACAAAAGCTCTTTTCTACTTTTGTTACCTTCCTGCTACTTTCATTTCTTGTTTTTTATGTCCTATTATGAAAATGTAAAAACTCTAATTAAAAAGTTGAAAAAAAAAAATGAATGACCCTTTTATCTAGTGGCACCTTAATACCTTTATGGTCCTCCCTTAGCAAGAGGTTTTAGGATCAAACCCCTATTGTGGTTAAAAAAGAGAGAATATGTGTGTCGGTTTGTTGTGTGAGGGATGTTGAATGTTGTAAAATACATGCGTATGAAATGCCCTATCCTATGAGATAGCGTTAGCTAGATGATTAAAAAATAATAGTAAAACTAAAAAGAAACTTTTTTGTTTTGTTATCACAGTAGTTTTTTTCTTTTTAGAAAGGTTTGTTTTATACATAAAAATTAGTCCATTTCCTAAATATTTGTTTAAAAAACAAAATTTTTTTCTGCTCATGTTAATATAAATTAATGATTTGAGGAAATCCTTATAAATATAAAATTTAAATCCTCTTTTTATATAGCTATTTAATTATATCAAATTTGAGCTTTATCAGAGTCCAATTGACGATAACTCTTACAAAAGCGTCTTTTACATTTACACAAATTTGAACATGAGATATATGTTCAAGTGACCATAGTCTCTTCCATTAAGATCACTGCTTGTCAATAAAATTTAAATCTATTTACTAATTTTTATTGTCTTTCTACCACATAAACACAATTTTATTTTACATACTCCTTCCAGTCTTTTTTATAGGCCTTTTCTAAAAATATATTTTAATCCTTAATATGTGATATTTGATGGGATATTAATTATGTTTTTTTAATATTATCCCCTAGTTCAACTCATTAATTATGAGAGAGCATGAATTGCAAATTTTGTTTATAAAAATCATTTAAATAAGGGTAGATGTTTATTCTACACAGTGCTAAATTTAATCATCTCTCCTTAATTCCAATGGAATAGTTAGAGGTATTGGAAGAGTAGGTCTTTATGGGTTCAAGGTCAATTTTGCTATTCAACTTTATCTGAAAAGCTATTGGGGACGAAACTCAATTATAAATCCATTCTATCCATTCACATTAAAGATTTTTTTTCTTATTATCTTGTCATTTTCTAACTGTCTATTCACCTTCATCAATTATGAGTCAATTTAGTATTAGTAGGCTTCACTACATTTTTTTTAATATTTTTTATTATAAAATATTTAAGTTCAAGATACCCACTAATCTTTTGACATAAAGTTAAGAAATAAAAATAACCCTTAATCTAATATTTTAGAATAAAAAATATTAAAAAAATGCAATACAAGGCCCATTATGATGAATGAATAGTGAGTTGATAATAGAGTGAAGAGAGAAAAAATATTTAGTGTTGAAGATAAAATTTACCTACAGTTGAATTGAGAGCTCACAAAGCTTTAAGTGAAGGAGCACAAATAATTTTAAACCTTACTTTTTTATTAAGTGCGTGTTGCACGGGCAACAATTTTTTCTTTTATACAAATAAAAGCAAAACAAAAAAACAAAGCAAAACAGCAATTAAAAAACTAATGCACGGGCAATATCTTCTGGCTATCATGGTGAGAATTTTTTCTTTTTGCCAAAAGTTTACAAAAAATAAAAAGAGTTCGCCGTTGTTTATTTATAGGACTAGAATACTAGACTGCCGTTAACTGCACCGAGACCGGGAAGCTGTTCGTTGGAGTGGACTCAGAGAGATTAATCTAAGACTGTCTCCCTCTCGCCCAGGTCCCTCCTCTGTCGGCCGACATGGTCTGACAAAAAAATGACCAACCCGAGATCTGTTCCATCTTCTCCATTTATAATCATCTCCTTTCATTTTCTTCTTCTTTGTCTACGCACAAACCACATCCAAGGATTCGATGCTGTTGTACAGCTTCCACGCTCCGGGTCGGTCTCCGCCCGCTTCACTCATAAACGGGTCCTTTCTTTGGCTCAGTATGGGGGAGAAGGGAATGGCCATCATAATGACACCAAGGTAATGATACATTCTGTAACTCTACCTTCCTACATTTTGTTATTCGTTTCTGATACAGCGCCCTTTTTCAAAATAATGATTTTTATTTTGTTGCTTAAGAGGGCAACTTTTGAGAACATTAGTGTTTAGTACCTAAGAGTTAAGAAAAATGTATTCTTTAGCTGTAAATCATGTAACTTAGGTTTTCTGGGGAATCTACTGCCATGTGAACATCTGAGATACTGATCATAGTATATCAATGTGCTTAAATACTTAACAGTAATTTTTACCCAAAAGAGAGTATGAGAGATTTTCATGAGTTTAATAATTGATTTTCCTGTTGTTGAGTCTTCTTACTTGTTGGCAATAAGTGAGAAATCTTTGAAAATTTCTCTGATAAAACGAGGTAGAAATCTGCACTTGCTAACTAAGCTTTCAGGCACCATGATATCATCAAACCATTTCTCAACATCTTTCAGGCATTGGAGGAAGTTTGGAAAACTGCTTGTGCCATGTCTGGACGAATAACTATCCTGTTCCCCCCTGAAAAGGAATTTCTGATTTATCCGATTGATCTTGGAGGCCATTGCAGATCTAAGATCACTTTAAAGGTATGTATCAAGAATACATTTATAATGACATTCAAGATCAATTCTTGGAACTATATCTTTCAATGATCTTTGTCAAATATTGGAAAGATCTTAGGTACAATTGTTGCCCCCAAAGATCCTGAAGTCTGGGATGGTTTAAATCCGCGAAAATGGCTTTACTTCCATGGCTTGAAATATCTTACTCTAGATGGTGGAGGCAAAATCAATGGAATGGGACAAAAATGGTGGGACAGATCTTGCAAGACCAACTCATCAAATGTATATCTACCTTTCTATTTTAAGATTCATGTCCCTTCTTTAAAACAAAAATTAGATGTTATGAATGTACAGCTGTAAGTGACTCCAAATTTCCTTTGGCAGCCATGTCGACCAGCTCCAACGGTTAGTGCTGCTCCACCACTTTCCGCTTGGTCATCTGTCTGTCAGCTGAATATAAATCTTAGTTAGTTATTTACACTGCAGGCCATAACTTTTCATAGATGCAAGAATTTGAAAGTCAGAGACCTTATGATCCTAAATAGCCAAAAGATGCACATGGCATTCTCTAGCTGTATGAGAGTTGTTGCGTCAAAGCTTGTGGTTTTGGCTCCTGCTTCCAGCCCTAACACTGACGGAATCCACATTAGTAGAACAAAGGGTATAGAGGTTAAGGAGAGCTCAATTAGAACAGGTATGTTATAATCTTTACATCACATAGCATCTTCTATTGATTTTCATGAACTGGTAGTTTCCTGATAAGTTTTTACTGTCTAACTGGTTGAATATGACATGCTTTTCGATTTCTGCATATTCTTTTACTTGATGCATAGATTTTACTAACTTCTCAACCAGTTGTTTCAAATCAAGCAGCTAACTGTTACTTCCATGTTTCTGTCAGGGAGATGAAAGAGTGGTAAAAAAATGCAAATGCAAATACAAGTGAACAATGAACTAACCGAATAACACCATGTTTATCTATAATCAGTAATTGAATCCAGGAAAATTATTTACTATCATCATCATGCTTAATGTCAGGAGATGATTGTATCTCTATAGTTAGCAACTCTTCACGGGTGAAGATCAGTAACATTTCTTGTGGTCCAGGCCATGGCATCAGGTGAAAGTCATTTTTTCATGAGTAAGCTTTTTTACATTGAGCAGCATGAACATGTTAAGTAATACAAAAACCTGTTCTTCAGCATTGGAAGCTTAGGAAAATCAGGAACATGGGAGAAGGTACAAGACGTAATGGTTAGTGAATCTTATCTTTATCAAACTGATAATGGAGTGAGGATCAAAACATGGCAGGTAAGACTTCTTTACGAGATTGAAGCATTTTTCATTTCTTCTGTCACGCAGAGATGCACAAGCTGATCAACTTGTCTGGTTTCTTCACTAGGGTGGTGATGGTTTTGCTTCCCAGATCACATTCAAGAATATCGTGATGGCGAATGTATCAAACCCAATAATAATAGACCAGTTTTACTGCGATTCTCCCTATCCTTGTCAGAACCAGGTACAACATTTTCCCCAGCAACGTTTTCAGGGATTAGCCTGCCACAATGTTCTATCACTCTTTGTTTTGTTATAATACTAATTATTTTTCCGTTGGCTGATCCCAGCTCATAGTACACACTCATTTCTAATATGTTTATACTTTGCCTTTGATATTGATAAGGGACATGGAGTTTAGTAATAAATCAATTGAAGTTTAAATAAGGTATCAAAAGCTAACATCCATTATGCAGACCTCAGCTGTCAAAGTGGAGAATATATCCTTCATTGGTATCAAAGGAACTTCGGCAACAGAGGAAGCTATAAAATTTGCTTGCAGTGATTACTCTCCTTGTGAAAGATTATACCTGGAAGATATTTTTCTCACACTAGGCTTTGGAGGAAACATAAGATCATCCTGCTGGAAAGCTCATGGTTCTACAAATGGTTGGATTTACCCTCCTCACTGTTTTCCAGAGACCAATGATTCTTTCGATGCACCAAAAACGTGGGAAGAGCTGGAGTCTCTTCTTCTACCTTCCTGAGAAAATATGCTCTGTAAATAAAACATGATCATATAGTATATGGCTGCATTTTCTATAGCCAATTTACGGATAACAAATTGCAAGTAACTGTCCAGGTGTTATTTAATTCTTCCTCTTGTGTGGTCAAGGATTCTTAGGCTTCCCCAGTAAACTTAGCTCATTACTAATTACAAATAAATTTATAAATGTGGTAAAGGTAAATCTTTTTATTAAAAATGTGTCTGATATACTTAAAATTCTGTTCAAATAAGAGCCAAAATTTACAAGTTAGCTGAAGCACACAAGTTTATTGAAAATACTGTACGAAGAAGACACGCCCAAAAGACAAGACAACCCACTAACCCGAGATCACAGATCAATGTAAAATCATCTGCACATTTGCTTTACTAGCAGCCACGCAGAGAGGGCGACCTATTCATTACTTGTTTTTAACAGGATTGGAAATTAGGATCTCCAAAGTAGCACATATGCGAACGTTGCTCAACCATTTCAAGTGCCTCTGAGACTGCAATTTCAACGAGCTTTAACATTGACACTTAACTAAAGTGAATTTGATTGGAAAAGATAACATTATGGAGAAAAAAAAGTCGCTATAGGAACATAATACAACAAAACTTATTGGCTTTCCCCATATGCTCAAATTAATTGAGACAACATTCAATCATCTAGATGACAGGCTCCAGTTTAGACCCACATAATTTAAAATCCTCACTAACATGCATAAGAAAAATGCATTGATAATCTAGTAAATGCAGCAGCAGCATCAAAACCAGGGGTCAGTGGGGTCCAAGTTTGGGGCAGCCCTGGGCCAGAGGTAAGCCCAAGTTTTCTACCGTTCTAAAAGTTCTGGGTACCATTTTATCGACATAGAGGATTCCGTCAAGATGATCACACTCATGCTGTAATATTCGAGCCTGCCAACCAGAAGCATTTATTTTGATGAGTTCACCATTACGATCCAGGCCTGTAACCTCAACATCAAGGTATCGCTCCACCACAGCTCTGAATCCCTCGACACTGCAGAATAACAGTAGGGAGGAAGATGTTAATAGCCCTGGATAATGATGAATATATGTTGTTGCACACCTCATTGCCACATCAAACGCAAAGCACTACACAGGCTAGAATTATTGCCCGTAAAGCTACTGCCATTACTATAATGAGAAACTGGCAGTCAAGTCTTTTTTATCTCTATCAGATTGCAACTAAATTGAACTTAAGAGGAACCATCACCCACTAGGCAGTATCTAATGATCCCACCATGCTGCAATTGCAAATCCCCTACGACTAATTGTGACCTATGTAGCATGGATACTTCAAAAAAGTAAACATACCTGTATTCGATACGTATCTGATACGATATTTGTAAGATACTTCTGCATACATATCTCATATTCTAACATTTGTGATATGATTTTTTTTCAATACTTTTTTACTATATTACTTAAAAACTTAAAAAAACACTTAATATTTTAGTTAATTACTATAAATATATTTATATTACTTTAGAAATTTTTGTTTAAAAATCAAAATACCTACACTTATATCACAAAATGTTAAAATATATATTATAAATATTCCCGTACCCGTATCCTAAATTTTTGAAAATTTTCCGTATCCCCATATCATGCCGTATCGTATCGGATACTTGTACCCGTATCTATGAACCTAGATTGTGACCATGTTTGCTCTTCAAATTGATAAATCAAAATTAAAAAATTCTTAAACATTAGTTTGCGCCAAAGCATATAGATATTGGGCACCAAAAATTCAAAACACATTAAAGCAAAACTTGCGCATGCATGAGATTGAATTTAGTGATTAGAATGTTCTTAAGATCCCGATGTCTTGAAATCATTAGAGCATATGCAGATAATCATCCTTTACTTGCTTACACCGTTAAAAATTCTACAATGCATTTTTACAAAAATAATGAATATGTTCAATAATTGGGTTGTTTGAGGAAGAAATCAGCATTTGATATTTCCTTGAACTGGAGTTAGACCAGGAAATGTATCAAATTGCAACAAAATTAAGGGCACAAGCAAATCTACACTCCAAATTTACTAGTTTATAAATTTTTTATGGAATTGGATTTTTTTTTTTTTTTTTTGGGGGGGGTGGTTTGATCAATTGCTCCTTTAACCCAAAAGGTTCTTCTTTGATTCACCCAGATATACTGCTGTCTATTAACCTCTACTATCTCTTTCTTTTACTAGTTTTTTTTTTTTCTTTTCTCACTTCAAAGAGGCATTTGAATTACTTTATATCAAGGGTGTATATATAAAATCCATTAGCTGCACAAACTATCAGAGCCAACCAAAAAAAAAAAAATCAGCATTTTGAGGTGAATGCTGATTAAGAACAATTATCATTTCCCACCACATCAACTATGAAGCAAATTCTTAAATGAAAGCTCTGGCCATTACTTATGAAAGAACAACACATCATCAACGGTCTTGACAGTTCATTTAAATGTTCATGTATAATAGATTTATGCACGGATATTAAATGTTTCATTTTGAAGAGAAATAAAAGGTGTGCATGAGCCTATATTTCTAGCCTGACTTGATCTCAGCTACTGCATTGTACCATGTGCAAAAAAGAGTTAATTGGTAGTGTGGCATAGCAACTATGGAAGCAGAAAAAAAATTATAATCCTTTAGAATATAATGAGAATGTTACCTCAAGCACCCTTCAAAAAATAGGGCAGTCCTGTTGCTTCTCTTCTCTAGCTTTGGATTTATGATAGCCTGCCTCAACATAACTAATGAATTTGTATTTCAAGATAACAGACCTTAAGGAAAAAACTACAGATTTTATAATAAAGATTTCCTCTTTTGTGAGATGGACATACCAAAAGATCAAAGGGTCGCCTATCTTGAGCTTTTATCTCTTCCTTTGGAGCAAAACTAATATATTCTTTTGTATCCTCCAAAACAATTATCTGCATACACAAATAGACAATACACATTTATTATTATTGTTTCAGCATATTGCTCAGTTATGCTCATAGCAACATGCTATTATAAATTGCAACACTTTAAATCTTCAGCATATTGTTAAGCAATAAACATTTAGTCACCTATGGATTCCTCCACTGCTCAGAAATCATATTTACGAAAAGACAGTTATATTGAGAGAAATTTTCCTCCTTCACTTTAAGAAACAAGTAACACAACATTTTGTCCGCCCGTCTCCAGGTATTTCTGTGTGTAATATATTCATATGGTACATTGACACCTAAAGACGGTGAGTTCAATTTACAAAATTCAACAAATAACCACTAAGAGGTTCGCTTTAAGTCCCAAATCAAGAAACAAAAGATGAAAAGCAACCAAGGAGAACCACCTAGACCGTCCACTATTAATGGAAACATTATGACATCACTTGTGCTCAGAAGATAAGTACATGACCAAAGAACCATATTTTACACAAAATTCATTTTCATAGCTGTTTTCTTCCTCATGAAACGGTTACAATGTGCCACTCAGAGCAAATGAGCTAAGAGTTCAGATTTCACCAGGCAGTACCAATTCAAGAAAATTAAGTTATCAAAATTTTGACTGACCCTCAAGGGAATTCCAATCTGTGGAGCAGCAAGGCCAACCCCGGGAGCCTTTCTCATGACCTTTATCATATCATCGATAATCTTCTGAATCCTCTCCGAGCTTATTTCGTTAGGATTAACTGCTTGGGCAGGTTCATGCAGAACCGGATCGCCGGCTTTGACAATGTCAGGCAAGCTCATTTTTTTATCATCTCCAAGACCCAGAAACCATCCTGCTTTGGCCACCCCACTAGGAGATCCCGAGCTGAAAGATTTTGAGGCAGTGAGGTTCCCATTGAACAGTGAATTACGAGCCTTGAATAGTGATATTCGAGCAGGGGGCAATGTCGTGGTCGTTGAAGCAGTTAGGAGGCACCTTTCGGCTAGTGATATAGGAAGGAGACGAAGAGATATACGGTGGAGTGCCTCCATGGGCTTTCTCGGTTCTGACTTGATTTCTGCAAATTGCGATTTCGTATTCAATGTCTCCTAGGGCTTTCTCTGCTCTTTCTCCATTGCAACGTTAGTTACATGCGATTCCTTCACCTTTCAATGTATATTTAATTTTATTTTTCAAAATTCTCTATCATTAATTAATTATTATTTTATTAATTAATTATTATATTAATATAATTCATATGGCATGTGGCATGAAAAAAAATAATTATTTTTTAACATAATTTAAGAAAAGTTTGTAATTAAAAAAAAAAAAGGAGGTTAGGTTGCAGATGTGTTTCACCTAATTCTTCACTTGATACTATATTAGGTGATAACTTATCAAGCTTCCAAATATTTTCAGCATCCAGAGAGAAGGGGGAGGAGAGATTAGAGTTGTGCAAGCATAGTATTAATGGGAGGAGAATTTTTTTAATATTAAATTTTTCTTGAACTCTTAGAGCATTTAAAAACTTAGAATCAAATTAAATCTATTGACACTCCTTTTGAGTGACATAATGGATGGAGGTAACTGTAAATTTAAATTTCTTTATATTTATGTTTTAAGTATTTTTGATGTTATGAAAATTATGAAAATGTGTTATATGTGTGAGTGTAATTTTGATGTTTTCAGAAAATATATAAAGTGGGTAAAAATTAATTTGTTAAAAAATATGGGTGAATCAAGTAAACCATGATTCATTACAAATTATAGAAATGGTTGAGAACTTTTTGAATGTGAATTGTGAAGTATACATGTGTAGATGAAATTAAGCATGTTGATTAAAAAATTGCATCAAAAGTTACATTGGAAAGATATAAAATCTTATAGAAAATTAACATTTTAATCAATTTTTTAAAAATGTAAATTAATTAATAATAACTTATATTATGTTCTAGAATAACAATTTACTTTCTTTCAATAAGTGGTGGGAAATTTGTTTTCTTCTATTTTTTTTATCTTATATATAGAGCAAGTCTAATTATTTATCATATCTCTTTTTTTTATTAGTTTATTTTTCATATTCCAAGGAAGATTGGTTGACGAGTTTAGAGTTATGTATATGGAGGCATAAATTTCAAATTAACAAAAAAAAACCAAGGACTAAAATTAATTTTTCTCTTATTTACAAGAAAAATTAGTACTAATCACAAGTAAAAACTTAATCCGGTTTAGGGGAGGATACTCCTAGTCTAGTAATAACAACAACAACAATAATAAATGTAGGGGGTAATAGATTAGTTTTAAAATTTTAAAAATATGGTTTTTCTTACTCTCGAACTCAGGCTCAAAAGTCACAAGAGCATGTGTGCAAGAGAAACTAAAAAATGCCAATTCATGGATTTGTTTGCTTTGCAGATTTTGCAAATCTATAACTGTAAAAACTACTGACCAATTTTTTCATCAAATTTGAAAAAGTCGCTAATAGCAAAGGGGGAATGTCTCTCTCACACAATCGCACAAGTTATGCTTTACATAGAAAGCTGCATAGATTTCCTTTTGTTTCAAAACATCAAGATTAATGAATTTTCAAACACATGCATAGAGTTTATAAGTTGTAAAATTCATAAGTTACAGAAAAAAAATGTGACTTGATACGTTTAAAGTGCAGCTCATAATCTAAATTTATGATATTACAACTATGCCATTGTGTATGCTTTACATGACACGAGTCTCAAATTTTATTTTGGGCTTATGCATACAAGCTTTGGCCCACTAGATCTTCAGAAATGAAACCCATATTGGATGATGATTTCCCTCAGGGCCTGTGTGTGTTTTCAAGGGATTGCAACAAAACAAAAACTTATATCAATTATTGTCCAATTATTTTACTTTTTTAATTATTAAAAAATATAATATTTTTATGTCTCATTGACCAATCTTACATCTTATAAAAAAAAATTGCAAAACATAAAAACAAAGATAAAACAATATCAATAAGGTGGCCACTTTTTTTTTAGAATAAAGTCTACATGTAGAGCTCTGTTAGACTTTTTAAAAAAATAAAATAAAATATATTGAATTGATTAACATGTTTGAACTTAGAAAAGTGAAAGAAAATAGAATCAGATTAAAAAATCAATTTAGATATAAATCAAGCTGCCTTTTCTCTTTTGTCCTTTTTCATCTCGTTAATTGACATATAATTGCTAATTCGTGACATTATTTTAGGCTAAAATGAATCGTATTCAAAATATTATTCATTTTCTTTGACATGTATCCATCCATTAAATGAACTTAATATATATACGAATAAGACCTCCCACTGGCGTTAGATAAAATCCAAGTCACTCTCAACAAAAGTGACAGCAGAACGATGCGACGGACAGGCCACAACTGACAAACCCGAGATGTGTTTTATATTTTCGGAAAGATGATAAAGAGATTTTAAAAAAATTAATTAATTTAAATTAAAACAAGTCTCAAATTTTAAAAGTTTGTGATTTATTTTTTTAATATTATAATTATATTGTGATGAATTATTAATTTATTTTTTAAATTTTAATATAGTTAAAGAATAAAAAAATTATTTTTCTTGTTAAAATTTAAAATAAAAGTTATAAATTTATCATAATACAATTGTAAAATTAAAAAATTGAATTGTAAATTTTTAAAATTTAATACTTAAGATCTAATTTAAATTAATTAATATTTTTGAGACCTATATGTCATTCTTTCTATTTTCAATGGTGATGACAACTGTGTGTACGCACCACCAGGTATATGATCAACTTGTAAAAGATTTACTTGATTTAATTAGAAATCTCAAGTTGAAATTTTGAGTAACATTGATTAAAATTTTCAATGGGAGGCATGTCTCCTAAAAGTTATGTCCAAACGAATTGAAATTTTTTTTTATAATATAACAAATTAAAATTTAAATTCTTATAAAAAAATATGTCAATATTTAGTATTCAACCTTATTTCAAACAAAATCATCTTTAAAAAGAGGATAGATGTAATCAACCATACAAAAAAAAAAAAAGTTTCCCAAAACCATGATTATCTTTTTAAGCATTTAAATTATATTAAAATAATTGAAAATATCAAAATTAAAATACCATCTCTAACTTAAAATTATTAATACTCTACAGCTCCTTAACAACCCAGATCCATGAACCAGGGACCTAATGCATTTATATATATAAATAGTGCCTCCCATATTTCTGATTTGCATTTAATGCCATGGAAGGGCATAATTCATCATACCCATATTTATTTTCTCAGGCTGCAAACAATATATACTTATGTGTATCTATGTATAGTCTATTCAAATTCATTGATATATAAATCAACAAATAAAGTTAAACAAAACCGTAATGAGATGAGCGGCAAGAGTTGGCATTTTATTACTAACAAAATTTGGCTCAATTTATAAAGATTTAATTCACAATTAATAAGATAATGGGGTCAAATTTTATTGCTAATATATAACAGGACCTTGTTAATAAACAATTTATAAATATTTTTTAAGCATTCTTTGAAGTTAAATGTATGCTCAAATGCTATAAAAACTCACCTAAATTTTCATGTTTTGAGGGAGAAGGGGAGCGCATTTTGCGTGCAATGTGCAATCGTTAAGCCGCGAGATGGGTTTCCATGCTCAAATAATTATGTCACATTGATATGCCTCTTATTGTTGACTTTGCAACGCAACTCCATAGTCGGCATTCGGCAAGATGCGATGGACAACTGTTTTATAATAATGCCATATTTAATCGAATATACCTTTTTATTAAAACAACAACATGTTTTTGGCGCCAATCTTGGAACCTTGAACACCTCCAGCTTGCCATGGTTGTGAGTTGTCACCGTGTTTTCACACAAAAGAGATGGCGCAAATTAATGAAGGCCACGTGCCACTTGTTCGATCCCTTGTCATGTTTTATATATGCGGGTGATCAACCACACTAATCGTATATCAATTATATCAAGCACCGGTTATAAGGCTTGAAATTGAAGATCAGAAGATCAGATCATCAAAATATGAACGATAACAATATAATGGATTTGAAAGAGAAGAGATCGTCATCAAAGAAGGAAGAAGAAAGAGAAGAAAAAACGGCGTCGTCGTGGTCGTCAAATAAATTAAAGAAGGAGGAGGAAAGAAGCAGTTGGAGGTGCTAGAGAGGACGACGACGTTAAGACAACAGTTGACGAAAGTGCAGAAGCTTTCATCAACAACTTCAGGCAACAGCTCTTGCTTCAGAGGCTTCACTCCATCGAGAATTACCACCAGATGCTCACCAGATGCCTCTAGCTTTTTTTAGAAGAGAATGACACATAAGAATCTAATAAAAATATTAATATTGAATTAAAATTTTTAACATTAATATTTTTAAATTTCAATATTTTTTTATCGTATTTCAATATTAAAGATTTACGTTAATATTTTTATAAGATGCTTGTCATTCTCCCCCTTTTCTTACGCCCTACCCACCTCCATTTATCTACCTGTCTTCGTGAAAAGCAAGGGCCACCACGTGTCAGCTTCTCACGGATTTGATCCTGGTTAACTAGAAGACTTGGCTTTTAGTTGTGTGTTAGAAATTAAAAGACTGTATTGCCATCTTTTAATTAATCTAAATCCGTATTTTAAGTATTATTATTTGTTATCTACTTGTCTTTGTAGTTTTGTTCTCTCCATTTTATTCATGCTCCAGCATAATTCAGAGTAATATAATGACAGTAAGCATCCAGTTATCACTGTATATAGGGCCAAAGGGCAATATAATGACAGGAAGCATCCAGTTATCTTTGTAGTTCAAGAGCCGTTTTGAATTATAAAACTCATCTTTTATATAATGTTCTCTTTTAATCTTTAAAAATATTGCAATGTAACTTTTATTATTAATAAAAATTAATTTAAATCATTAATTAACCCAAAAATAATAAAAAATACAAAAAAAATTATAGAAAATGATTTAAAAAATACAACAAGAACCCCAAAAAATTACATAAAACAGCCAAAATTTTTTGGTTATTTTATGTAATTTTTAAAGTTATTTTTTAATTAAATAACTGTCAAAGTTAACTTTTAATTTTTGATTTGTCAAACACTAAAACATGTGTAGGCACAGCTCGACGAACCCGTGGTGTGAGCATCGTAATGATGCCTGGGTGCCACTTGAATTAAAGATTATTGGCTTTCTATTTCTTTTTAATTGGCATCTCTCAGTCCCTCTCATACTAATTATGAAGATTAAAAAAGTAAATGACTTGTTAAGACAGACTACATCGTACCACTACTTGCTTAATATATACTGACGCATTCGACCAGACTTGTAACCCAAAAAAAAAGGGCACGTTGTTGGCATGCGGCTAAATTTTAGTATGCCAAGAGCAAAAGGTCGTTGTCTCTGCCTCCCGATCGAACTAGGGCATCATCAAAATCTGTACTTTCCAACTCAATAAACGAATCATGCATGTCATTATATAGTGATTTCCGTTCACATGTCACACACCTCACATTTATTTTTATTTAAAACTCTCACAAAATATTATAAGATATTTTAGAAAGAATAACAATCAGGTTTCTATTAGAAGATTAAACTAATTATATATATATATATATATAGATTATTGCAACAAAATTTTCTAAAAAAATTGAGTTGAAAATATCAACATGTAAATTTTAAAGTTTCAATTGCAGATAAAGTATTTAAATTTTAAATATAATCCTCATATTTTAACTGAAATTTTTATTTGTGTTTGTCTGAATTAGTATTTATGCAAAACTATGTTTTAAAAATTCTGTCAAAGACATAATTATCATTAATTTAATCTTTTATGATCTAATTAATTTGTTCTTGTATTTTAATTTATCCTGGCTTAGCTTTTCGCACATGTATAAATGGAGATTGAGTTAAGTGATTCGCATGCGTAAAGCTGTCCAATTAATAATAAGGTTAACCATAACATTAACATATGAAAAGTAAATTTAATTTCGGATCAAGCTGAAATCAAAATTATTAATTTTAGTCCTTTTTTATGTGTAAATTCTTTGATGGCTAGCCTGGTCCAAACTAGACTCAACTTTTGGCGAAAAAGGTCTGTTGTTGGCTGGGCTTCGTGAGTTAAGATTCTTTTTCCTTGCTTTTTCTGCTGTGGGGTAGTTTGTTTAATAAAATACTAGCATATAGGATCTTGGTCGGTTGGTTCTAATGGAGGGGAATATTGATTCCATATTATTATCTGGGTCATTCAATTTATTCCTAAAATATTATAATATATTTTAGGAAAAATAACAATCAGGTTTCTATTAGAAAAAAAAAATTAATAATATATATAGTTACATTCTTTCAACAAATTTTTCTAAAAAAATTGAGATGAAGATATCAATATGTAAATTTCAAAGTTTCAATTGTAGGTAAAGTATTTAAATTTTAAATATAATCCTCATATTTTAACTGAAATTTTTATTTGCATTTGTCTGAATTAGAATTTGTGCAAAACTATTTTTAAAATTTTTTGTCAAAAACATAATTATCATTAGTTCAATATTTTTATTTTACTAATTAATTTGGTATGTTTTTCAAACTAATGATTCAAAAAAAAATTTTAAACTATTCTGTATAATTATTTATTTATTTTACAAACGTAAAAACAGAAAGCTATTTTAAATATTAAAAAAATTAAAAATTTGGGAGAGTCGTGTCTTCTGTTAGCTCCCTCTCTCCACCCTGGTTCGCAGGACACGTATACATGACAATAAAAGCGGCAAATGGTCGACTTGATTAAGCAAGGATAACAAATAGAAGGATGATCATCAAGTGAAAGATACTACTCTATCAAGACTAATGAAAATTTAAATCGGTGACTGTCTATATTATTAAAATTTAAATCAATAATTTTAAATTCATACTCCACATAAATGATGAGTTTGTTTGGATTGTTGGTTTGAATTTCAATGAACCAATTTTAGATGGTATAAATAATCAGTGTTTGCACTAGGGTAGTGACTAAATCTAAATCCACCAAATGGTACAAAACAACATTACCAATCAGAAAACTAACAGATCATCGATTGGGAAACAGTGCAATAATTATTCACAAATCAAAACCAACCTAAACACGAAAAACAAAGCCACTTAATTAATTAAAAGGAGATCGGCTTGC
This sequence comes from Prosopis cineraria, assembly GCF_029017545.1. Classification (NCBI taxonomy): domain Eukaryota; kingdom Viridiplantae; phylum Streptophyta; class Magnoliopsida; order Fabales; family Fabaceae; genus Prosopis; species Prosopis cineraria. Next base: position 8,560,639 of record NW_026555344.1, read on the forward strand.
CAAAGTAGAGCAAAAGAACAAAACAAGTGTCGTATAGTTCCTCTTCCAGGCGATCAATTGAATTATTTCGACGTACATACGACTCCATGTCATTGATTTGAATACTTCCAAACATGATCTCATTAATCAACTGTATTGATTACCATGAATATGTCTCTTTCTCTTCTCGGAATTCATAATCGTGCCATTATATTGTTGATATCTGAGAGATTTCAAATCCGATACGGCTGGATCGATGATAGTGTTCTTAAGGCAGGACCACCTGCTGAATCTGCTGCTGCTGCAACATCTGAAGGTTGAGCTGAGAGCATGATCTGGCGACCTCACCAGCCAATGGGATCATAGGAAGACTATCACAGTTACATATCTCTATCATGAACCCATCTGGGTCGTGAAAAAACAGCTGATCCACTTGAACCCCACCTTCCTCTACCACGGACCTCACGTACGCGATCTCCATCTCCCTCAGCTTCTTCTCCACTGCCCCCATGCTCTCACACTGCCAAACACAACTCATCAGAATCATCACTAAACGCCTTTATATATATATATATATAGTCATTCAGTATGAAAATCTGATCACCTGAAAGGATATGTGATTGTCCTTAGGGTTAATTACAGTCTTCTTGGGCAGATTCTTTGGGTCTTCTGCTTGCAGCAAATGAATTCCGATTCCGTACCCGAACAGCCTGTGCATACATACACAGTTCACCACCACCGTCATCATCAAACAGAGAGAATGTAAGAAATTAAAAGCAATTCGTTTACGTTTCCGTCGCTAAAATTAATACCAGGCGCCGTGGAAATCGAACGAGCCAGGTCTCCTGACAGGGAAGAAGCCGAGAACATTCTGGTAGAAGTTTATGGATTCTTCCACTGATCCACAGATGAGGGAGATGTGGTTGACGGACTTGAGATGAAGAGGGTTTCCTGAACTTTCCTTCATGTTAGTTTTCTCGAGAAACTAGCGAGATCGAGAAGGAAAATGCTCTCTAGACGTTTCAAGTGAACTGAGAAGATTAAGGAAGCGAGAAAATTGGAAGAAGAAGCAGAAGATGACGGACGACCAGTGAGAGGAGCGATTCAAGTAAGCTCTATTTATAGAAAGCTACGGAGGAAATTGCGGAGGAAGGAGATGCTGTAAAGGCTGCCACGTAGATATCATGAACTTTTCAAACCTGCCAGGTTTGGATTTCTCTGACACGTCAATCACACGTTGCTGAGTAGGAAGGGGATCATCTTTGTCGGATAGTCTTCTGGCGTGGGGCCGGTCACGTCATCATAGATTTTATTTTTTTAATTGCAAACTACTTGTGAGGCTGTGAGTGAAGTCGGGAGCTTGATTCTTCAGATTGAGAACTCATGTTTCATTTCTGATCTCCAAAAACAAAAAACAAAAAAAAAAAAGCGAACCAATATTTCAATTTCATGATTGGGATGTGAAGATTTTGGGGAAAGTATCTGCAAAATTTTCAAATTAAATTCTTCTCATACATGAATTTAATTTCTTGAAAAAATAGGCCAAATAAATATATATTTATATGTAATATAAAAATTCTAGTAAATGACATAGTAGAATTACAACATTAAATTTCTACTAATATAAAAATATATATCTGTAACATTAAATAGTAGATTTTTTTTTTGAATTTGATGTAACATATAAGGCAAGACCCTTGCCAATTATGTTTATAAGCTCGTATATTATTTTTCTGTCTCTTAATTATTTCTTTTATTTCCACATCACTTTCTAAACATGTCTCGTGCAATAATTGTAACTATAAAATTACAATAAATTAACTAGACCATTAATAAATTATTAAATATGAGGTTTATTTTTTAATTTCATGCAAATTAAAAGATTGAACTCAACTTTTCCCTTGATCTGCAGGAAATTCTGTGGCATATTGGATACTCTATCGGTCTCCCTAATTTCATTTATAAGATAAATTTTAAAATATTTATTTAATTTTATTTATAAGTTACAGTGTGACTTTTTATATAATATTTAAAAAATATTTTTAAAATTATTCTTTATGAGAGAGAGAAAATAATATAATATTACTTTTTAAATTTATTATATAGGGACATATTTAAAATATTACAGCTAGGAGCAACAAAGAAGTTTATTTTTTTATAGCTTGTTATATTAAAAGATCGTTAATTCTATTTGAGATAATTTCCTTTAAGACCACAATCAATTAATTAGTTAATAATTTTTAATAATTAATAAATTTATGGCTAAAGCGTACATTTAATATTTTAACTTAATACAAAGTTTTATTTTAATCCTTTAATTTTATAGAGTGTATTTTCGGTTCTTCAATTCTAACACCATTAGTTTTATATATAACAAAAAAATTATATTAAAATTTTTAAATACTAACAAGACATTTTCAAATATTAACATTTTAAATTTAATTTTTTAAAAATAATAATGATTCAATTAGTAGTGTTAGGGTTATAGGACAGGAAATATATTTTATAAAATTAAAGAATTAAATTAAAAATTTATATAAAATTAAAAGATTAAAAATATACATTAATCCAAATTGAATTAAAATTAAAACTACGGTTGCAAAAAGTTCATTCGAACACGTCGTTCATTCTATTTATTTATCAAACGTTCATTATGGGATCAAAAAAAGATAACCATAGCTTCGAATGCACCTCACAAACATGATTACTTACGATCATACGGGTCTCATTATATTGCTTCACTATTTATTGTTACTGTCATTATTATTTATTCTCGTGCACACAAAAAATTATGTAAGAGTAGAGGCGGAGTTAGAAAATTTTAGTAAGGAGGGCCGAGATGACAAGGATATATGATAATCAAAAGAAAATTAAATTTATATATATTACTAACATAACATAAATATGTCAACATATATATTTATATTCAATTTTACATATATATATATATACATATATAAAAATAAATAATTTAAATATATCATTAAAATTTAAAGTTATGTTTAATTTAAAAAATTCTATATCAACAAAGTAACAATGCTCAATTGTTACAGATTTTTTTATGTTGATGAGATCTAAATATTTCACAGTAAAAATTATTTATATAACAAATTTCAATAGCTTGATTATTGCAAAAAAATAATAATTTTTTTCTAAAAAAAATCTTTTAACCATAACTTTTAACTTTTAGATAAGTAATTTTACGATAGATATAAAAAATGTGACATTGAATATATTTCAAAATTTTTGTTACAATCCTTGACAAAATTTGCTAATAATAACTCTTATAATTTCTTTAATTAAATATAAAATGAAAGCAAAATTAAATAATATCAATGCTTTAACTACAATTATAACATTATCTTGTTGACAATATAAATTAATTTTATGATAGTTATATCTTTAAATTACTGAAACAGTTGGATTATAGATGTATAAAAACTACTAAATAATTAAAATAAGAATTCTATTTAGTGTTTCAAAATTTATATAATATGTTAACTCATGAGGATTGAAAAAATATAACTCTTATATTTTAGTAAACAAAATTAAAATATTATGAGAGGCCATGGCTTTTGTTGTTCCCCTCTTATCTCTGCCCCTGCGTGGGTATGTCCAAGTCTTATCGTAACAAAAACTTGTTGGTGCATTCATGTTGAAAAGAATTGGGGGTCAAACTGAAAAAATTTCATACCACGTGTTAATTAATTAGTAGTTTATTTTTGGGGTCAAGTGAATGATAATGAATGTCAAATTGACATGTGGTGGAATAGTTAATAAAGGCTGGGCAAACCGTGAAGGATGAGATTGAGAATGAAGGATGTGGTGTGGAGTGAAAGGTTACGCGTAAAGGTTGGCGTGCGGAGAATCACAGAGATCACCAAAAATTGACCAAACTACATATTCACAACTTTACAGGTCATACCATCCCCTTCATTTGCATTTACGATTTTGAATTTTCTTCCCAATACTCTGGTACTCTATAATTAAAGGGAGGTAGTTAAAATTTAAAATAATATGACATTGAATGGATGCTAAAATTAAAAAAAATAAATAAATTACTACATGATACTTCCCGTAAATGTGATTCGATTTGTAAGTCTCTTTTAATATATTTCATAAATATAAAAAAATTTAAATTTTATTACCTTTATGTTAAAATTTAATAATTTTTCATCTCTATTGTCCAATGATGACCAAAATAATTATTTTTAATAATTTTTCAACATCTAATAAGAATAAAAGGATAAAAATTAATATAAAAAATAATAAAATATTTTATAAATAAAATCAAAGAAGTATATAAATGCATTTTGTTTTCTCATTGGTATGGATTTTTTTCCTGTGAAAACAAGTAAACAAGAATGATATATATGAAAGTCCAGAAGGAATACGAGTCACTGGTTTTCAGCGTATGAGACTGGATTGAGATTGCTTTTGGCCAGGACACGTCATAGTAAAATTGGAATTGATGGAAATTCCAGCGCATATTATTCCTTTTTTTTTTTTGGAGGTTATTAGAAGTATAGAAAGAGGAAAAAATGTTTGTTAAGAATGAAACTGCTCGGAAATAGGAAAAAATAAATGGATAAAGAGTATCTTAATTTTAAAATTTCAAAAATTAATTTTACAGTCATTCTAGTTTATTATATATATTAGTTATTAAATTTAATTATATTTGATATACTTCTCATATAAGTTCAAGTTCATTTATATTTATACAACCTAACAAAATGTCCTGACCCAAATTCTGTATATATTTTGTGTTTGTTTACCCCATCTCGACTCTTATTGACATTATTCTCGTGGAGGATAAAGCTAACTGTAATGGGCAAGACAAAACACAACCTTAATACAAGCAAGTGGATAATATATATATATATATATATATATATATATATGGAACTAAAAAGTGAAAGGTTGTATAAAATGTTATTGACCCATATGAACCATTCAATGTTTATATTGATTTTATGAAAAAATGAACTCATGTTGAAAAACAAAAAATCATGAAGCTTTTGTGTGAGAAATAAGCTGAAATTAACCTAAAAAATTAAGTGGTTAGGATCGGTCCAAAGATTGAGTGAATCAAATCTGATCGTATTTAATTAATAAAAGGTTGCGTTGGTAAAAAAAATAATAATAAAAAGTTGTGCTTTTAAGTTATATTAGACACATGACAGTCCAAAGACATATGCATGGAGCATATCAACTTGCATTAGATATTTAGAATTTCTTTTTGGGAAAGAAAAGATATTTAGAATTATTGGATTTGATGATAAGGTAATTTCATATTCATCATTTATTTAATTCGCTCAATCATAATCGAATGTAATAATTCATCTCATTTATTGATTTCGTCCTCGTTCAGTCATGTTCATGGGAATGTAATAATGCAATGTACATTCTTTCAACAAGTTGGTTCTCATATCTTTTTTCTTTTGTTTTTTTTTTTAAATAGTCAGATGGCTCTCATATCTCAACTATGCTGTAAATGGATTGAGAAAATAACTAAATACTGAAAACGAAAAATCAGCTTCACAAATTTATAAGTTGTATATATTTTTAATGAACGGGATATTGATATTGATATTGATATTTTGATGATATCGATTGATGACTAATATTTATATACTTAAATAAGAAAATAAAAAAATATGTTTTAAATATTTAATTAATATTTTCATGTAAATGATGTTTAAAATGACTTTTTATAAGTTGAAAAATAAAGTTACTTATGATCAACATTTACAAGTCTTAATATCAAATTAAAAATTTATTAGAGGGGGAAAATTTTTTGCTAAATATAAATATAAATTAAAATAATATATAAATAAATTATATGAGAAGTTTAAAAATATATAGGTTAAAGTACATATTTAGTCTTTAAATTTGATACAAGGTTTAATTTTGATTTCTTAATTTTACAAAGTATCTTTTTTGTTATTTAACTCCAATATTGTTAATTTTATCAATAAAAAATTCCTACATTAAACTTTTAAATATTCACAAAATATTTTTAAATGTTGACAAATCAAATCTAATTTTTTGAAATAATAATGATTAGTATGAAAAATAATCATTTGAATCTAATGGTGTTGGGGATTATATGATTGAAAAGATACTCTCTTCATTTAAAGATGTGAGATATTTTTTGAGGGTTAGATATTAAAAAATGTAAAGTATTTTTAATCTTTAAAGGTATAATCACTATTTTTTTTAAATATCTCTATTAAATAATTTTTTTATATTTATTTTAGGGTAAAACACCCTATTAAATAACGATAAATATGAAAAAAGATATAGTTAATTTAAAGACAAGTAACTATATTATTATGAGAATAAAATTTAATTAAAAATATCTTGTATTTTTTTAACGGAGGAAGTACTTTATAAAATTAAAGGATTAAACTGAAATTTTATATAAAATTAGAAAACAAAAAGTACAATTTAGCTAAACACATATTAATGTCATTTGTATCATAAATTTAGTTTTATAACGAATATAAGAGGAAGAATATTTTTAAAGAAAGTGTGGGGTAATTAATTTTTTTATAGAGATAATTGTAATTTTAAAGGGGGTAAATGTAATTTTAACTAAACTTTAAATAAAATTTTTACCTTTTTAACGGCGGCAATTGCCCCCTCTATCTATAGCCTACCTATGTCCTTATGCATTATTGTTTGCATAACAAAATTAGGCCCTTTCATAATGATATATACTCTTTTTATTTAAAAATATGAGACCTTTTTTTTGAATCTTGGTGTTTAAATATATAAAAAAATTTAATGTGTAATTAATGAATTTTTTTGAAACATACCCTTAACAAATAAATCATTCACCTTTATTATATAAAATATTCTATTAAATAACTATAGATGTAAAAAGATAGTATTAATTTAAAGATAATTACCTGAATTTTGGAGGGATGTAAGTAAATAATCAAACTTGTTAGATATGTTTTATATTAATATTATTTTTTTTTGTTTTTAATCCATGCCACGCGCGCGCACATACGTATATGAATGTATATATACTCGTAGTCTGTTAGAAATTTGTCATCTCTGTGTCGTCGTATCCGTATCTACCTTCGATATTTAGTCCTTAAATATATGGAAAATAAATATTTTGCTTTAAAAATATGAATTTTAGGAGATATAATAAGTTATTTTTATTAAAAAATAACTATAAAGTAAATTGTATAATTAACTAACTAAAATAAGTTACATTATTTATAACATATAAATAGTGCGATTTTTACGTTTGCGTTTGTTAGCGGGAAAAGTTAAACTGAGAAAACATTTATGTTTATGTTATTGAGAGGGAAAAGTTAAAAACAAAAAAACAGGTTCAAAACATATTTGCTTTTACTATCTGTATATATAATTTTCTTAATTTCTGCAGGTACTAGTAGTGGCACGGACAACATTTGGAAAATCCTCTAACGATGGCCTACAGCGAAGAAAATCAAATCATTCTTTTTTTTTTTGGACCCAAAAAAATCATTCTCATTCATATAGCTTTTCACCTGTAGAAGAGTGCATATATATGAATTTTGGGTAAGAGTAGTTAGCAAATTAGTTTCTTTTTTCAAACTACATATATTTAGGGCAAAAAGATAAATTTTTAAGCTTTTATATTAGTTACATTAGTAACATTTAATGTATTTTTGAATTATTAAACAATCCATTCGTGCTTTCATTTTCTTTTGAAATTTCACATTTATTTTAATGATTTAGAAATTTGGCATTTTTACTATTTTAAATTTATATATATTTTTATAATTTTTAGTGTGTGTGTGTGTATTATGATTTATTTTTATGACTCTTTAAATATATCTTTTGAAATTTTAATATATGTTTTTAGAAGCTCATTCTCTACACACTGTTTCGAACGCATATATTAAAATTACTCATTGAGAAATAATAATTTTAACATTACTTGATGATCTATTATGAATCATAAACTTTTAAAATATATATTTTAAACTCTAAATAATTAAAGTTGATATAATTTTACTTATACTGTTAAATTTCAACAAACATTCATTAATTTTTTTAAAAAATTGAGGCTTAATGTGCTATTTTCATCAAATTTCACTCTCTCCCTCTTTTACTGTTATTTGGTAAAAATCACATAGTAGGCCATATTTTGAAAGATATTTGTGTAAACTTAATGATGAGGTAAAATTATCCAAACTTTAATTGTTTAGAATTTAAAATATATCTTTTAAAAATTTAGGTTTAAATTGTCTTTAAACTTATAGTTTAGAGTTTAAATTGTATATTATAAAGGGTGTCCTAAATTAGAACTTAATCATCATACTAACCATCACACTAATCATGGTTAATCAAGAACTAACTCAAATGAATTATCCATTACGAGAATAACCTAAATAAATTTTTACCATGTATTTTTCACAAACTATTTAATACAAAGGGATCCAAAGTTTTTAAAATATTTTAAGAACTCATATCATTTAATTAAACATATGCGGAAGCATGATAATAATTATTTTTACTTGCACAAATATTTTGGCCCGTAATTATAGCACAAGCATCAAACCACATTCCTCAAGACCCAAAATACATTTTCCTCAACAAAAAACCCATAATGCAAGTGGATCAAGAATATATTATCCTAGTTGGCAATATCATAAACTAAATACACATATCAAATAAAAGGAGAGAGGCCTATAGAAGTGATTATTATCACCTGGCCTAATGCTCCTTTCCTCTGTTCTTCTCAGATGAACTAGCTCCTGTAATATGTTAAAAGAGAGAAGTGATTACAACCACTCAGTAACCAAGGTATATCTAAGTTATACAAATGTATGATAATTAATCATGAATGCAGGTGGCCAATAAATTTATCAAGGTGACCATTCAAACAATCACATTAATAACATGTTAATCACATTAACATTTAACTTATGTGAATAATTTCAAAATAAAGTCAAGTACAAAATTTGCATAAATAGCCACATATACATTATTTGCATAATTACTACATGTTCTCATTTCTACAATTATAATCATATTTTCAACATAGCCATCAATCACTCAAATGGCATGATAATAATAATATGCATGATCAATCTCTTCCTTATATCCCCCTTATTTCCTCTAACATGAAAACCGTGGGCTAACAACCAGAAGAGATCGTCCATGTGGTGAGACTATCCAAAGCCTTAATCATATCATGAGAGGCTACCAGGCCAGGGTTACCTTACTCACTTATGAACATAGTTTCTCCCAAATCACACATTATGGGATGTCATACCCAAAACTAGCTCTACCCAAAACTTCAGATAGGCCAGTAGGGTCAAGTCCCTTAATAGGAACAATGCTACAGTACCTTACAAGGTAAGTAGCGACTATAACCCCTAAAATTATTGGTTAATAGTCAAGTACCATATGAATTTTGTAAAACCACTAACTCCTTCACTAAGGCGAACTCCTGCCATATGATCATGCTCATGAGAAAATGCATTTCAAAAACTCATATATATAATTCAAAATTATCCCACATGCTCATCAACTTTCTTGCTCAACAAACATCAAGAATCATCATATTTCAATCATGCCTTTTGCATCAATTTTTTTAAATTATCATACAAAACCACATTAGCATCATATAAAACTCAACATGCTCATACAATTCATCACTGTGCATAATCCACAACTTATAACTAAGAGTGTACACATAATCATCAACCATCAATCTCATTATTCACATCAAGTCATAATTAACTTGGTCACAAGTCATAGAGTCTCAACAAAGCCACATGTATTACAAACAACCATTTCAAAATTTAGACATATATATATATATATATATATTCTTTTATTTCACCAACATAATTAATTAAATAACATACAAATGCATAAAATAAATTTCCCCCAGTTACCCCAACCTTTGAAAGGTTAAAGGTTACCCCTCAAGTTATAACACTTCCAAAGCTCTCTAAAGCTTGAATGGTGTCAAAAAAAAATTAATCCACAATTGATCATATTCTAATGTGTTAATAATATTATTAACACAATTTTCACTCATACTCTAACACCAAAGTATGTATTTTATTTTATTTTATTTTATATTTATTTTATTTTTTATATATATATTTTTAAGAATTTAGTCTTAGTCTCTTGAATTCTAAAATTTAATTTCATGTATTTGAACCTATCTACTTGGTTCAATAGTCTCCTTCACAATAATTTCATTTAAATAATTTTCTAATATCAAAATTTTTCTTTTTATTTCAAAAATTCGCACATAAAAATACCCAAAAATTACAAACTTGATTTCAAGCCTAGAATCATTATTTTATAGCCATAAGAATTTATTTTTCATCTCAAATAATCATCTAAATATCAACAAATCAATTTATATTTTTAGATTTAACCAAAAATCTACCCATAGGGATCCAGGGATAAACTCAAATGCCTCAAATTCCAATTCTATCAACAAAATAATACTCTAAATATTTATTATACTACCAATAACCTCAACAACCAGATTTTCTCACCAAAAACATCCCTCTTTCAAACCTTAGGTTTTCTAAAATTTCAAAATCTGCAGCTCAAAGGAAAAAATGACTAAGAAAAAAATGTTTAGAACACTTACCTAATCATAGAATATTAAAATCTCATCTGAAATATCCTAATATGGAGCTTCACCTTCTAAATCAACTCTTTCGCAGGTGTCGCGCTCGCTATCTCTGTTTTCGCTCTCTGTGTCACGCAAGAAAGAATGAAGAAAAGAGATGAGAAATGAAAAACGCAAGAGAAGTCTGGTGGTTTTAAAATAAAGAGTGGGTTCCACTTCCCACTATCTCTTTCTTCATTTTTTTTTTATTATATAATGTCAAACGTACACACACCGTAATTGTCGTTTCCCCCCTTTTTTTTAATATAATATTCTTTTTCCTTCTTCCTCCTTCATCCTTATTTATTATCTTCTTCTTCTTCTTTTTTTACCTTACACACACGCGTAGAGAAGGAAACAAAAGAAAGTGAGTGGGAAAAGCGGTTTGTCTCTTTCTCCTTTTTTTTTATCATATCAAACACACACACTCACAATAAACCGTCCCCATCCCCCTTTTTATTTTATTTTTTTTATTTTACATATCCCTTTTCTCTTTTAATAATAATAATAATAACAATAATAATAATAATAATTCTATTTTTTTTAAAAAAATCATAATTTAAAATTTAGATTTATACTAAATTAAATCTAATAATAATCTCCTTACTAATTTGCTTACCTCTAAATATTTTTTAAAATTTTTATTAATTTAAATTAATTATTAAAATTTAAATTAGAATGTTACATATATTAACCTTATATATGTAAAAAGAGGTGAGAAATAATAGAATCAACAATTCAAAATGTCTTTCCCATGTTTAATGACTTACAGCCACAAACTTCTAAAATTGTGTCGGTGGTGTTGGCTTTCTCAAGCGTGTTTTAAAATTGAAGTGGTCCTGATATTTTAATTAGTTGATAGTTGATGCTAATAAATTGATCTAACATATATTTAAATATTGCTATTGTTTTGCTCTTCAAAATAAATGATACTCTAGAATTATATTATTCCCTTAATCCTAAATTATACAATACTTTTAGACAAAATTACACATGTCAATAAGGCTTATTAAATACATTTTATAATTTTATTTTTTTAAAAATGAAATAAAACATAAACACAATAGAGGAATCATGGGGCACATATCACTAAATAACATTTTCTATAAAGTAGCGAGCTTGATCAACTTTTGTGAATTGCGATTCTGTGCTATGAAGTCACAGCCCAAATCCTCCATTTGCTTCTCATAATGGAAAAGCACCAACGCCAAAACTAGGAAGAAAGAGGAGTTCTAGCAAGGCAACAAGGGATATTGGATAACCTGATTCAAAATTTACGAGAAGTGGAAGGAACAAATGGTATCTGAGGCAAGCATTGATGATACGTGATTTCATTCTTAAGTCTTGCGTCAGATTCAATCGACTTGTGTGAATAATATAATTTGGTATAAAATTTATTTACATACTGATATTGATTGACATTAATTATAAAATTACATATAATAAAAGTGGGAAAAACCACTTGTAAACAAATAGAAAAGTATGAATGACCCAAATTACATTCTGTGGGCGGCCGTGGAATTGTGCACTAAACAAGTGATTATAACCTAATCAAACTTGGATTATATATAACATAATAGATGTGACAAGTCTAAGCTTGACAAATTAAGAATTGACATTCTTCAATTAATGTATAGATTTGTGTGTGTGTAAACTCAAGATAGGGAGTTTTATGAAAAAATATTATTCAAACACTACGTAGAAAGTTTAATTTATATCAATCAAAGATTGTAAGATTATGAAATTTTCTAGCAATTTTTTGGTCCTTACTGAAATTAATTTTTTATGTGAAATGACCAAATTATTCCTAAGGTTTTTGTTTTGATTAAAATCATGATTCATTCATAACCAAATATTACAAACTCAAATCATCTCTATATGGCCATTTCTTCCTTTCCTCTTCTATCATAGATGCTAGCTACTAGATTGCCATTGAAGACTCTACCACCACCGAGATTGTCGGAGTCCTTGCCACTAGTAAGGTCTCTGATAGTCAATCATCGAAGCTTTGGTGTTGGTAACAGTTTTGTTTCAAAATAATTTGTAAAGGTGGCTAGGGGGTTTGATTCCATGACTCCTTGACCACCTAAAACCTTTAGTGGCTGCCAAAAAATTCATTTAATTTTATATGAAAAAATATGTAGTAGTTTAAGCTTTTTAACTTCCTTTCATGTTATTACGTGTTATTAATTCTTGAACAGTACTTATTATTTTTATTAATATTACTTGTCAATTTGACATAATTACAAGTTGATAGTTTTAAAACCTTATACATTTTATTTGTTAAAAATTTGAATGTATTATTATTAATCAAGAACAGGTTATTATCAAAATTTAAATGGATACTTGTTAATGAAGGGCTAAACTTGTACAATCAAAACCCATCTTATCCCATTTTTTAACTTGTTACAGTTTGAATGAATTATTATTATTTTGAATGCGTTGCTTAATTATATAAGTGTTAGTCCTTCGTGAGTAAGTATTCATTTTGATTTAATAATAATAATCAATTCATGATTAACAACAATACATTCAAACTTTTAACAAGTAAAGTGCATGAAATTTAAAGCTCCCACTTTGTAATTGACTACATCAGACTAATAAGTAATATTAATAAAATAAGTGCCATTTAAGAATTAATAACATATCATTATGTTATAGCTTGAAAGTGGTTTAAAAATTTGGATTACTCTATACATAACATGTGTGTGTGTGTACGTATGTATTTGCCTATATAATTAAATGGGTTTGATGGCTTGGTGGCTATGAAGCTTTTTAGGTGGCAAGGAATTATAAGATTAAACTCCTCATGGTCACCTTTACAAATTATCCTCAAATAAAAGTGTCATTGGAATTTCGGTGATTGGAAGCTGGTAGAGTCTTCAGTGATGATTTAGTGTCAGTGCTAATGACAATGAGAGTAGTTTATTTTTTATTATTTTAAATTTAAGGGCAATATAATTATTTCATGTAAATTTTATTTCGGTTTAGAATCAAGGAGCTACAGTAAAATTTCAGAATCTTTCCGTGTTTGACTGATATAAACTTTCAACTGTGGTCCTTGAGTAATATTTTCCCGAGTTTTATTTGTGCCTTGCACAAGGAAAGTTAAACGAAGCCGAAGAAAATCCTATGCAACGTGTTCTATTCGCGTAGTTTATGAACAGTAAGTTAAGAAAAAATTTATTCATTAGTCACAATTGTTTGATAATGTGCGTGTGTGTGTATTATATATAATATATTATAATTTGTACAACTGTCCTATTTTGTCATCCAACTAATTTTAAGTGCAAATAATAACAACAGGAAACAAATGCCCCCACCAGTATGAATTGGATTATGACTATGATTTTGATCTTTGCATGCCTAATAATGACACCGTTCTCTATTACAGTGACTCCTTTTATGTATAAAGAAAAAGGTAGCGACAACTTTATTCCATAATTAATGTATAAACACAGGCCAATGGACTCTTAAATAATTGGATGGATCTCGCGTATACAGAATCTAAAAAAAATGAGTTATATCTTTTTTTTTTTTTTGGGTTGGCCAAACAAAATGAGTTATATTATCCATGTCTTGTCTTTAGGGAAAAAAAATCCATGTCTTATAAATAATAATTTTTTTACTAAGAGAAAAAAGTTATTCACAGATAAAGATCAATAACAATTTTATTAAAAAAAATTTTATTTTCATTTAACAAAATATATTTCCATTAATCATTTAGTACAAATAATTATATTTCAAATTCATTGAATGTGATTTTCCTTTTAAATTATTTCCAAGGAACAAAAGCTAAACTCGAGCCTCAAAATTATTGGTTCAAATCCTGTTAATATAAGTATTTTTTAGTAGATAATTTATAAATATTTTTGTAAATATCATTTAAGCCCAAAAACATGCTTCGTTTTTAACAAATTTTTGAAACTCAACTGATTCAGAGTTTTTTATTTTGGGGGGGGGGGGGGGGGAATGCCACAACCAATACTCATGGATAAATTAGTGTAAATCAAATGCCCAAATCTGAAACATGTTTTTTGAGAAAACAAAAAAAAAAATGTGGGCGCTACCTTTAAAAAAAAAGTCCATTCCTGGCGCCTTATAGATTATTATCATTTAATAAATAGCTAGAAGAACTATCCAAAAAAAATAGAATCAGAATTAAAGTTTAAAAATCATTAATAAAATTTATAAATACTTTTTTAATTAATTAATATTAGTATCAATCAGTTGACCTAATTAATTTATAATTTATAGAAGTTGTGGTTATTGAACTCATTTTTTATATTTTTTCTTATTAAGATAATCTTATTTGATATACTATTGAATATTAAATATGAATATTTTTTTTAATATAGATTCAAATATTGATTTGTCTTATTATGAAATCATATAACATTGGTTCGTCATATAGTAAAGTTGTTAATTGGGCATTTTGTATACCAAGTTTTAAATTTTTATTGGCTGGTTTAAGAAGATATGATCGCTCACAAATTCATTTGTTTCTCTCGAAACAATTGATTATCTTGTCTACGAAAATCGACATCATGCTCCTTTAGCTTTTTTGTGAGTTCAAGTGAAAGGAGCTTAGAAGTGTTTCTTGTACGACTTACCCACTAGATTCACTCATTTAACACTTGCATTTTCACAATTTTTGTTTTTTTTTGCTTTCGCATCCAATATCCTAAAATGTCTAAATATGTTGGATTCATTGCCCGTTTAGTTTACACCAAACTAATCCAGATCCCCTCTTAGGTGGGGTCTTTTTGAGAAGGTTTGCGAGTACTATCAGTGAGACATGCTTTACATGCTTGGTTGTGCTGCTGCTGCTATTCTGAGACCCGAATATGAGACTTAGGTTTGCAATTACTATCAGCGAGACATGCTTTACATACTTAGTTGTGTTGCTGCATATTCTGAGACTTGAATATGAGACCTTAGGTTAAACCATCCAAGTTCTTAATCACTAAGACAAGTGCCATTTGATTGCATTTTCACATATTAGTTGGCTGGATGAATCCCTGTGTTTGTTGTTCTTTGATTGGGCTGTCAGCGTTTTGTTGTTCGTTTTGTTTCCAATGTGTTGGGCCCAAGGGAATATTGTTTCCTTCTTATGCAACTTATTCTTTAACGTTTTTATATATCTACCTTATTGAGTTAAATTCGAGAATTGTTAAGTCTAATTAAGAAAGATCTCCTAAAAATATTTTCCAATCACATGCATTCAAATTATTCTTTTAATTTCTGCATTGTTCTGGTTTTTTTGTTTTTGTTGTGTTTTTATTTTTTAGTTATTGGTGTGTTAGGTTGTATCTAGGTTTTTTTGAGTGTTTTCTTGGCTTCGGCTATTAGTAGTTGTGTATTTCTTTCTTTTATTAATAAATTGTCTTTTGGCCAAAAAAAAAATCATTCTTTAAATTTTGGATGATCTGATTTATATTATGCACTTATTTTAGTGGGACTGCGGAACGAGAGGAAGAAAATGAGTAGATTGCAATCAATTCGTGCCGGAAAACAAACTAATTCAGGTCGCCATTACGTCGGACTACTTGTGCTTTATGTTTCGTCCCCGTCACCTTTACTGTTTCAGCTCGAGGGGATTGCAAAACCAGAAGCCGAAACTATAAAGAGAAATTAGGGTTCTGAAGTTGATCAATTTGGGTTCACGACAATGGAAGCCATCACGGAGGGAGTAAACAACATCAATATTTCAGATTCGTACAAAAAGAATCGCATCCAAGTTTCTAATACCAAAAAGCCCCTCTTCTTCTACGTTAATTTAGCGAAGGTTAGCCGCGCCCTTCGGTTTTGTCGGTACTTTTTATTTTATTTTAGGAGTGTTAAAAATGGTTTTATTCTTCTTGAAGTTTCCTTTTCTTCAAGTTGTTGTTTGATCGTGGAAAATTAGCTGCCTTCAATTTGGTGGTTGGTGCTCAATTATCTTCTTCTTAAAGGAGTTGGGTTTAAAACAATTTTCTGTCTTGTTTTGAAACATTGAACATTTGGTGTTGCTAATTCATTTATTGGATACAGTGATTTTCCTTAACTGGGCTCTTGTTTTTATTGCAGAGGTATATGCAACAACATAACGAGGTCGAGTTGTCAGCACTTGGAATGGGTATGAAATCTTAGCCAAATCCATCTTCTTTAATATTCTTTTGGCTATTGTTCGCTTCCCCCCCTTTCTATATTCCATATTACACCTTAGAAATTTCAAGTGTCACGCTACTTGTCCTTTTCCATCCTGCGGCATTCCACCTTTTAGAGCATTAGGGTTAGAAGTCTTAATATGTTTGTGCTGATGTTGAGGACTGGAATGTGCCATCCATTAGTGATTTGAATTTCCCCTTTTAAATGGTTAAAGCATCTGACATACAGATTTAGCATATGGCTACTGTGCTTTGGTTGATAAATATACTAGAGCTTAGGAATTAGAAAGCGAGACGTGGAGAATTTACTAATGCGTTCCCCTTTCCAATTTCTTGCTTTTTTCCTGATTGGAGAAAATTTTCAAAATAACGACTTTGAAAGATGTTCCCCCGAATGAAATTGTTTTGGAATGTAGACTCAGCTGAGGTGGGGGAAAATGATGTGGACTCAGCATATCTGTTTGGGTCTTGGGCTTTGAAGGAAATGAAACTAGATGTATGTGGGGGTGGGAACTGGTGATGCCAACTCAACGTTAAATTTTTAGTTAGGACAATATTGTAAGCTCTAAGACCTGGCGGAGTAAAGCTAACATTACTGTATGAGGATTTAACATTTCTAAATGTGGAAAAAAATGTCTATTCTTTAAATGGCATGGGCGTCGGAAGAACAATTAATGATGAGTAATGCTGGAAATATTGTAAATTTATTGTTTAAGTAATGTGAAAGAAAAATTATCTTGATTTATGATCAACTTTCAAAAAATGCGTGAATTCATGAAGTAATGTTTTGCCTGTATGCCATTGCGTCTTTTTTGGGAAAAAATGAGGAGGAAGAGAAAATGGAGCAGATGAAAATCAGTACCGAATCTAGAGTGAAAGTCTAGACTCTAACATGATTAACGCTAGGAGAATTTTATTTCCTTATTCTCTCCTTATTTTGTTTGGTGGATGTATCATCCGTTTATTGTTTTGCAAGCTCTCATATTGAGTTGCAGATAAGGAAATTATGTTTTAAGTATGCTGTCATTTGTTATTTAAGCCCAAGCTGCTGAAACATACTAATCCTAGCGTTTTTTTCATTACATTTTGCTTTCTTCCTCTCGTTGTTGAGTTGGACAGTTCTATTGCTCCTGGGATAGTAAAACAACGTTTGAAAAATGAAATCTATTTATTTTTTTCTTTGTAGTATTATTTTTTCCCTACCTCTTCCCTATGTTTAAAGATGCTTTCTAATTTTATTTTTTTTTTTATTTTCGTTGTCATAGCTATTGCCACAGTGGTTACTGTTGCTGAAATTTTGAAAAACAACGGGCTCGCTGTTGAAAAGAGTGAGGGCTCGCTGTTGAAAAGAGTGAGATATTATCTTCTTCACCTTTTCTTATTTGGGAAATTTTGCTCCCATCCCTCTCTCATTTTGATCAGACTTATGGGAAAGGTTTGGAAAAATGAATTTGACCAGTGATTGAATCATAATGCAGAAATCATGACATCAACTGTTGACATAAAGGATGATTCGAGAGGTAGACCCGTCCAGAAGGCCAAGGTAGGGGTGGAAACTTAACTTGATGGGCCCATGACATGTTTTTGGGATGTCTTCGTCATCCCCGCTGAATATGCTTGGGTTTTGTTTTTTATTATACTTGGCTCATCAAAGTCTCACATTTACTACAACTTGTTGTAGATTGAAATATTACTCGGGAAGACGGCAAACTTTGATGAGTTGATGGCTGCCGCTGCCGCTGAAGATGGTGAAAATGGAGACATTGAGGAGCAGGGTGCGTGAAGCTTGTCAAACTCACACCTGTTTCTGGTGAAGACATGTTCTCTGTAATGATTTACATTTTTTTTTCTTAGGAGTAGTAGGCAAGCATAGAATTCATTGCAGACTAACCTGGAACATTCGATTCCAAATTTCTTCTATTTTTACTCGGAAAAAGCGTTTCATTTTTTATATCTTTCATTTCTCTTGCTGCCTTGCTCGTTGAGATCACTTCCTTGGAGGATGCATTGGTACGTTCCCTGATTTTTAAGAAGTGATGATATTTGGCTTTCAGCGAACATCAATGCTCTTGGTCTTTTCTTGCCTACCAATTGTAGGCTTCTTGCCTTCTGGCGATGACAGTTTTGAAACTACGAAATGTGTAGAATTAGTTCAGTGACTCTACTTAAGATTATTCAAATCATTGAATGCCTTAAGATTATTCAAATCATTGAATGCCTTACCAACGCGGCATATAAGAAGTATAAATGGAATCAGGGAGGTGGTGCCTGGTTATACTTTGCTTTGTTTTACCCAAAAGGAACGCTGTAAACAATCTATATAAATATACAATTTAAAATAGAAAATATTTATTATTTTTGAAAAAATTTTCTTCTATTTTCTCTTATTTTTTCCCCTTACTTTTCTCTCTATTTGAACTAAGCTTTTGGAATGACGGATGACACCGGTGTGTGATAGTACATATCTTTTATGCAAAAGCCGTTATTGTGTTTTTGTTTTTTTGGGTAACGTTAACCATTGTACTTTCTGTTTATCGATAGCAGTTCAATTGTTATTATTCAGTTAACATCTATAGAAAGGGTAATGAAATCCAAAATATCAAAATTTAGATTGAGTAGATCTCGCCAATTAAATAACATATTATGTACTTCCTAAGAGCGCGATCCAAAATAGCATCCAAATTTTTTACAAGCATATTCAATTTTGTGAGAAAAGTAAACCCTTGATCTGATTGCTCATGACTTCTCTCTATTGATCATATTTACAGGCGCGAAATCCTCATGTGCATGTATCTCTCAGCAAGAGCCTAAAGCAAATGCATACTCCCCGCAACCACGCGTCTGGGCCAAATCGATGAATTATCATTCCCTATCAATATAATAATTTTATTTGTATAAGTTATAAATATTAACTTATTTATTAATTCTTTTATACGATACAAGACTAATTTTATTTGTGTAAGTTATAAATAATAGCTTATTTATTAAATTCTTTTACACGATACAAAACTAACATCTCATAAGCGCGCGCGCGCGCGCACTTCTATTTGACTAATTTAGACGCATTAGATATCTCCTTTTCGTTTGAAGGAGACGGCTAAGAGAGATATGATGTTGACAACTTTCTGAAAGCCAGGAAGACCCCAAAAATCCCACTTCGCTCGTTAAGTCAAACTGAAAAACATGATATTCCTGAACAAAAGTTAACATCATAATCATCACTTAACAATAGAATAACAATTTTGTTAAGTACGGAAAAGTGAGGAACATGAACAATCACCGGCAGTTTACTAGGTTATATGCTCTCATTATAACCAGATCCATCATTTTGGTCAAGATACTTTCATGTCGTTATCTTAACCATCTAACTGGAATCAAGAAAGGATGGTTAAATCATTAACTTTGTTTGAAAATAAAACAAACTTCTAATTTTAACCCCTATTTAAATTAAAAAAAATTTTCAAACTTGCATTAAATTCTCTTATTAATAATGAGTTTAAATAAAAATAATATTGAAATAACATAATTAATAATATCATATCAAGTACCCTTATATAAGGACGAAAACATTCTTTCTAAAAGAATGGATAGGGACAGGAGGGAGTCCTCAGTTAAGAGATTGATATCCTTGTCATCATCAGAAAACAATTGATCAGAGTGTAGCTGAACAGGTTGGATTTGGAATTAATTGCTTAACAGCTCAGCAGGGTGGATTTCTTCAGCGAGTGTAGCTGAAAGCATCCTCAATTGCTATCACGAACCCAAAAATTTCATTCACATCTCTCCTCAGTTCTCAAGCCTGCAAGGATCAAAGAAAAGATTTCAAGAAATATAAATAAAAGAAATTATACAAATATTTCATATTCAAAGTTATATAAAATTTTTAGGGCTTTAAATCTAAATTCAAAACCAGCATGCACACAAAAAGTAAGTCACAATTCACAGAGAGGGGAAGAGATACGAAATTATACCAAATTATGATGCAAGCATCTTTTCATCCCAATCAAGAATAAAATGTCTCACATTCTTTAATCCAATGTCCTCATCTGTAGCCAGAGCTAATATCCTCCACGGTGTTCCATCGACAAGAATGTGGTTCATTTTTCAGCAGTTCTTTGTGAACCTTGATATTGACCCCACCAAAGAAAACATCAACTTCAGTGGCAAACCTGAAAAAATATAGAACCATCCAGTGCGAACTCATTGAAGCAACAAACCAATTCAACTATATTTGGTCTAATAAAGACATACCTGACAAAGGAAATGCATTCCCAAATTAGCTTGAGGGATGCAACTTGTTGCATTGACGAAGGGACACCAAAAATGGAAGTGGACATTTAAGCACATACGATCTTCCGGATCCTTTTAACCAACAAATTTTCATGACATAATCATATTACGGTAGTGGTGATTATCTGAGAAAATCAAAATAAGTAAAGACAAATGGTGAATCTAAATAGTGAAACGGAAATTGAAACATAGAAGCATTAAGCAACGAGCGATAGACAAACATGCATATCGTCAATGTCAAAGCCTAATCAGTGAAATTATTCTCTAGAAAGGTGAAGTGAGTTAAAGGAATGAAGTGTACTAATGTAATGTGCATATAAATGTACAGAAATACAAATGATTTAATTCAAACATCAGAAAATACCTGCATAAGACAACAGATTTCAGGTTTCTTTGTTGTTGGAAGCCGTCCTCATGTTTTGAACTTTCGGAGAACAAACGATGTCAAAAGCCTGTCAGTTCATCGAAGGTATGTTCGTCAAAGGTTTAGCAACTAAGATAATTGGCACAATCTCTCTGAGAGTACTATCATTAAGTATATCAAGATCTCGATTTCCTGAAGCAAAACGGAAACCTTATCAAATATATCCATGTATATGGCTCTGCCAAGGAGATTAGTTTCTTTAGTTCATGGAATTTCCTCTCCATATGACACTATAACCTTGAGATGTATTGACTTTGTTGATCAGAAAACTTAGAGTCTTCAACCAACGCCTGCAAAATATATGAAGCCTCTGAAACCCTTTGGCATAGAAATTTGTCCAATGCCAGAGAATACTCAACAGCTGTTTCGAGATCAATCTTTTCTAGATCACAGGATATAATACCCCTCCATTCTTTTGACCTACCTTGTATGCATAAGCCATGCAGTAAAGCAGCAAAAATTACAGAATTGAAAAGGAAACCCTTAGTCAGAATCTTGGTTTGCAATGACAGAGCAGTATCAACCATTCCATGTTTACAAAGACAAATAATTATAGAATTATAAGCAGCAGCGATTCGGTTCCATCCATCTGAAATCATCCTTGCAAAGAAGTGCAAAATCAAGGACTTACCATTATCATTAGACTCATTTTCTTCATTAACACTAGCACTAAGTGTATTATTTGTTAAACCATTTATCAGATAATGCACTGTGACATCACTAGGAAGACACCTGTTCAACAGCATTAGCTCAAAATAGGATGTTGCTGTTGCAAGTTTACCATCCTTACAAAAACCCCCAATTAGCATGGTGTATGTGACCACATTAGGCTCTAAATTAAAAGAGCTCATCCCCCTGAAAGCCTTTTCAGCTCTGCTCAAATCTGCCTTCTTGCAGAATCCGTTGATTAAAGTGGTGTAAATGACCACATTGATCTTACATTTCTGTTTCAGCATCACACCAAACATCTTGAGTGCACTATCCAAATCTTGATGCTTCACATATCCATCGATAACTGTTGAGTAAGTATATTCATCTGGAACATGACCTGCCTTTCTCATCCTATTGATGCATGATAGAGCATCTGTGATCTTTCCAAGTTTACAGAAACCCTTAATCATGGCATTATACCCGACAGTTCCAAGGTTCACACCCTTGTCAATTGCGAGTTCAAAAATATTTTTTGCCTCATCAAGTTCACCCATTTCTAATAAACCCATCCACCAAAGTGGCATAAATGTATGCATCAGGTTGAACATTTTGTTCAAGCATTTCTGCTAATAGCAGTTTGGCAGCAGGAAACCTCCCTTTCTTAAAAGGCCGCTCATCAGAACATTGTAGATTTGAGCATCAGGGAATACTCCCTTTTCCAGCATCCTCTCTCGGATCATCAAGGCACCATCAATTTCCCCTGCAACAACAGCTCCATGGATAAAAGCTCCATAAGAAACCAAATCAGGCTGATCTCCTGTTTCAGCAATCTTAATAAGCATATTTGATGCCTTAACATAATCCCCTTGCCTGCAATAAGCGTGCAAGAGGGGAGTATAACTAAACTTATTAGGCACCAATCCCCTCCTTTTTGCCTGATCAAGGAGTTCACCAGCTTCCTTAATTCTTCCACTCCTGCATGAACAATTTATCAGAGTATTGTAAGTTGTAATATCTGGTTTACATCCATTCTCAATCATCCTCCTCGCTGTGTCAACTGCTTCATCTACTAAACCATGTTTGTATTTAGCATCAATAATCTCATTATACACTTGTACATTCACTTTCAATCCCCTTTCAGTCATTTCTGTCAGAAGTTGATCAACTGCATCAAATTCCCCAGACTTACAGAATCCATAAATCATAGCCCCATAAGTTTCTAATGTGGGCAAAAATCCCTTCAATTTCAATTCCTTGAAAACTCTATTTGCACCATTAAGATCACCATTCTTGCAATAACCATCAATGATTGTATTGTAAAATACAATATTTGGCACACAACCTTTTCCCCACCTGTCTGCAATCAATTTCCGACCTTCCTCAACCTTTCCTTCATTGCACAGACCCTTCGCCACGATAGAGGTACTATAGTTATCCACAACGGTACCTTCCCCATCATCTCTTTCAGACATTTCATCATACAATTGACGTGCAATCTCTACTTTCCGATGTTTCACTAGAACTTGAAGCAATGAATGACAAGCCACAGTATTAGGATAACAATTATGTATTTGACGCATCGTATGAAATAACTCGAGAGCCCTATCAGCCAACCCAGAATCACCGTACGCCCAAATAATAAAACTCAATGCTTCGGGGGTGGGCTTTATATTTTCTATTTTCATGTTCTTCAACGCCACTTCAATTCTGAAAACAATCTAAACTTCGCCAAAAGTTTCAGAAGCGAAGAATATGTTGCCCCGTCGAGAGAACAAGAGTACGGTCTTCTGCTAGCCCAATCAAAGAACTTCAAACCCAGTTCTGCGTTGTGTACTCGATCTAAAACGAAATGCGCAACATCGGAAACAAGTATTCCGGATTCTGCGAAGTGGGTTTCGAGGGAGTCCTCCCACTCCTTGTGGGTTCTAAGGATGTCGACGGTGTCGAAAACAAGCTTCTTGATACGAGGCGTGAAGGCAGTAGGGTTGAACGAAGTCGTTCTTGCGTTGTGACGGCGGGGTTTGATTCGGGAAAGAATAGCCTTCGACATTGGGCCTGGCCAACGAGCAAGGAAAAGTTTGAACCTTGAATATTGTATTCATTTGGGAGCTCAAATGCTAAACGCTGTTAGCTCTTTCGTTCAGCACTTCAGTTCAGAATATTTGCAGAATCTCCGATCAAGGATTTCAGAAACCTACTCAATCTTAGAGCGGAAGGGAAGGGATTAGACCATTGAGATTTGAGGCGCCAACCTCATGGACTAAGCTAGAACGTTGGCTCCCAAGGAAGCAGCGCCAGTTACTCAGAGTCGGACCACGAGTCAGCGCTAATTTCCCAGGGAAATCACGACTAGGAACCCATAAAAATATTAATTATAATTATAGATATTAAATTATTAAAATCATAATAATAATAATTAAAAAAATATAAATAGTTAATTAAAAAAGTTATTAAATCACTTGAAGTTATTTGTAGGGTCAGTTAAAAATTTATGAGAGTCAAATATAAATTTTATTTTTTTACTATTAACATACAAATAAATTATTTAAAAAATCAAGTAAATACACTTGAAATTATTTATAATGTTAATTAGAAATTTATAAGAGTCGGTTGTTAATCATAAATCAATCACTTATAAACTTTTTACATTCAATATATAAATAAATTATTAAAAAATTTATTAAATATTATAATTAATTGTAACATTAAATAAAAATTTATGAAAGTTAATTGTGAACTATAAATCAATCACTTGTTATTACTTGAAAAAGTAACAAAAGATGTTGGAAATTTTTTAATGTTAGTTGAAAATTTTAAGTTAATTGAAAAAAATAATTTATTGCAAGGAAACATTATAATCTATTATTAAAATTTTAACAATTTAAGGTCAGTAATTGTTATTAATATTCTTATAAGATCCCAATTGTCATTTTTTCATTTGCCAATGGCCAACCTGACAAACGCTACACTCTCCTCCGGATCGTTCCACTCAGGTCAGAACTCAAGAGAATTAAATGTGAAATTGTATTAAAAAATGTGAAATTATTTTGCAAAATGCAATGCTTTGTTTGGAGGTAGAGAAATTACGGGAGAAGAAAAATTAGAGTGAAGAATATGAGAGTAAACAACTTTTTTCTGTTTGAATAAAAGAAGAAAAGTGGGAGGATAGAAAATAAAGAAGAAAATTAAATGTATTTTATGCTCATGTTCTTTTTGTTTCGTTGGGGTCTTGTGGCAAACAATTTCATTCTTATAATATTTCATGATCATATTTTTAAAAATTCACTTTTGATTTGTTAAATAGAAAATATTTTTAAGATCATTTTCTTTACTCTTTTTTTTTCTCCCATCCCATCCAAATATGAAGAATTATCACATTTTCTTTTGGAGGGATTTCATTATAGGACCCTAAATTAATAAAATAATAAAAATTGCAACGCAATGACCAAAGTGCAACGCAATTGAAAAGTGCCCTTAAAATAAAAAAGAAAGACTGTGCAAAATTGGAGTTGGACTTTCGATGAGAGAAACAAATTCCTACATGCACGTCCCCTCTCGCCGTTGAACACCATTTACAGTAAGTCGCATAATGATTTCCCTTTGATGATGCTGACGAGGTCCCATGAGCATTGCTTAACCTTCTATTATGTCATCGACGGCACAACCGATCTGTTCGAAGAGAAAGACTTGGATATAATTTCTAGACTGGGTGGCCTTATGATATCATGGCCTGCAGATTCAAGTCTATCTTAGAGGAACGTGTTGCAGCAGTGCACAAAGCAAGCAAAAATATGGCTTACAAAGGTCGACCAACCCATTAAGTCAAATGAGGAATGAGGTCTTCAAATTGGCATGTTATAGTTTCTTTTTAATTTGCTCTCTGATGAGGAACGAGTCGACTTCATGTTCAAATTATTAGATCCTTGAAGATTTGTCTCATATTGGTGCTTGCGCAGTTTGTGAATAATGTGAAATTAGATGCTAATAGTGTAAATCTACTTGTAAATATAGCAATGTGAAGTTGTTATTCCTTAATGATTATTGTTACTAATATAATTTGTTCCCACTTATACCTGAATTTATTATTATTACATATTACTTGTTAAATTATTACTCTTACTTGTTAATTTTTTTGGGTAGACCGTCGATATCAAGTTATGGTATGAAAATGTAGCGTGATATATGGACATGTAAAGTGATTTTGATTATAATTTAAAATTGTCTTGTTATTCAATGACTCAATTGTTCTAATATTGATAGTTTGAATGTATTAACAAAATCTCATGACACATATCAATTCTGTTAACATGGATTGATACATGTTCATAGTGTGAAGATTAGTATCAAAGAACTAGATTATTTCACATGGAGAGCATTTTTCTAATGTAAATTGTTCTGCAACATTACAATTGCAAAGTAAGTGGCTAGATGAAGATGTTGCATATTAATGTAATTAAAGTTGTAGTGTCCAAAATAATTGTATTTCATGTTGTAAAAACTTTTATATTATATTGTAAATATGATCATTGTGGTTGTAAATTTATATCTAGTCTTGGTAAGGCAATTAAACTTAACACTTTAATAAGGTACCAATTGGCATTACAACTTGGTTGTGCCCCACAAGAAGAGAAGCGCATTAGGTCCATTATAGTTTATGAGTTGAGGTCAAGTATGCCAACACAAAATTCAAACATGGCTTATTGAATAACTAACTTTATAAGTAAAATGTTTAATATGACTCGTAAATATTTTTATATTACTTGTTAAATTTGGAATGTTACTTGTTAAATATCTAATATGTATAAATTCAAACATAGTTTGTTAAATGACTAACTTCACAAGTTAAAATAACATATCCATTATAATTTATAAAT
Source organism: Prosopis cineraria (assembly GCF_029017545.1). Lineage (NCBI taxonomy): Eukaryota > Viridiplantae > Streptophyta > Magnoliopsida > Fabales > Fabaceae > Prosopis > Prosopis cineraria. The sequence goes on from NW_026555344.1 coordinate 8,587,654, forward strand.
TTATTTACGTTGCTTATTAAGTTCATAATGTTATTTATCAAATAACTAACTTATGTTAATCTATAAATGACTTGTTAAATGACTAACTTCAAAAGTAAAATACCTAATATGATTTATAAATTCCCTTATATTACTTATTAAGTTTGGAATGTTACTTGCACAATATTCATCTTGTGTAAATTCATGTGTAACTTGTTAATTATTAACAATACAAGTAAAACACATAATATTACTTGTACATTTTTTGTCAAGTCCAAAATATTACTTATCAAATACCTAACCTATGTAAATTCATACATGATTTGTTAAATTATTAACATTATGTGTAAAATATCTAATATTGCTCGTATATTTTCTTATGTTACTTGTTAAATTAAAAATGTTACTTATTTGTGCAATATCTGACTTTGTAAATCTAAACATGTTAAATAACTAAATTTACAAGTAAAATGTCTAATATGACGTATAAGTTTTCTTACATTGTTTATTAAGTCCATAATATTACTTATGCAATATCTAACATGTGTTAATCCAAGTATAACTTGACTTCACAAGTAGGGCTGCACAAATACTGGACTGGACCGGGTTGCATGCCAACCCGAAGTCTAGTCTGAATGGAGACCGGGCTAGAATTTTCAGTCCAAGGACTGGTTCAGTCTTGTTGGACCTGGGACCTGGACCGGGTTGGACTTGGTCCACTGGGTTACTGGACTAGTCTGGTTTCTTGAATCCAACTCTCTCAAAAAAAAAGCCCTTATATCCCCTTCCCTATAATCACTTGCATTAATATCATAGGCTTTTTTTTATATCCCTTTTCTTTTTTTATATTGTTTAATATTTTTGCTGTCTACGTATGGCATGAAAACACAATAGAACATATATGCTTTGCATATGTTTCTTTTTTCCAAGTCTTGAGCTAAAGAGGAATGAGAGCATGCATGAGAGTGACGCAAATACATAAACTCATTAATATATTCATATTCAGAATATATACATCTCACTATAGTCTACTTAGTCAACAATTCAACATTTCATTGTCAAGCTCTATAGTCTATCCAAAAAAATGACTATCCACATATTCTAGCCAACCACATGATATAGCTAGCTAGCCAAAAAATAAGCATTAGCTTATCAAACTATCATCATGCTTCTTCACATAACAAAAAGTTAGTGAGATGTGCCCAAAATATATCCAAAATATCTGAAAGTTTAAAAGTTAACAAACATAAGCGCCATACAATATCAAATGATGCTCACACAACCATCCTCTCCAACATCAGTAACACTGGAAAGATCTAAAAAAATATATAAAATATAAATAGTCAATGGCATTACATCACAAATAAAAAAAATACAACTGAAACATATAATAATTCATATAAAATATAAATAGTCAATATCATCATTGCAACACATACCAGTCTTCACCACACCCTCGGTCTCTTGAAAATTATCAAATTCTTGAAGCATGGATGCAAATTCAGAGATGGATTGTCCAGGAAGCAGCCAATTTTGAGCACATATAAGTGCTTCAGTCATCTTTGGTGATAATGAACTCCTATAAGAGTCCACTACACGTCCTCCTGTGCTGAAGGCTGATTCAGAAGCCACTGTAGACACTGGAACAGCCAAGACATCACGTGCCATCATAGAAAGAACCTTGTATTTGCTAGAATTGGCTCTCCACCATGCTAATATATCAAAATCATCATCAACAGGGGTATCATCAGCAGAATTAGATAAAAGATATTTATCTAATTCTGATTGTGGGTCTAATGAGGTTTTTTCTTTTTGAGATGCTAACCACCTGCGACCTGGATCTATACCCCCTTGGCCTTCAAGCATTGAACATGTTGATGATCTTGGAAGTGTAGAAGAAGAAGCATTGCTTGGGGTACTAGTCCCTAGTCCTTTAGAATACTCATCAAACATACGGTACAAGACATCTTTGATCTTAATTTTCATGGCCATGCAAACTTCAAGATCAAGAAAAAGCTGCTCAAATATATGATTCACATAAGCAAGCTTGTACCGAGGATCCAAAATCACTGCTACAATGAGTAAAGGATTCACATTTTCTGTTTGACCCCAATATTTTTCATACTTGCTTCTCATACTTAGGGACATTTCCATAAGCAAAGGATCAACATTCACAATGTTCTCTTCCAACAACTCATGAATAAGAGCAATTTGATGGAAACAAGTGTTAGAAGTAACATTTAGTGAACTTGAAAACATCAAAGTTATGTCATAGAATACCTTCAAAAATTTGAGAAAGACACGCGCCTTGTTCCAATCACTAGCTTTAGGAGGGCCTTCACGCTTAGTGCCTCCAATGAATTGCCTCATATAATCTTCATCTTCATCTTCTAGGCGTTCAAAAGCCTTTTGAAACTTCAAAGCGGATTCCAACATCAAGTAAGTTGAATTCCACCGAGTATTGACATCAAGGCAAACAAGGCTAGTAGTGTCCAATTTCTCCAACTCAGCAACACTTTTAAACTTTTGGAGATGAGCAGGAGAAGAACGAACATATTTAATTGCATTGCGAATTGCATCAAAGCTGTTCTTCAACTCCTTCAACCCATCATTAACCACCAAGTTAAGAATATGTGCACAACATCTCAATTGAAGGTAATCACCCCCACAAACCATGCCCTTCCAATTCCTAAGCCTTCTTTTCAAATAAGATAAAGCCGTGTCATTAGACGATGCATTATCCATTGTTATGGTAAACACCCTCTCAATTCCCCATTCTAATAGACACTTCTCAATTGTCTTTCTAATTGTGTCACCCCTATGATTCTCAATCATGCAGAAATTTAATATCCTCTTGTGCAACTTCCACTCAGGATCAATGAAATGACAAGTAAGGCATAAGTAATTGAAATTTTAAGTAGATGTCCAGCAATCAGTTGTCAAGCAAACACGATTTGCAGACTTCTTCAACACTTGCTTCAATATCTTGATTTCTCCAAGGTATAGTTGCCAACAATCTCTAGCAACTGTTGTTCGCGAAGGGATTCGAAATCTTGGTTCCAGCTCTCTCACAAAATTTCTAAACCCATACTTCTCAACTATCCTGAATGGCATCTCATCACAAATAATAAATTCAGCCAATGCCCTTCTACATCGTTTTTGGTTGAAAACATGAGAGACTAAGCCCCCTCCTTGTCCACTTGGCGTCACGTAGTTCAACATTGATTGCTTTGGTATTGTGGTAGCCTTATGTGGGTTTTTAGGACATTTTGGAAAGTGCCTTTTCAATGATGTTGTCCCATGCTTGTTTGGGTCACAAGCATAAGTTGCATGACAGTATTTGCAAGAAGCTTTAACCTCTCCATTTGTTTCTTCCAAAGGTAACTTCACAAAATGCTCCCAAACTTGTGATTGTTTACTCTTTTTTGCAGGCTCTTTTCTCTTTCTGCTCACATTCTCTGGACCACAATCTTGTGCAAGGTTAGAGGCAGGATCAATAGCTACAAGAGGAGGAGTTGGTGGAGTTGGTCCAATAAGAGGTGGCATTTCATTTTGACTAGAATCAATTAATTGTGATGGCAAGGGTTGGTCAATACTAGCAGATGCAGAAGTTTCGTCCACCATGTTTCTAATATGAAAAACAAGACACAATGTTAACTTATAAAATCACAAACACAAGTATAGAGTCAGACTTTTCTCAAAGAAGTATGACATATACAGAGGCACAGAGCCACTTCTCTGTCATGATCACCAACAAACCAAATCCAACAATTAATATTATAAGCACAGGTAATCTAATTGTTGTAGAAATTTATCCTTAAAATACTGATATAAGGTTCAAATATCAGAATAGCAACCTCACCGAAAATAGAATAAATATCAGATTATATCAACCAAAAATAAGGAATGATCCTCCAAAACCGAAGCCATCTATAGCAAGTTAGCAACAAAAGATCAGTCATCAGTCTATAGCAGCAATAGAAGCGTGTCTCGCCAAAAGGGTGGAAATGTGAACTTTTGAAAATGGTAACAATAGTACATCTCTCACCGTAGCAGCCTTAACGAAAAGCAAACAAAACCAAAAAGAGAGAAGTAACAGAACAGAAGCATGCGAAAATGGAACAGAAATCATCGAAGAAGCCAGAAACAAAGCAAGAAAAACCAGAAACCAAGCAAGAAAAACCAGAATGCAAAAACAGAGCAACGAAAAACCATAAAATAGAGCGAGCAAAACTAGAAGAAAAACCATAAAATACGAATACCTTTCAGCTGCCGACGCTGTCGCTGGAGAAGAAGGAGGAAAATGCACGATGAATCGAAAGGCTGAGTGAAGTAGTTAAGCGATCGTGATGTTCTTCTTCATCGGCATGCTTGAGGAGAAACAGAGCAACGGCCGACCAAGGAAAGGCAGAGAGATGAGTGAAACCAGAGAGCTACAGCTAGGGCAACGGGAGAAATGACAAATGAGGTACTGAGCTCAGAGCCTCGGACAGATACTCAGACTTCACGGACCGAATCCGAGGCATGCGTGTGAGGAACTGTAACTGAGGCGTGAGACGTGAAGGTGAGGCTCAGCGAGTCAGTCTGTCAGCGTGAGATTTTTTCATTTTTTGTGTGTAAATAATATAATTATTTAATATTTAATATTAAAAAAATAACCTGGACCGGGCCAGACTAATTGGTCCAAAAGATCAGTCTCTAGTCTGGTCTAACCCGTATGTGTAGTCTGACCCGTTTAGTCCAGTCTTTTATTCGGGTTGATTTTTTTTAAGACCGGGTCACACCGGGTCAAACCAAACAGACCGGGTTTGAAATTTTTTTGCACAGCCCTATTCACAAGCAAATGTTTAATGACTTGTAAATTCTTTTACATTATTTATTAAGATCAAAGTGCCACTTATGCAATATCCATCTTGTAATCCATTCATAACTTGTGGAATTAATAACTTCATTTGTAAAACATCTAATATTACTTGTAAATTCCCTTACGTTACTTGTTAACTATACCCATACTTTTGGTTAAAAAAAAAAACTATACCAATGCTTGTAAATACTCAATTAAACTAATCGAAACAACTAATTTGAACATTAAAAGAAGCATAGACACATTGTAGCTAATAGTCAATTTACAATTTCAAGATTATAACATCAAGCTCATAACATCCATGTATCTCCAATTACAAAAGGAAGAACATCAAAATGAAATTGTATTTTAACTATGTCATTGTTGCTTTGTTTTTTTTTTTTTTGGCATTTGTTGTCTAGCTAGTTGATATTAGTGAATGGGCAGATGTAGATCTTAAATTATATGGATGTTGCACTAGCCATCATCAACATCTTCTTCAAAGCTCTAAAACTATGCCATCTAGTATTGCTTGTAAAATGCCTTACGTTGCTTGTCCAATCTGTAATGTTACTTGTCAAATACCTAACATGTGCAAATTTATATGTGATTTATTAAATTACTAACCTCACAATTAAAATATCTTGTAAAGTTTGATAATGTACTTGTCTTCAAAATAATGTAAATTCCCTTAACTTCACTCGTAAATTGTAAAATCTTACTTGTCAATTCTCTTGCATTATTTGTTAAAACCAACATATTACTTATGTAATATTGTCAAAACTAGATATTTGAAAATTAACAACCAGTTATAACTAGTTAACAAGTAATATATATTAAAATAACTAGTTGTTTTCTAGTTCCATATCTTGGACAAAATGGAATCCTCATGTACAAGAGAAAACAAATATAAATCAGTAATAACTATCAGTATGACAAGAAATCATCAGGGAGCTATCTATGCATCTGTTATTACAAAAAGAAGAAAATGAAATAGCCTTTTCACTATCAGAGTATGGTTATCCTTTGCGGTTCTCAACACTGACAAAAACAATCAATCCATGGTGTCGTAATGCCGAATGGCCGAACCTTTGATAATATACTCCAAAGTCGACAACAGCTTTGAATAACCAAATGGAAGACCTGTGTTGCATAAGAAGAAAACTCAAGCAAATGCCTCGCACGTCTTCAAAATAAGTTCCGAATATGATTTGCAAATAGTGAGAAGATATGTCGAAGCTTTCTTCAAAATGGGTTTTATCAGACATTTTTTTCACATTAAGGGCAATGATGTCTTTTTGCCATGAAACTTAAATTCATTTGGATTATCAAAAGCTGCAGTGTGATTTCAGAATTGCATGGTTCTGATTTGGAGATGTATTGCTACAGTGGTACTATAATGAAATTCTCCCTTTTCTTTTCATTTTCACATTTGCTGGTAATTGCAAACATGAAAGTGTCAGTCATAAATAAAGTGTTCAAGTCTTAATCTTAAGTAATTTCTAATGATTTGTAATAGGGACTTCTCATAACATGTGTCTGAATCAATATTTATAATCATTTTTGAACTTTTTTTAGGAGATCTAAATATAATTAAAAATATTTTCGACATTCAAGTCTCATCCTCCCATACCCTTTGTATCACTTTGGGGGAGAAAAGTCCCCTGAAAAGAGCTATTTTTTCTCAGCATGTGGATATTCCACAAACCTTAACTTGTCCATTAAGGCATACAGAAGCGGGGGGTCGAAATCAAACTGCTTTGGATTAGTTCATAACATTAAATAGTCAAATGATACAAAGGATAATGCAATATCACACCCTCAAGGAGGTGCTGGCTCTTCTTACAATAATATCTTTTTCTAGTCTTTTGAAGTTATTACCAGCAAAGCCAAAGCACCAATGAGAATATACTGCAAGAAAAACCAATCGAGGTTAGCAAACTAGCAAATTTCGTGCACGTAATTTCAGACCATTCAAAATTTACATGATGCACTTTTATCTGTGTTATATTGAAATTCAGGGACCCAAGAAAGCATAAATCAAGTTCAATCAAGATTGGTAGAGAAAACAAACCTTGATGACAGGCTTTTCAGTCATAACGATAGTCACCCAGCCAACATAAGGTAAGAACCTGCCAAATAAAAAATAAAAGTAGCATTAAAATCAATCAGAACTAATAGCATAAGCTATCTTTCATTTAGACATCTTTATCTACATTAGTTGTAGGACCCATGCGCTGCATGGAATCTGAGGCGACTTATATTGTTCGCAACTTGTAAATAGCGCAGCTTCTTAAGAATCTTCTATAAACATATATATTGATCATTTCAAATATCTTGAAGGAAGAACTGTCTCTGTCAACTAATAATTTGATTCTTAAAATCAAGAGTTTGCTGAAATTAGCTAAAGCACACGTAGATTTCTTAAAATAACAAATTCATTACGAGTTTGTTCTTTCAGTATTTTGTGATCACCTGACAAAAGGACCAAAATGCATTGAGCTTGTTATTTTGGGGGATTGACAAGTGCATTAGCAAAGTTTAAAACTAAATAGGACTAATATCATGGACCAGATTATAAGATTACTAAAACAAAAATAAAGCCTTCATCTCGTGCCCAAGCCAGAAAGCATGAAACTTCAATGTCAGGCACCAGTCTCAGTTGGAGAGATAAAGCATGCAACTTTATAATTCCAAAACAAATCAATAATTCAGGGTTGATCTAACATGCAAGCTATAGCGTTATCAAGACAAATTTAGCGAGCAAGTCTACAAAGAAATAGCACTAATGTACCAAAGTAAAGGAGTTAGCTCATTCAATCAGAAGAGATAATATCTTTCTCCTTCACAGTCTAAGATTGGATTCCTCCCTAATGCACTCTAGGAAGGGAATAGCTGGACGAAGTACATGGACACCCGGACCATAATAACCGAAATAAATTAAAATAAACAAATAACGGAGCAAGTGTAACAGGAAGGAAGATATATTTTACCCAATAGCTCTTCCCATAATGTGGTGCCTCTGCAGCCATAGCTGACCCTGAGCATACAGTAGCCTGTCATCCCCATAATTGTTGTCTCCTGCAAAAGGCAGTAATATGTAGAGAGTAAATATTAGAAATTAATTAGCACTCCCTGAAAAGACATCCAAAACAACAAATCATATGATCTACAATGTTTTGGGGGGAAACGTATGTAACATGTCAAACAGGTGTCATATAACAAAAAACCACAATACAGAACCTCCAGTATTTTTATAAATTCACCTAGTTAAGAATAACTCACTACCTTTCGTGAGAACATCAACCTCCCTGGTATCTTGTCGATTGTGAACCTGAAAATAACCAACCATTAAATGCAATCATAATAATCATAAATTACCTGGTAGCAGGTAAACGTTTTGGAAAAACAAAACATTCAAAATGTTGATGATAACATTTCTTGAGAAATTAGTTTAAGGAATATCCTGATCACAATGTCATAAACTACAATACAAGTTATCATGGTATTCCTCTGCTACCAGAGAGGGATATTCATAAAATTTTGGAAGTACAATTCTTCTTTACTTAGGGGGAAAATAAAAAAATATCCTCAACTGATGATCCTATGGAGAATGTAATCAATGACAAGACCTAGATAAAAGTACAACATCCAACAATACAAAGATCAGTAAGGATGACAAGGTATCCAATGGAGCATGGTACATTGAAGCTGATGTCTTAGGGAAAAGTTTTTTGGGAATTGAGATACAGAGCTAAGTGACTCAAATCCACATGAAAGAGAGTGTGGACATCAAATTGTATGTAAACTTCTTTTGTTATGGTTCGAACGTCATTCTGGTGGAGCTTAGATAAAAAAATTAGCAAAATAACACCCCAAACCCAAACACCAAAACCTTGCCACAACACACACACCGACTGATATGCTAATATGAAACTACTTCCGGTCTCAAATATAAGGCACTTTTTTATGTTTTAGTGGTCCAAAATATAAATTACTTTTTAAGTCATTAAATGCCTTTTCTTGAAATATCCCTCATTAAATTTGGGCTAAAGTATGTGAGAGACACATGGGATTCACTAGGAAGAACTTCAACCATTAATTAAGCGTAAATATGCAAAAAATTATGTTTTACTACAAATTTAATTACCTTAACTAAGTTTGAGCAATTCTATTTGTATGTGTAAAGGTAGGTATTAGTGTTTTATATTTGAGACTGGAGGTAGTAAATTTATACATATTCATAACAAAATCATGCAGAACAAACCATTCTACCTCATATTGAGTCAAGAGGCAGTCATGTGCTGAGGCATAGAACAACTGAATTAGTCACTTTTATAATCAAGGAGAAACTTGTTAAACCACAACCACCAACACTAGCAGCAACAAGAAGCCTTACCCTACTAGTTAGGGTCAGCTAGATGGATTGCATGACGCCATTATACTCTATCATCAACCAAACTCTAAAGAATATTGCTAACCAAGAGATCTCATTCAACAACTTTCATAAGTGTTTTCTTTGGTCTTCCTTTACCCCTCTTTACAAGGCTTAAAATTATCCATTCCACTTTCCTTACCAGTGCCTAGCACGGCCTTCTCTATACATGTTTAAACCCTCTCAAACAATTTCTACCATTTTCACCTCAATTGATATCATACCCACTTTTTCTCACATATGCTCATTTTGGATTTTATCTTTTTGTGTATGTCCACACATTTATCTCATCTTGGTCACTTCAACTTCATGTTCTTGTTGTCCCTTTAAAGCTCAGCATTCACTACCACATAATATAACTAGTCTAATAGCAATTTGAACTTCAGAAATCTCACACAAAGTTTGGAAGGAACTTCAGAACTTCAATCTAAAGCCCAACTTCAGAAAATAAATGCTAGAAGTATGGCAGGAAGGTTGAGCTTACCTTAATTACACGATGAACAATTGGAATCTCACGGCCCTAGACACCAATGAAAAAGCAACACAAAACAAAAAACAACAAGGCATATAATATTAGCAAGAGAAGGAGATAAAAAACAGAGCAGCTGTAGCAGAATACAAAAACAGATTTGAAGAAAGTAATAAACATAAGTTTTCAGTGAAAGCCCAAATAGAGAGTTAAGATATTAGGCTTAAACTTGCTCTCAAATCATACCACTAATTAAACATCACCAAAAGGGATCAATGAACAAGAGAACTAACAAAGACCTGGAGATACAGAATAAAGAGCAACTACAATTAGAAGTTTGATATCAGAAGTTACATCAGTACATTAATGACATCACAAAAAGAGTGCTCTTTGTCACATAATATTCTATCACAAATATAAAGGGTAAGCAAAATAGAGTAAAATTAATCAAGGACTTACATCTACGTTGAATACCACAATCTCCCCAGCACGAATCGGATCTTTGCTCATGTGCAAAAATAGGATATCCCCCTGCACATGATATAAGAGAACATTTGTGAACTGATCAAACAAATAGTTCACTTTTATGGGAAAATTTTTCATATAAGATGCAGCTTCTCTCTTCTTGTTGGCGTCAGCTATTAGATGAACAAAATGTTTCTAGAACCAGACCAAACCTCCTGTGTGATACACTGGGAAAAACATAAAAGAAAAAGGACATGCATTTTGAAAGTGAATACTGAATAATAATTGTACAGTAGCAAATGATTTAAATTTTATATACCGTATAACTATTAGGATAGAAAAGACACATGAAATACAATCGGTCGCCCAAAATATTTTGATACATATGTACTAAAGCCTTCATGCATTCGATTCACTTACCCTCTTAAATCCTGGTTCCATGCTTCCAGAAAGAACAACCACAACGGGAGATTCACTTCCAGTGAAACACATGAGCGCCTTCCATATTATCAGTGCAGATGTAACAATCATGCCTGATCGAGATCAAGCATAAATGACAAAATAACAGTATCATAGACTGATCAGAACATAACCAGGATAATGGCAAAAACCAACACAAAAACTGAGTGGTGCGGGGAATTATTCAGCCATGAAATATAATGTTGTTGGAGAGCTGGTAAGCTGATTAGGAATGTCATACTTGACTACAATATCCTCTTTCATTTGTTATTCGAAAAAATGCCCTGAATAGGCAAAAACTATAGAACGAGCATAACATGATAACGAAACAAATTCAGAATGCTCGAATAAACCATAAGTCTAAAAATGATGAAATTTGTGTGGGCACTTTCCTGGTTCAATTTATAGGTACAAAAAAGTCAATTTGAAGTAAACGAAGAAGCCAAAAAAATCGCTTTTGCCCCCATTCATTGCTTCAATTTTGTTAACTTCACAGTATACCCACATTATTGCAGCGCTTGATTTTTTTCGTGTAATGTCAGACACACGCACCCAGAGAAAGCGACAAGAAGAACTAACCGAGACTAACAGCCTGGGTAAGGACCTGGCGGATCTGAAGAGATTTAATGGATTCCACAGTCTCACCGATCCAACCCATTTTTGCGTCGCTTCTGATTCAAATCTTCAATTTCTGCCTCTTACCAACCTCCTTAATACTTCATTGCTCTCTCTTTTATTAGGACCAGACTACACGGAATTTTTTTTTTTTTTTTTAAGGCTGCACACAGATTTATTTACAAAACGCAGAGAGGGCCGTTTCCCATATTCATTTGACCAATAAACATATAATTCATATTAACTTTCTCACCATTAATTAAATGTAAGTGTAAATGATATTTGTTGTTTCATTCAGATAATTGGTCAATAATAATAAAATCTTAATCCTAGAAAAAATTAAATTTTATCAAGACTCTGATTTGTACTAAATCATCGTTAAAAAAGGAATTTAAACAAAGTTGGTGGAATTATATGAAAATAAAGATTTTACAAAATAAATTAACATTATATATTGCAATATTGCAGACCTAATATATATATATATATAGAGAGAGAGAGAGAGAGTTATCTAATATTCAGTAATATTGATGCAGATTCAAGCACTATTGAATCCAGTTAATTCTTCTGAAAATGTTTTCTATCAAACCATACTATTTACAATTCTATAATCAATTTGTCAAATTCCAAATTATATGAGAAAAAACATATAATTATATCATTAATGTTATTAGCTATTCTCTCTAATCTTATTTATAAGTCACTTTCAACATATTTCAATAAACTTAAAAAAAAACTTTAAAACCATTAAATTTTCTTAAAATTAAGTTTTTATCTTTACCTCTAATAAATATTTTTAAATCTCATTACTAATATTTTTATTTAAAACATTTAATAAGGGTAAAAATGTAAAGAAGAATATTGAAAATTGATGAGTGTCCTATAAATAAGACTAAATTATTTCTTTTCTCTTTACTTGATAAATAAGACCAAAGAATTATTAGGTATTTCTTGACATGATTAGTGATTACCAAAAATTTAAACCTTCTTCTTTAATAATAAATGTTAAACTCTTTGAAATATTGAAAATCAACTAAACAATTTATTTTATTTGAAGAGTTAAAATGTAACATACAAACCCTGCATTTTGTTATATATTAATATTTCTTAAACTTCAGTGCCTCCTATGAGTAAAAATAATTGGATGTCATATTTAGATGGTTCCCATCAATATTTTTCAACATTGACATTTATTTTTATTATATGGTAGAAATTTAAATATACACTTCATCATGCTTTAATGATTTATCGGCGTGGGTTGCTAAAAAATTGATTTATCAAAGGCTAATTTGTACGTAAGAAAAAAAAAAGGGCAAATGACAACTAAGAACGAAAATTAATATAAAATCAGAATCTCATTATAACTCAAGTTCAACATTGAAACTCTTTAAAAAAATCATGATTCAGTATTAATCTTCTTAGAAGCTCCTTGATTATCATTTAAAAAAAAAAAAGATTTACCCACGGATTCTTTATTGTGCATGCCTCTTATGCATAACAAAATTTCTACTTTCAAATCAAAATAAAAATTTCAAAAATATATAAACGAACTGCTAAATGAGGTATTGGTGGAAATGGATGAGTCTTTTGTTATGCAAAACAAAGCTTGTTATACCACATTTCAACATTATACCTTGAACTAGGACCCAATATGCTTCGAGTTTCAACTTGACGTTAGCTTGTATGCCTTCTGTTTCTTTTGGGTTGTTCAATTGGAACGGACCATTTTCGGGGAGCACAAAAACACAAATTCCATTTCAATATAACTCAAGGCAACTTCAGCAGTAATTTAATGGGCACTTGTTGAAGAATGTGTTCGTAAAATATTTGAAAATTTTCTCTAAAATAGTAAAAATGGAAATCTCCAATTTGTTAATTATTCGCTTAATGGATCACCCTCTGGCCTGGAAATCAGTTATACCAAATATATAAATAAAACAGCAAAGGCAAAGGCTAGATCAATTCTTTAAAATGGCAACAAACATTAGTTTTTTTTTTTTTTTTGATAAAGAACAAACATTAGTTTAGTCTGTGGAAATACATACATACATACATACATACATACATACATTAAAAATATATATATATATATATATATACAAGACTTCAGCAATCTGTGTTTTTGTAAGCTCGTTCCCATTTTACAATGCAGATGAGTGCATTGCAATAACCTGAATTAAAATCTAAATCAATTTCACCATTTATATTTGTTTCTCGAATTAGAAACGAAAGGAATTTTGGTTTTCGATGTTCAATGATCAGTTAAAATATACTATTTCATAGGGTCCAAAGAATTGGGGAAGAGAAACTCAAGAGATTCCCCCTTATCTATAGAGGAAGCCAAATAATTACATGTGTATCGCCAGAAATCATCTCAGAATTTGTGCAAGCTTCAAAAGTCCAGAATTTGTTTATATTTCTTCTACAAACAATATGACTAAGCATGTACCTGAAAAAAGAAAACAGGAAAAAGTTCCAAACTATGAAACATCTATGTAAATTCAAGTTTGGCGTCTAAATACATGTATTCCTTTATACACATCTGAACAGGGAGGTTCTGGATGAATACTTGCAAATTTGAAGAAACAAGCATTCTGTCTTTTCTCAGCATTCAATTTTTTCCTTTGGTATCTATTTCTTGAATAGCATAATTAAGCTATATGCATATCTGCCAGCAAAATACATAGCGTTTGTGAGAACAAGTTCAGGAAGGCATGCCAACTAAGGCTGAACCATTTTTTCAGGGTAAAAAAGTTCAAAGAAAAGAGAATGATGATCAGCTCCTTACCCAACAATTAAGATGATTAATGATACGACAAATAAGAGATATTGACAGAAGGTGAACTTGGATTTACGCTTGACATCATATCCTGGAGGAATATGCTTACGATTTACATATCCATATTGAGGGCGCATTAAAAGAACAAACCCCAGGAGGAATCCTGATGTGAATCCTCCCACATGAGCCGAATTGTCAACACGAGGCAGAAATCCAAGAGACAAGTTTAGGGCACTAATGACCAGAAGGGTTATAAGAGCTGCACACTGGAAATTAATTTTAAACAATGGGTTAAAGTTTGTTTCTCACGAACTCCTCCATAAAAAGCTTTCATACATAGAATACGCCACCTTGTTTTCATAAATTGTCCAGTTCGTTAGAAGCTCAGAAAGCATGGCTCCAAGGAGTCCAAAAAGTGCACCAGATGCACCAACTGATATGGTTGGTTTTGCAGATGCTTCCAAATGCAACATTGATATTAAGCTTCCAGCAAATCCAGAAAGCGTGTATAATAATCCAATTCTCACTGCAATATATGAGATGAGGAAAGTCTATATCCTGATAAACTTCCAAAAAAAAGTAAGTTCAATAGGAAAACTCGGTAAAATGCCTACCGAATCCAAATTCCTGCTCAAGGCGGATTCCTATGGATAAGAGGCTAAACATGTTGGCGATTAAATGTATAACTCCAGCATGAAGAAACATGCAGGTTAATAGGCGCCATCCCTCATTGTCCTCCACCACTAGTTCCTTTTGTAGGGCTCCTAACTTTTGCAGCCTGCAAAAGTTGGAACAAACAATCAAACCTATAGATATCGACCTATAAGAGATACAAAATTAATCATATAAATTATATTTTTTTGTTTGGTGCAGGAAAAAGCAGACGATAGGAATATGAGCAATCCTGACTTTGATCGTTCAAGTGCTGCTGTTTAGCGGACAATGATAAGTTTAGTGGCTTTGAGTATAAATTCCACTATATCCTCACAAGAACATCAATTTAATCCTGGTTTTTAAACTTTCTTGAGAGAGACTTATGCTTGATGGTGGAAAATTTGATAGTAGAGAGGAGGATAAGTTAAACATACAAATTTATCAAGATTTATATCCAGACAGATACAATGCCAATATTTTAACTCATTCCTTTCCACCTTCACACTACTCCTACGTACGGAGTTAATCAACATTGCAAGTGCTGTTCAACTAGATTGTTCATTCTTCCAGTTGAACAAATATCATTTCCTGTTAATTTCCAAAAGAAAACCACAACTCTCTGGGAAAGCTTCATACATTGAACATTTGGAGCTAAAGAGAACGAAACAAAAACCCTATTGCGATGAAATTTCCCTCCCTTCTTTTGCTCAAAGAAGATCACTAGTCCCAGTTTCCCAATAAATAATCCAACTATCTAAACCATCAATTAGAATTTGAGAAAGAAAAGGGACTAATCCTCACGTTCTTGTGGAAGGCCCGAGAAGGGGATTCTCCTTGAAGGGTTGGAAAGAGAACCTTCCCAAATATTCTGACAAGAGACATTTACGATCTTTGTCTATTTTTGCAGGGCAATCATTGTAGTACATCGAATACCAAAAAAGTGCCACATTAACCACAAATATGAGAGGCACAAACCATGGGAACCACGGCTTCGGAAGTGGTGGGGAAAAACGCGGTGTTGGTTGCGGAGTTTCTGATCGGCTCTTCCGATGCCCGCGTCTCGTCTCCGTATCAGAAAGCGGCGACGGTCGACCACCGGAACCTCCATGGGCCGTTTCAACGTCATAGGGAGGTGATGGTCGGCCCTTGTGGCCGCCATGAGCCGTCTCTCCGCGATCGGTTTCAACGTCGAGGGGAGACGATGGTCGACTCCTGCGGCCTCCGTGAACCGTGTCAACATCGTAGGGAGGGGATGGTCGGCCCTTGCGGCCTCCGTGAGCCGTCTCGATGTCGGACGGGGGAGATGGCGGGCTCTTCCCCATGAGTGCAGCTTTTCCGTCGCTTGAAAGCGGCGGCGACGATGGGTCGCTAAGCTGCACCGATTATTAGAGACATGAGAGAGGGAGGGAGAGGGACTTAATTTGGGAAGGATGGATCGAACGATCCTCGTGAGCTTTGGCGGTTAAAACAACACAGTTTCCCGCTAATAGAATTCGTTTCCCTTTGCTGTTTGATTTGTTTAAAGTGAAAAATACAAGCATACCTTAGCCATGCTACTCCCTCGTGTTCTAATTTAAACTCTTAACGATAATTCATTAAGCAAATGATTTATAGACAAGAATTATAAACAAGTCTCATTTAAAAATAAATAAGTCATATTTTTATTTTAACAACAATTTATTTTATATTGATTTTTTTCTGTAATATTTTTTAAGTAATTATTGAATATGATTCTCCCTAATTTAAATAAGATTTGACATTCAACTATGCTTAAAAAGTCTAAGGGCAATTTAAATTTAAACAAGAGTTAATTTTATCTCTTAACATTAACTTCTTCTTGTATCGTCACAGTTAGTGAGTTCTATATTATATTTATTTAATATTTTTATTATAAAATATTTAAATTCATTATACTCTTGGTCACCAATTGTTTGAGTTAAGTTGAAAGCTAAAAATAATTTTTAATCTAATATTCATTATAAAAAATATTTAAAAATATAATATATGGCCTACTAATGATAAAGAGAGGGAGAAGGTGAAATAAGACAAAGTTTAATATTAATATTAAAAATTAAGATATAATATTAGAGTTCAGAATCTATAAACTATTCCTATCAATTACACATATTAATGTATTTTATGTAAGCCGATTATAATTCTTTTTTATAAATAACTAATTTGTCGAGAAAACTTCATATTAACCCCTTTACGTTTAGACATATTAAGTTGTAAATTATGGTAACATTTTAACTGTAAATTCGCTAAGATCCATAAATATGAGAAGGCGAGTTCTTAAAGACTCAAATGATTTTACACGGCACCCTTTAACTTCTTGTAAATTTCCGTTATTTTGCAATTACATGGTTGTTAACAACTAGTCCTTTTAAAATTTAAAACTAACCATCACAAATTTTTAATTAAAATTTCATAATTTTCAACTAAACAGGTCAGTAATTGAGATGGATTATATAACCTTTTCACATTCATAACAAATTAACCAGGTCCATTGCACATTTTTGCAAATTTAAAGTAATTATACATAATTTACCCTTTGATCTTCATACTAATTACTAGTGCATTAGCATTTGAAGTCTAGGAAAATTATTTAAAAAGAAAATTGAAATGACAAGGACGTGTCACGACAAAATAAACTATCGTTAAGATATATATGTAATAATTCTGGGAGAAATTGCGCATCATATACTAGTGAACGTCCAAAAACAAATTGCATGCGCCAGTAAATATGATACACTAAGAGTGTGTCAGATTTATGTGCGTGCAAATTTTAAAGTAAATACAAGGGTATAGCTTAAATAACAACTAATATTGTCTTAAACAAAACGAGAGACAAAATGAAAGCGTGGAAGTATTTTACAATTAGCATTCATACATTATACTAACATTTAGCCTAAAATATAATAACCAAGCATCAAAAATCGCTTTGAGATGCTTAACCATCTACCTCTCATGCAATACACCCTCTTGCAATAGCAACGAGAAGCTCCAGATTTCCAATAATTCATATTACATCAGTAACCCAAATTCAGATTTAAGCACATGAATAACGGAAAGAAGCCAGTATCTTCCACAAGCAGATGAGCTTGCAAGCTCCGAATAACGTCTTTCTACCGTGTCAAACAACCAAGACGTCCATCACCAGTAAACTTTATCAGCTGGGCACTGCGGGAAAAAAGGAGAAATAATACATTAAGATCTCGATGACCTTTATAAGTAATCCATTAAACATGTAATACAACAATATCTGCAGTATTAACACTATCACAGCCTTTTCTACTTAAATTCCACATTCAAAGCATCCTGTTCTGCTAATAAGCTTTAATGGTCCAAGTAAAAAACTAAGCTAGAACTACAAAATTCTCGACGTCTCAAGTTTGAGTCCTAGATATGCAATCATGTCAAATAAATGTCAGAAACATCATTGAGGTACCTATGAGGCCCCTATGGGTAATAATAGTCCCCACATAACAAGGTTCAGATTAGTCTGGGCAGGAAGCGGTAATAACCCCCAGATTTCCTAGGACACCATGCAATGGAATTGGGGGGAAAAAACTTGCTGAAAATGTAAAAAGCCTGCAAAGAGGAATATCATCTTACTATATGTGGAAGTGTCGATTTGCTCAGGAAGCTCCTTTATATCAACCTCAAACCTTGACTGCACCTGAAATTTAAGTTTAAGCATTTGTTAACGGAATCATCACATGGGCAAAAGACCCTGTATCTTTCCTTTCATCGATGGTGGTCTAAAAATGAAATTCTGATGTCACCATGAAAGTGGAGGAAACCTGATTAAGAACATCAGAATCAGAGGAAGAAGACACAAACGTGATAGCAAGACCCTTGGTGCCAAACCTACCAGCTCTTCCCACCTATGAATGCAAATGCCAAGAACTTAGAAGAGGGAAGGCAAGGCATTCATATACAACAAAGCATAGTGCATATCACAAATCAGAGACCCAAATTATACGGAGTTATACGCACAAACTGACTAGCCTCAAAAGCATGAGGCGAAGAAAATAATTACCCTGTGAAGGTAAGTATCAGCCGAATCTGGCATGTCATAGTTGATAACAATATTAACACGTTCTATATCAATTCCCCTTCCTACTAAATCAGTTGCCACAAGAATTCTCTGCTTCCCTTCCTTGAATCCCTTGTATCGTTTCAATCTGAAAAAAGCAAACCATGTAAAGCTAGGCCAGGTGGTGTCTGATATTGGTGGATAAATGAAAATTTCCAGAGTCACAATTCATTTCATTCACTAAGAAAGAAAGAAAGCACGTTAGGTTTTTGTGGGATGAAAAAATAATATAACAACAAATCTGATCCTAATTAGCCATAATTACCCTGAGTAAGGGAAATAAACGAAAAGAAATTAAAACAGAATTACTCTGATAATAGTGATGAAAATAAAGGATTACAAGCTACAATTCCAACAAAAAAAATTCCACATCCACTCGTGATTAACAATTATTGATAATAATATGTTTTTTGCTTATATATAATCAGGGAATTTTGAGAGAGAACCCATAAATAGGAAACTGAACACCGTTAGGAAAAGTTATATCTGCGATCCAGGTAGGATTTATTTAAACAACACAACATGCCTTGCCTAAATTTTAAAAGCAATTGCTAAGTAACCAACAAGAACTAGCCAAAGTCTATAGTCCATTTAATTTGAAACCAGATGCATAGGCATTGCAACTCTAGACTTACCAAAGCACATGCCCCAAAACTATAATCAATTTTAAACACCAAAGTAGAAGAGATGGGAGAATAACATCAGGAGGCCAGAATGAATAAAGAAAAAATGTGAAGGGAAAGCAATCTGCATGCACCTACTTAATAGGGGGAGACAACTCTGGGACACTAATCAAGGTGCTCACAAAGTTCCACCTTTCATGGGAATGCTTGTCAGCAGTAGTTCCCAAGAGTCAGCTGCAAGCACTCGCATGAGAAAATCACAATGGCAATTTGATAGAGGTAGAAGAGAGAGAGAGAAAGAGAGAGAGAGAGGAGAATAGAGAGAAACAGAGAGATTAATTCCATTCATAATTTCCCATTACAACCTAGAGACTTATTTATAGAGAATATATCTAAATACCCAAACTACCCTTATATTCCTAATTCCCCTACTTACTCCTATTATTCCCAATTCCCATGTATCAATACTCCCCCCAACAAGAGATCCTTGTCCTCAAGGATCAGTACAAAAGCAGGAAAATACATATCTAAAATAAGACTGAGCTATAAATATATATATTTTGTTGGCCTTAAGTTGCTAAAACTTAAGGGAAGAGACTATTTGACAATAATTTGGAAGTGAAATTGGGAGATCAAATTATACCTCAAGTGAAAAAGTTTAGATATTTGAGAGCCATTATTCAAAATAATGGCGAAATCAGTGAAGATATTTCATATAGGATTCAAGCTGAGTGGTTTAATTGGAGAAAAGTTAAAGGAGTTATTTGACCGTAAGGTGCCTAATAAACTTAAAGGAAAGTTTTATCGCACTGCTATCAGACCGACAATGTTATATAGTAGTGAATGCTGGGCTCTAACAGGACAACAAGAGCATAAAATTGGAGTAGCAGAGATAAGAATGTTACGATGGATGGGCGGACATACACGTAAAGATAAAATTCAAAATGAGCACGTACACAAAAAAGTGAGGGTAGCACCTATTGAGGAAAAAATGGTAGAAAATCGTCCGAGATGGTTTGGGCATGTACAAAGAAGACCAAGGGAGGCACCAGTGAAAAGAGTGGAACATATAACTGAGTCCGATTAAGAGGGGTAGAGGAAGGCCTAAAAGAACACTCTTGGAAGTTGTTGAACGCGATCTCTTATTTAGTAATATTCCTAAAAGCTTGATAAATGATAGAACACAATGGCATCTTACAATCCATGTAGCCGACCCCACCTAGTAGGATAAAAGCTTGTTGTTGTTGTTGTAAGTTGCTAAAACTAAAATACTTTTAAGAACAAAATTAATGGACATCAAAAGCCCAAACATGCTGTAGCACTCTGTTAATCCAGAAGCCCATCATGGCAAGCCACATAAACTTGTAATAAGCCCATTGTTGAAGCTTGAGAACATCCCTTAGCTCCATTTTCAAGACCCAATTCCAACCAAAAGCTTTTTGAGAAGCCCAAACTTCATCAACATAATGTCTAACATCATTGTAATTAAACCCATTCGGCATTATTCACTTTTCAAAAGGCTTTTGGGCCAAGGACGCGGGAGAAGCCCAAAACATGTGCAAGCAAGGTCTAACAACACTTTTATCAAATCCATTTCCAATGGGTTTTAGCTGATTGACAAGTGGATCACGCTTGTGGTGCCTCTGGAAATTATTGGTAAATACCTGAAGCAAACACTTGCAGTCATGAATACGCATTCTTATCGCTGGAAAAAATCGAATAAACTTCAGCAAAAACCCGAGACCCAGTCTCTCTTCACTCAATCCGATTTCTTTAATAACCCTACCTGACCCAAGTTTTCGGCCATCTGCTATCATCGTCACCGCATCTATCACTATCACCGCATAGCTCTGCTTCCTCATTATCCCTGAAAACATCAGCTGCGATGGCCTCATACTCACCACAACCCCCTGCGGCCGTGACTCCACTTGTGCTCGATAAGTCAAGTTTGCCGAACCAAAGCTCCTCACTATCTTGAGGAACGTCTTTCTAGTTACCCCTTCCGATGAGCGCACGAACAGAGCCACAAAATATGGGTAGTTCAGATTTTCCACTAATAGCTTTCAAGCCAAGCAATTCGACTATGAACCATTCATCTCCATAGTCTGACCCAGGTTGAGATGTTCGGCACCAAAGTCATATAAGACGAAAGCTTTCTCGCTACCTTTGTAGACCACAAGTCAGTTTCTGTTATCCAGTAGAGTTGCGATCAACATCACTGACCTTATAGCAGCTGGGCTCCAATCTAGACGTGTCGATTTTAACAACGCTGTCGCACCAGTGACATAAGGACAAGCCATTAAAGTGGGAATGTCTGGAAAACTGTGAGCCATCGTCATCACTATCAAGGTTCTCGTCGAGCTTCAAGGTTGTGAGCATTCTATCGACTTCCTCTTCATCTATAGTTAGGCTAGCAACTTCATTCTGCGTCACTTCTGTAGTCCTCTGCTCTTGATTTGCTTCAATCTTGAGCGTCATCCTCAAGTTTTTCTTCATCTTCGACAATATCATTCAACTCCCCCATTGTTTCTGCGTCTATGTTACTGTTCTGTTGTTGGTGGTTGAACTCAAGCTCAGTTGAAACATGGTTCAGCATGTTAAACGGTTCACCCATAGTGACCATAGGAGAGTTCAAGTGCTGCTTGGTAAGCATCGAAAGCTTAGCCAAGATTTTGTGCATTTGTTGAGAAATGTGAGACATGGTTTGCTTGATCTCACTGAAGTCATGAGTCTGTTGGTGTAATATCTGCTGGTTGCGTTGAAGCCAAGCTGATTGCATCTCCAAATGATAGTCGAGAACACCAAAGCATTCATTGGATCGACTCTCTAGCAGAGCCATGGCCAGAAAGGAGGATCTGATACCTTTGATAGAGGTAGAAAAGAGAGAGAGAGAGAGAGAGAGAGAGAGAGAGATAGAGAGAAACAGAGAAATTAATTCCATTCATAATTTACCATTACAACCTAGAGACCTATTTATAGAGAATATATCTAGATACCCAAACTACCTTCATATTCCTAATTCCCCTAATTACTCCTATTATTCCCAATTCCCATGTATCACAATTTCTCTAACATCCCCGATAAAAACCTTATGAAAGCAGCCTTCTTCCAATTTGTAAAGACATTAATAGTTGAAAAAAGATATAAAAATTTCAACAGAAAAGATTTAACTTCACATTGATTCCTCTTCACTTTAATTGCACGAGTTAATCTTCTCATTGACAAAGTTGAGACTTCCAACGCATCAATATCCAGGGACCAATTCACAATGGGAACACAATCAAAGAATACCTAATTTTTAAGATAGATAAGGCTGGCAAAACCTTAAGTAGCAAAAATAATTCAGAATACACGAAAAGGCCAATACACAAGTCGGTGGGTTCAATCAAATCATAGATACCTTTCTTCTTGTGACATTCCTGAATGTATGCAGATTGATGGAAAGTTGCACTCCACAAGCAACTTGTTCAACTCTGCTGCTCTGCTGACACTTTTGACAAAAATGACCACTTGGTTGAAGTCCAGGGCATCAAGAAGATCATTCAACTTACGGCTCTTCTCTGCCTCCTTCAATTTGATGTAGTGCTGAAAAAGGTCACAACAAAAGTAGAGCAATTAGACAAATGAAAACTTAAAGTATCAACAAGAGGAAAATATAACAGAAATAAAATATAAAAAGGAGTCAAGAAATTACACCTGTACTAAACCATGAAGAGTCAATTTAGCCTCATCATCTACATAAATCTCCATAGGCTGAAAGGGAAGAAGATCATCAATACCATGACAAGACACCATTCTCTAGTTGGCAGGAATCAAATATAAAATGAAGTGCAAGAGAAATATAAATGATCCTCAAATCTTGTTACTACTAAAATCATGCCAAATAAAAAAATTACTGAATCATATGCTCCCCAAACAAGTGCCAATGCTTAAAAATTTCAACAAGTTATAGGATGATACTACTTCAGGGAATCCCAATCAACAAAAAAGCCTCCGCTACAATAATGTTGATGAAATTCAACAAAGAAGAGGGCAATGATGATGGTGATGCCATCATAACAGCAAGACAATAATAAGCATAATACTAAAATATGGGAAGCACTATGAGCTCAAAGAATCAACACATGAAGAGAATATTACATCTTGCATAAATTTCTTGCAAACAGGGCGTATTTCTTTACTGAGTGTGGCCGAAAACATCATTGCTTGTTTATCATGGGGAGTCAATTTGAAAATTTCTTGCACATCTCTTCTCATGTCTACAAGCAATAAAAACAGATAAAATGAGAAATATGATAAAAGAATAAGAAATCAATATAATTTTGTCAGATCTATAAATTTAAAAAAATGCAAAACCACGATAGAAAAGGGAGAGTTACCAAGTGATTCAAGCATCTTGTCACACTCATCAAGTATAAAATGCCTCACATTCTTTAAGCTAAGATCCTTATCTCTAGTCAGGGCTAATATCCGCCCAGGTGTTCCAACAACAATATGAGGACATTCATTTGCAAGCAATTCTTTATGAACCTTGATATTGACCCCACCATAGAAAACAGCAACTTTTATTTCGGGAAGATATGTGCTAAACCTCTCAAATTCATGGCATATCTGAACAAATTTAGAAACAATTATAGCTTTAGTACAAGCATGCAGACTTAAGCACATGTGCATCCATGTGTACTGGAAAACATAATAAAATCCCTTTCAACATGGAAAAACATTTTTTTCGGTGAGGGAGGCGGGTTGCACCGGCAAACCAACATCAATATATTTGGCAAATTAATGACAGATTCAAGAAGACATGCCTGATAAGCTAGTTCTCTAGTGTGGCAAAGAACAAGAGCCGCAACTTGACCAGGAACAGGATCAATTTGCTGAAGTGTTGAAAGAACAAAAACAGCAGTCTTTCCCATCCCAGATTTTGCTTGGCAAATGACATCCATTCCTAAAATAGCTTGAGGGATGCATTCATGTTGCACTGATGAAGAATCAAACAAAATTGAAGTGGACGAATCCTCAGTAAGTATTATATGATCTTCCAGATCCGTTTAATGGAAACTTTACCAACCAAATTTTGTGCCGTTATCATAATATTTGGTAGTGATTACCTGAGAAAAAACATAATGAATAAAGATAAAGGACAATCTTATTAAGGAAATGGAAATTGTGATATAAAACGAGACAAAAAATGCTAAATTGTGTATTTATTCAATGGCAAAGTCTATAATCAACATAATAATCCCCTAAAAGAGTTGATGAGGTAAACGGCACAACGACCTGTCCCCCCCCCCCCCAAAACCAGTAAGGATAACAACACAGCAGACTATGTTTGATGCGGTAATGAGAAAGCATAGACGAGAACTTACCTTCTGAAGGATGCTCAAATCCTGAATCCACGATGGCTCGAAGAAGTTCTGGTTTCAATAGGAAGTCTCGAAATCCCGAACTGTGAATCCCAACATAACCCCTGCATCAAAATAGAAAGAAAATTTACCCTTTTAATAAGGATGTAGGAACCTTACAAGGTTTAAATCATGAAGAGACTGTTCAGATGTGTCACAATCACAAGGAACGTATTGTAGACTATGTAAGCAAACATGATATTTAGTTATTTACATTCCGCCAACGACAAACCCAAAAAAAAAAAAAATACAAAACAACAAAAGAAAGAAAGAAAAAGAAAAACAGAGACGAAAGAAGCATTTTCCAAGTGATAATATTATAGCCAGAAAAACAAAAACCACTAAACCACTACTAACTAGCCAGAAATCACTTCTTGACACTTCAAAGATCGAAATACGCTTTGACCCCTACCAAAAAACGAAAAAAAAATTGAAGCACATATTTCTCCTTCCACTTACCCATATTTTAAGTTCTTAACGCACCCAATCAATTCGTAATAAATTTTCACCGAAGAAGTGCAACAACAACAACAACAATAACAAGCCTTTATCCCACTAGATGGGGTCTACTGCATGAATTATAAAACACCATTGTGCTCTATCATTTATCAAGCTTTTAGTTCACCGAAGTTCACCGAAGAAGTGCAAATAATCAAAAATAAGGAAAGATACTAACTTCTTCCCGGATTCGGTACCATCTTTGCCCGAGACAGCGTCGGTGGCTTTTTCATCTTCCTCTTCGTAGTCGATGAGCTCCTCCTCGTAGGCTTCGTTGTCCTTTACTTCTCCCATTCTATACACAACG
Source organism: Prosopis cineraria (assembly GCF_029017545.1). Lineage (NCBI taxonomy): Eukaryota > Viridiplantae > Streptophyta > Magnoliopsida > Fabales > Fabaceae > Prosopis > Prosopis cineraria. The sequence goes on from NW_026555344.1 coordinate 8,613,284, forward strand.
ACGTCGAGGGTTAGGTCTTTTCGCGATAAAAAAGATTACAAAAAGTGAATCACTTGAACCCTGTAAGAGTTGAGAGTTCATCGCAGCTAACCTTGAGCTTAGAGATCAATACACAAATTAGACGAGATAAGAATAGGGGATAAACCCTAGATCTGGGTTCTAAACAACGAAAACAGATAGCGGGAGCAGGGAGGTAGAGGCAAAACTGCAGAAGAGATTTTGTGACTGTGAGAGCGGAGAAGATATAGTTCATGCCGGTCGTCAATTGTCCGGATCGGATCCAAAAAAATTTATTTTACTTTTTTTAAACACAAAAAAAAAAGATACAAATTTAATCATAAATTATTTTTTAAAAAACATTGATTGCTTAAATTATTAAATTTTATAAAATAAATTAAAAATTTTTAAAAATGGAGCATCATGGCCGGCCATTAACTTCAATTAATGGACATTATGTGAAGCACAAAATGACACATAGCACGACACAAACACGACACATTAGTATGATAAAAGTTCAAATTTAATTACGAACTATTTTTCAAGAAGCATTAATTAGCCTCTACTATAAAAAGGAAGATCATTCAATATCTTTCCTTCAATTTTGACCAAACATCATTTTTTTTATACTTCTGATGCTTATAAAGCACAATCTCTCTAATCTTCTTACCTTCATTCTCAATCTCAACTTGAGAAGAAGAGGTTTAAAGAGTTATTATCTGAAAACATTCACAAATACGATACTAACAAAGTAGAATAAATAATTTATGACTAAATTAAATTAGAATCAAGCTTCTCCCATGCGAAGTAAAATCAATTTTCTACTTCATTGACATCATTTTTGTAAATATCTTCAAATAAAAACCCTTTGAACCTCTTCTTTTTGAACTGATACTAAGAATGAAAGCCAGAAGATGGGAGAAATTGATGCTTCATGGGCCTAATAAATATGAAAATAAATAATATTTGGTTAAAATTGAAAGGAACATATTGAATAGTCCTTTTTTTATAATAGAAGCTACCCGATGCTCTTTGAAAAATAATTTATAGCTGAATTTGTACCTTTACCATGCTGACGTGTCGTGCCCATGTCATGACATGTGTTATTGTAGGCCTCACATAACGTACATTAGTTGAAATTAATGATGGGCCATTGAATGCTTCATTTTTTCAAATTCGTGATTTATTTTGCATCACTTGATAGTTTATGTCATAAGATGCCCCTAAAAAAATAGTTTATGGCTAAACTTGTTACTTTATCTAAACATAAAATTATACAAACAAAAATATTTTCCTTTTAACCCTGACTTTCCATGAGTATCCTTTTTTTTTAACCAGAAACATGTATCCTAATTTTATCATTTTTTTGACTCGAATGCTTGGAATGGATACTGAAAAAATTGAGTTTTCCATTTCAAGTTAAAATATGCTCTTCCTATTTACAAAATCCTGCTTGTTGATTTGCCAAGAGAATACAACTTTTGATGGTTTTAATGTGTTTTGATATGAATTTTTGCAATTTTTAATGTTCCAATTCTCTAATTTATCTTTTATACAATGCTCCATCAACTATTGAATGTGCTTGAAAGAATAATAAGGTGACATTGATGGAGTTAAAAATTTTTAAAACATCACTAGCCCAGTTTATATTTTGTGTTAAAATGTTGATGAGATGGAATTATAAATAAGCACGAAGGGAAAAAAAATGGTCCACATCTTAAACCATATTTGACCCCTAAAATCCCACTTACTCAGGCATGGGAATACACTGTCAAACATAATCTTTTGAAGTGCTAGTGACATGTTCGAATATTTAATGTTATTAATGTCATCTTACTATCTTTCTTTCTTTTTTTTTTATCACATAAGCTCCCTTAACAACAAAAATTATCTCCTCCGAAATATTAAAGATAAATAATAGATCTTTTCCAACTAAGTCTCTGCATACTTAAGAATTGAGATTCAAATCCAACCATTTACTAAATGGTATGTGTTGGTTGGAAGATTGGGAGAATTTTTGTCTCATCATTTGGATAGAAAAGTAGAGAAATTAACCCCTCTCCCAAAATGGGGGCATTCCTCTTCTCCTTCCCCTCCTCATTCCCTACTCCTCTTTTTCACCCTTCCATTAAAATTCATTCTCTTGCCCTTTCCTGCAACCAAATATAATGTAAGTGGCGAGAGCTCTTATTCATGCTAGGGGTAAATAGGCAAAAATGCACATCAAGTGGTTAACCAGAAGCATCTAGTAATTTAATGTAAAAAAAGGAGAAAAATATTCATAGCATTATCAAAATTGGTGTAAAAGTAACCAAACCGTTAACTTGCCCTAACATTCGTTAGTTTATAGTGTTAAATACTGACTATATTTGCCATGTGTCAATGCTTGCTTATATGGACTAAAAAGGAGCAAAAATACCTAAAAAATGTAAGCCAGGAGCATTTAATAACCTAGAGTGAGAAAAATAATAGAAATACCTATAATGTTTCTTTAGTAGATTTAATGGTGACTAATACATTAAATCTCTTAAATATTGACCGTTTAGCTAATACTAAAGTAAAAGTTGATCATTTTTTGTTGAGGTGGACAAAAAATATTTTCAAGTGGAATTCTATAAAAGTTGATCGGTCGTTATATGAATACCATGTGAAAAATGTCATTTTGATTGAGTAACGAGTTAAATCACTCACTTCTTTACAACATTGTCGGAAGCCAATTGAGGATTTCAAATCTCATCATGAATAAAATTGCTTAAGGTTATGCCAATGTTCTCGGGATAGGTGGTGTAGAAGATGTGTGTTGTTAATAAGGCGTTACAAGTAGAGACAATCTCCTTCATGAAATACTTGCATTCTTTGTAGCGAGCCACAGTCTCTTTGTTCTTGATCTTCGATTGCGTGCAACCTATTTTACTGTATTGAATTTCACGTTTTGCAGACAAAAAAAATGAGTAGAAAAGGGAGGAAGGAAGGGGGTGGGATACATAGCGATAAAAGAAACTACTTGGCAAGTTAACGATTTTTTAATGGATTAGTCACTAATGCACCTACTAAAGTAATGTTGTAGATACTTCCACCCTTTTCTCACTTGAGGCTATTGGATACTCTTGGCTTATAACTTTGTGAGTATTTTTGCCCATTTTTTAGTTCATGTCAGCAAACATTGACACATAACAAGTACAATCAGTATTTAACATTGAAAACTAATAGATGTTAAGGCAAGTTAATGATTTGGTTATTTTTACAACAATTTTAATAACGTTATAAGTATTTTTACCCCTTTTCTCACTTTAGATTATTGGATATTCCTAGTCGATCACTTGATAGGTATTTTTGCCATTTTCTCTTCATGCTAGCTTTAGTTGGTTACCTTATCATTCTTCTAGACATAGTCAAAAGTAGAGGTATTAAAGTTGTAAATAGGACGAACTAGAGAACCTAAAACAATAAAAAAAATATATAGGGATTTACTTCCAAAGAGGTTAAAACAACAACAAAAAAATCTTGTTTTTATCACTTTTTAGCTTTTCTATCCTCCCCATCTCTTTCTTTTCAATTAATATTGTTTTGAAAAGTTATTAAAATATTTTACACCTAATTGTGTTTGATTGGTGTTATTTTGGTGCAAGGTGAGGAGTTACCCAGCAATAACGAATACCAAAAGTATTTGAATAATTAAAATGAAGAAGTATCATTATGAGCTAGGAATCTAAACATTTAGGGCCCATTTGGTTTTCTATGTTTTACATCCAGAAAATAAAGTTTCACTTCCATAATGCTAAAAATTATTTGAGTAAAATATTTTACAGGAAAACACATATTGAAAACACATCTAAACAGTGATTAAAAGTGAATTTGAAAAAAATATAACTATTTAAAACTTTTGAAAAGTGAATTTAAAAAGTATAATGTAATTTGACATAATGTCTCTAGTTTAATGTCTTATTTTTTAATTTAAAAAATAGTTAATTTATTAAAAATATAATTATCATTTCAATAATAATAATTAGGTATCAAGTTTTTAACATTATAAATTAAATAATTAATCATGTCAATTTTTAGCATTAATGTGTAATAAAAATTATAAATCTTTATCACATTTGCTAAAATTACAAATTTAAAAAGTATAAATAATAGAGATCAAGTTTTTAGCATTATGAATCAAATTTTTTGTTATTTAAAATATTTATTATATTTTTAAAATATTTTAAATATATTATATTTGTATAATAAAAATTATAAATTATTATAAATCAATATCTTTTTTAGTAATTGTACATTTGGAAGTACATTTTATTGTCATAATTCAAACAACTTTTAATGTATCAAATTAATTTTTTTAAAAATGTATCCAAACAAAAATTTTATTATAACAACTGACTTTTACTAAGCTGACTTTTGTCAAATGAATTTTTACCAAATAAACTTTTGATAAACTGAAAACAAACACATGTTCAGTTCAATTCCATTTATCTGAATCCTTGGCGTTGTACTACAATTTAGGCATTGTGCAAAAGTATGGTGTGTTTTGGAGATAAATAAAGAGTAAAGTTATAAATTTGACCCTTAACTATTTTTTTAGAAATACTAGGTAACCTACAATATATGGTGCAAAATAAATTTTTAATTTTAAAAAACAAAACATCCATCGACCTTCATTAATTTTTATTTGACGACCATTAACTTTTCATGTAAGGCCAAAAATTTTTATTTGAAAATAACATATGGTACTCTACCTTAGCAAATAAAGGTGCAAATCTAGTCATGAACTATTTTTTAAAAAATAATGAGTAGCTTTTACTATAAAAAATAAACCATCCAGCACCTTTCCATTAATTTTGAGCAAAACACTATTTATTTTCAAGCTAATGGGATTAACAACGTGTAACATCCTGATTTTTATATAATAAAGAAATTGTGGAATTTAGGTTTTGAGGAAAAAAATAATAATAATAGAAATTTATATTATTTGAGGTTATTTAGAAATAATATTATGATTAGGTATTTAATTATGAATTTAAAAATTTAAATTTAAAACCACATAAGCAATATTTAGTTAAGATATAATACATAAATAATTTTTTTTATGTGTGTGTTTTAAAAAAAAAAGAGAAGGTAGAAGGAACAAAAAAAAGGGGTGGAAGGTTGTTGTTTCTAAGTCCCACATTAGTTAGATGAGGGAAGAAAGAGGTGCCTTCATGTATAAAAAGGAGGGGGTGTGTGCATTAGGAAGCATGAGAGGCTAAAATGCAATTTAGAGGAAATTGCAACTTTTGGCCTAAAGGTTTGAATAATTAAATTCAAACCTATAGTTTTTTTTAATATAATTTTGAGACTTACAATTCCATTTTTATATTATTTTTCTCTCTTCCTCTCACGTTGCTCGGCGTTTTCTCGCAAGGGGGGATTATTTTCTTTTTCTTCAGGTATGTTCTAACTTTCCTGTTTAGATTAGTATTTAAAAATTTATTTAATTAAAAAATTAATTTTATAGTTATTTTCTAAATAATATTAGCTTTCTAGTGATATGATTATTTTGTAGGATAGAGTAAATATTTTGATTAGGATTTTTCTATAGGATAGTTAATCTAATGATATGATGGATTAAAAATATAGGTTAAAACTCTTAGGGATATAATAAATATTATAGAATATTTTTTTGAGGTTGAAACTCATGTTTAAGAATTTTTGAGTTAAAATCTAGATCTATATGGTTGAATTTATGTGGAATCTGAGATGTAGGGATAAACCTATGATTATTAAATATTTATTTAAGTATGAATAGGTATTTTTGAGATTATAGAAAGGTGATTTGAGGCTTCAGAATAATTTTAAAATTTAATTTATTTTTGGACAATTTTTAGAATATAGAAGGATGAAATTGTGATACTAGAAGTGATTTGAGAATAAAAAAATAGTTTATTAGGGTACGAGAATTTTAGAAAAGAATTTGAAAAGTTAAATGAGGCATAAATCTTAAATTAGTGTTAATATGGATTATAGATCTAAGACTTTCTGACTATTTAAATTAGAGTTATTTATTTTAATGTAAAATTAATATATAGTATTGTGAAATAATTATATAGATTATATTGACAAAGATAGTTGTGAAAAAGGAGTTATGAAGGGAAACTTGTTATTCAAGACACAAGGTAACCATTATTAATGTGTTGTGATGGGTGTGTTTGTGAATGGTTATATGTTGTTTTGTTGTTTGGAAAAATTATGAATTATTGAAAATAAATACTGTTATATACTTCTGTGAAATCATTGCTAAGTGGGTTAAAAATTTATTTTTGTTTATCATGATGAGATATTATTGTTCGGATATATTTCTGTTTGGATATTTGAATGATGCATGACTTGTCAGGGTATTTTAATGTATGGTGTTAATGAAAATTTCTGTTCGGTTAATTATTACCACGTGGTAAGCCCTCATTGGACCCAATGAGTGGCGTGTCGCTTGGTCCAACTCACCTTTGACCGGGTGATTTGGCGTCCGAGCATGGCGAAAGGAGGATATAAGGTGCAGTTATGCAAATTAAATACTTGTTCAGTTTGTTTGAAAATATTGTTCGGTTAAATGTTTTGTGTGCCCACTTAGCAATCGCATGATTAGTTACATCTGCATGCATCATTACATATTAATTTTTGGTTACTGGGACTTTTAAGTCTCATTCCCCGTGGTTAATATTTTTACAGGAGCAAGTCCGGCCGAAAAAGCACCAGAGGTGTAACTATGGTGTATGAGACACCATCTTTTACGTAGCCTCTTATTTTAGATTATACAATGTATCTTGTGCCAACTTAGGACATATCTTCTTTGTGAAGCATGTAAACTCTAATCCTTTTTATTAAAAGTATTTATATGACCAAGAGGATTATGTCTGTCCCTCTTGATTTATGATCTGATTTGAATATCATTACATGAGGATTATGTCTGTCTCTCATGGTTTTAATTGCCTTTTTGAATATTTTAAGACTTGTGTTATGTCTTGGATGTATCATGGTAAGAAAACTTTTTACCATGATAATGGTTTTAATAATTTGCGAAAAATCGATTTGTAAATTTGAGAGTGTTACACAACACGTCAATCTCTCTAATCTTCTTGCTTTTATTCTCAGTCTTAGCTTAAGAGGACAAAACTTAAAGAGTTTTTATCTAAAGATATTTATAAAAAGGATGCCAACTAAGTAGAAGAAAAACAGAAAGAAGACAAGGTTTCATTTAAATCTCTGTGACAATTCAAATGAAGTAACAATTTGAATTGCGATGCTACTGCACGTGGGAAAAGCTTGATTCAATTGCTTCATTTTCTATAAAAATAATGGCTAAATTAAACTTGAATCTAGATTCTCCCACATGCAGTAGCATTGCAGTTCAAACTACTGCTTTACTTGAATTGCCATAGAGAATCAAATGAAACCTCTTCTTCTTCTTCTACTACTACTTTGCTAGCATTGTTCTCGTAAATATTTTTAGATAAGAACTCTGAGCCTCTCCTTCTCAATCTGAGCCTAAGTGTAAGAAGATTGGAGAGCTTGACATGTTATAAGTCTCATAAGGGGAAAAATAGATGGTTTTTGGTCAAGATTGATGAGAAGGTACTAGATGGTTCTTTTTTTATAGTAGAGGCTACCTAATACTTTTAAAAAAATAATTCATGGCTAGATTTGCACCTTTATTTGCTGAGATTGAGTGTCAAGTGTCATTTTTAGTAACAAAATATGGGCCCATATAAAGAGTCAATAATTCGAGTAAGTCAAACTTATTCAAATCAAACTCAATTTGGGTTAATCTTATTTAGGTTGGGCTTGAAGTATCCTGTAACACTTGCCCTGATTGTTATCTAAAAATCACACAATTCAAATAAACTAAGTGTGGTTAAGGAATTAATCCTAAAACCAACTTAAAAACAAATCATTTAAATCACTAAGCAAATACACAATTGCAAAGTAAACATTTAAAGCCTTTAAAAAAAATTTATAGGTTTTACCTATAGCACGCGGAAGCAAGCTAGACGAAAGTGAAATAAAAAGATGCTGTCATGACAGCATTAAATTGCTATCATGACAGCCCTCCTGAGCCAACTTCCGGGAGGCACCGTTTCGTCATTCGACCTCCGACCGAAGTGATTTTAAAGCTCACACGTCACATTCAAAGGGTACTATAAGTATACCAAATTTCAAAAAGATCCAACGATTGGATTGAAAATTAAACATGTTAAAAAATTGGTTATTTTTGCTGTCAAAAGCTGTCATGACAGCACTTCCAGACCAACTTCCGGAGTATGTCGTTTCTCCGTCCGATATCCGATCGATGTGATTTCAAAGCCCACACGAAGCTTATAAAAGGTTTTACTTGTGACCCAAATTTTAGAGAAATCCAACGGTTGGATTAAGATTTGGACACCCGGATGCAAAAGTGCAGCTTTTTGGTAAAAACCATTTTTAAAATTGTCTAAATCTCATCCTAATGGTCACAAACCTGTGGGAACACTTTGGACACGTCAAATAAGACTAAAAACACCTGATAGACCATTCAAATGATGGAAAACTCCCATACATCAAAATTTGACCACTCGGGTGCCATTTCCCAAAATGGACCCTAAACCCCCAAAATGCACAAATCATACAAGAGTGGTCACAAATCAATCCAAATACCATGTATTTATATAAATACATATGCTAAATATTTTTACTTGGCTCAAAGCTCCTTGTGGGGCCCACGCACCCACTCTCTCTATCCAAAATGTATGTTTGCCCATAGCACACCATTTGCAATGCAACCACTTTGCAATTGCTTATAGAATCACACACACACACACACACACACACACACACATTAAAATAAATATCTGCTTGTAATAGAAACTTAGTCTACTAAGTAAATCCATCAAAACCACATACCATAACCAAGTTTCCTAGCCACAAGTCTACAAACAAGCAAAAATTCATACCCAAGCACACAATCCACACATATTCACACACACATACATAATCATATCCTACTGGCACCCTAATCTTAAATACATTACAATATATTTGCTCAAAAGAAAGGGTTGCAGTTCTTTACAAATCACAAGCAAACCCCTAGTTTTGCTCCTTTCCCCGTCCACTACTGGATCCTTCGTCTGGACCTAGAATATTGAAAAGAAAGGGGTGAGACAACCACAGTCTCAGTAACAGCAAAATCTACATTGATTATTACAAAGTAAGCCATAATCAAATAAACGAATAATAAATTCAACATAGTATATAATTTAGCCATTTAAAATGCATGAATGCATGACTTAGGCCGGTATGGCCTTTCATGACCAACAGAATACCCCCTGGCACTCTTTAACTCGCAGGTAAACCTTATACCTACTTGTACCTCCACAGGCACAAAACATAATCTAAGGCATGATCTAATCCATCGAACCTCCTATGCCCCTTCGACGTGAATCCTAAGCAGTTGAAGCTAACTCCCTCCCAGAGCCAGCCCAACTTACTTTCCCTGTGAGGGCTACCTTGGCCTAAGCACTCAACCTCACACTTCATATGTTGGATTCCCTCCCCCACTGAGAGGTGTCGAACACTCAATACACTAACCACTTTAGTGCACTGAGCCCACAATACGTAAGACAACACTGAGTACTGACAGTGTGCTATAGAATATCAAAAATCCACACCTTCTCATCGGTGAACTCCCACCGAGATCATGCCTTTTACTCTTGCCTACTTTTCCTGAGTATTGACCATTCAACACTCTAAAGTAGTATAATATTTATAAATCTCATTTCCATAAAAACATTGTTATTAAACAATTAGAAAACATATTTGCACTATAATCAAAGTAGTACCCCATAACCCCTTATAAAGCACATTTAATCTTTTAAAATATGTAATGCATGATAACTAGTAATATTTATTCAAAAATAGCTAAAACAAAGTAATAAGAAATATAAATTCCCCTGTTACCTCAACCTTTTGGTACCAAAAGGGTTCCCCTTGTACAAAATAAGGCTCAGCTTGTTCCTTACTTCTCAATAAGTTCCACCAACAATTTCTTACAACATATAAGTGATCCACATCACTTATCATGACAAATAGCATTAATGAAAACTATAACTCATACCACACAACTTGGGTCAATGAGTCATAATCCACCCTAATGGTCCATATATTAAACCAAACATTCACATAGTATCACTTAACCACCAAAACTATTTATTAGCCATCATTAGGCTAATTTTCAATTTATATAATTTTTTATCAATTAAAAACCTTTACTTAGTGTCACCAACTTTCACCATTAGCCCTTATTACAAAAACCAAACCTTAATTTAAATCTTATTGGGCTTAAATAGAAAAATTATAACTAAATCAATATACTTAAACCATTGAAGAGAAAAAACCCAATTTCTCAAGGTTTATTTTGTACCCAAAACACCTCTTTTCATCCAATTATTCACTCAAAACATTAGATCACTATATAAAAACTCAAAACATGCTCCTTAGGATCCAAAGAAACAAAAGCTTATAAGAATAAAGCCTTTGAGATCAAAATTCAAAAATATCCTCTTCCAAAAATTGAATAAAATCAAGAGAAAGGGAAGAGGATTGAAGTAGAGAGTTTACCTATCGTGTAGCCGAGCTCGCAACGGTCGCAAAGACTCCTAGATTCGAACCTAACTCCCTCTCTTTCTCCTTTCTCCTTTCCTTTCCTTGTTTTTTTTCTACGTTTCTGGTCTGTTTTGCTCTTTAAAACTGATGCTAAAATATTTTGGGGTGAATTACAAGAAAGGGCCCAACATTTTTTTTATTGCACAAAAGCCCGGGTCAACTTTGGTAATTTTTCCCATAGTTAAAAATCAAATAAAACTAAACTTTTGCCTAGTAAAATTCAAACTCTGGACCTCTATCAAATTATTCTAAATTTAATTTAATTATAGATATTTTATTTTATTTTATTTTATTTTTATAAATTTGAGTCGTAAAATTTCGAGATGTTACATATCCTACCTCCTTAAAAAGTCCATATAGCCAAGTTCAGTTTTAATTTTTTTTGGGCCATATTCAGGTTGGCCCATCTAGCTTGGCTAAAATTGCTAATTATACATACATATAGAGTTAAAAATTCCAACGATGATTGATTTAGTATTTTAAGACTTAAATGTCCATTTAGAGACATCATCAATGATGTGAAGATGCTTTTCCACGATGACAGGATTATGAAAGTTTATCATTTGTATCATGATCATAATTTTTATGTTGACTTTTTAGCTAGGAATTCTCATTGTTTAGTTGATGTTTTTTTTGTATCTTTGATTATCACCCAAGCTTTCTTCAAGGGTTAGGGAATGACGAGGGATCCTCTGCTCTTGCCTTAAATATTTTGGACTATTTGTAGCCTTATAATAGCACCTTGATTCTAGTTTATAACAACAACAACAACAACAATAACAGCAAGACTTAATTGTTATTCTTTCTTTCCTAAAAACTAATGAAGTTTAGGGAAAAAAAGGAACGGGGACAAAGAAAAAAGGAAAATGTAAGTAGGTGCCTATTAGCCATGAAAAGACCTACATGCGCATGCAAGAAAGGAGAGTCCTTCTCCCCCAACTCTCCAATTTATTCTCTAAAGTGTTCATTTTTTATTGCAAAAAAATTTAAAATTCAATCAAATTGTCATTATTCAGGTGGCTTTTAGTTTACTTCCCCATTTAGAGGTGAAAATAAGTTAGACCGAGTTAGGCTTTAATCAAATAGGCCTGAGCCTGTATGATAAATTAGACACTTGAGCCTAGCCTAAAGCCCGTATAAAGCTTTTTTACAGCTCAAGCTTGAGCCTACATAAAGCCTAGCCTAACTTGAAAACCTATTTAAAAAGCATACTTAAAAGTAGTTCTTTTAAATAGGTTTTCATTTTAGTTTTAAATTTTTTAAATATATTTTATGACTATTATAATATATAATATATAATTTAACTTATCAATTACAATATATAATAATTGAAAAGACTTACTAATTGCATTAAAAGAATAAATTAATTAAAAATCAAATGGTAAAACTAATGTGTTTATAATATATTACATTATGTGTGTAAATAGATTGGCCCGTTGAGCTCGTAAGTTAAGCTTTTAAAAAAAATCCTGGCCTAGTTAACTAAATAGACTTAATTAAAAGCTTGAATTTGGCTTAAGCCTATTTAGTAAATAGGCTGGGTTGGACTTGAAGTAGGCCACTATGTAAGTCTTTATTAAGAGCCTGACCTAGTTCAACCCCTCTCCCCATCTACACACGCAATTCTTGATCTACGACCACCTTATGGTGCTTATTGCTTTTCTTACATGCACCAACCGTTTTTTTGTTTAAATGAAAAATCACAATCAAGGACCATCAAACAAAATTTATTGCTCTACAGAGCCAATTAATTTTGATATTACTCTATATGATCAAATGATTTGAGTGTAATTAAAATTTGTGTGAAAAAACAAAACTAACCCTCATATATATATGCTTTTTAACAAGTTCCCATTAGGGAAGAGACAAATTCCATTTTCATTTTGACAATAATTAATTCCCTCATTAACAAAAAATTAGCTTAGTAGTAGAGAGAACAAGTGTTGTGATTTGGTGAAATCCAAATTTTCATTTAGAAAAAACAAGTCTCATTTTTATTTCAACAGCAATAAATTATTTTATTAACAACTATAAAATACTAATTTTGGTGGCAAAGAGGAAGCATTGTGATTTGATAAATAAGTTCTTATTTTAATAAAATGTTATTTTTATTTTAATAACAATCAATTATCTCATCACAAACAAAAATATATGCACGCATGCGTGCATATATGAGAAGTAGTTGTGTTTTTTCATAAAAAATTTTAATTATATTTATGTCATTTGATCTAGTAGGACAATATCAAAATTATTTAGTCCTGCAAAGTAATAAATTTTACTCAATAATCATTGATTGTGGTTTTTCCTCGTTTAAAGTTAGGGAGAGGATATCATTATGAGAATGACATTTAAATTTCAAAATATAAAATTAAAGATAACAAGTCTTCAATAAAATTTTGTAAACAACGAGTTATAAATATTAATTTAAATAATTATATTTTAGAATTCTTGATACAACGTGAGAGTTACATTTGAAATTTAAATTTCTTATTTGTGACCTAAACTTTTAAATTTTCACTTATTTGAATAAATATTTGTAACTCATTTTTCAAGAAATTTTATCCAAATCAAACTATCATTAATTCAAAGTTTTTGAACTTAATTGTCATTCTCCCAATATCATTGGACGACCCTGAAGCACCTAGTTTACATGCAAAAACCAATGCATTTTAAAATATCATACAAAATCAAGGAATTAAATTTTATTGGCCAATTACCAAAATAGCCTTGACTTATTTATTTTTTCCTTAGAAAATCCCTCCACCATTGTCGTTGGCACCGAGACTAGGGCACTAGACTATAACTTATTGTCGGAGCTACAACATCGGTGAAGGAGTTGGTTTTCTCTATGAAAAAGATAATGGTATTTTGGTAAATTTCATATTTATTGTTTGTAGGAGAAAAAAATAGGAAGGAGGTAAAATTAGAAGGAAAACTCATGAAAATAGTTTTTTTTTTAAATACTTTTAAAAATTTCTCCTTCTATTTTTCATCATCCCTATTTTCTTCCTACTTTTCCGTTCGCTCAATCCAAACTAAGCCTAGGAAGAGAAAAGTGGGTAGAAAATAGGAAAGGAAAGAAAAACTACAAGGAAAAATTTTAAAAAAAAATTGTTACTACTTTCGGGGAAAAAATTGTCTGATTTTCCCCCTTCCGTGCTTTTATCTCCATTCAAATAAGTATTAATGTTTCAATGCTCAAAATCCTTTTGAGAAGACAGTTTGAAGCGCCCCTTCAAAATCCTTTCAGCTCGTTTCAGATCTATTTTTGTTATAGGCCATTTTCAAACCGAAGAATCGTTTATATTTAACGGACCAAAGAAAAAGACTTTCTAACGTTTTGAAGGTCATGTCCAAACCGGGCCCTAATGTTATCTCAACCAATTGAATTTAATTCGATGGTTAGAATCATAAATTTTTAAAACAAAATTTGAATGGCAGTGCTAAACTACCAATCCTATTTGAAATTTTGAACCATTAAACTCCATTTGAAGAGGGTGATCATATAAAATTATTTACCATTTTATCACACCTTTATATATACCAAGAGGAATCTAGAGACAACTCACCAAGAGAACATATTTTTCAATCATTATGGTTTATTTTAGTTTCTTCAACTATGAAAATAAATTTCGTTAATCATAAATCAATATTCAAATAGTTTATTACAAATAGTTTTTTTTATACAATTATCTATTATTTATACGTTGAGCCTGGAGGGATTATCTTGAATGCAAAGCCCTCCCAATATTAGTTGACCAACATGCTTACAAATGGTTTTAAAGCCCAAGTTTTTGCCATAAAATTCTCAATAAGAAAAGTAAGCGAATCAAATCAAAATAATCATGCCTGTAGATAAGTTTCGTCATGCGTAATGTAACATGTGATTAGCTTAAAATATTTCACAGAATTAAAATCAATAATATTAAATAAAAACCATATTTTACCAATTTGAGCCACCCACGGATAAAAAGGATTAGGTATTTAGGTGCACCTAAACTTGGCAGAATCATCAGGCAACCAAAAATAAAGACATCATCAAATCTACAACAACATTAAAAAGATACTTTAACAGGTAACCAAAAAAAAAGAAGGATAATGTTCTATCAAAAATAAAAAGGAATAATGTTGCAATAAAAATAGACTGACATCACAGACACATAGTAATATATGGAATGGAATCAAACCACAGAGATTTGTTCCTTTTTATAATCATATTTCACATAAAATTAGAGATATTTAAATATCCCTTTTATATATAAATTTTTAATAATCAAAAATAAAAAAATAATTGAGAGGTTGAGGAATTACAACGAGCATTAACAGAGTGGGAGCATTAAATGCTCCATTATCGCATCCTTAAAAAAACTAACATCCTTTTTTTTGGCCAAATACAAAAAGTAACATCATGAAACAATGTTTGATATATAAAAAAATATTTTTAAAAAAGGAAATGAGAAACTTTGTAGATGCATTTCTCATTACTTTTCTAAAAAACACTTTTTTATATGTCAATCAAATATTACATAAAAACCATTCCAGGCCCTTGCTACACCGACACTATCATTTATTCTTTTCAATTCGATCCATCTTATGAACTAATTCCATTGCTACATCACTACTACACTGTAGCTTTAGAGACTGAAGAAGATGATCCATGACACAAGTTGAATCCATACCAGGTGCCACTGGGAATGAAAGTGTTGTAGTAAAACGTAACGGCCTTCGTGTAATATCCATACACTGTTACTTTCTCTGGTTTCCATCCATCGGATCCACTCCTGTACAAATACAGATAGCAGATTTGATGCGTACATGGACCGTGTACCTCATACGTATCCGTAGAGCATCGCTCGAATGCTCCAGAAGATGGATCATCTATCCGTGGAGCATAAACCTGATTGATTACCACCACCAGATTCCAGATTGATCACGTGTTGAGCATGATCAATACATGGAAAAGACACAGAGTGATTCAGGTTCAGAAAAATGTTGAAGGTGAAGAAGTATTAGAAATTACTAACCTGATTGCCATAAGCATCGCCAAAAGCGAGACTGATCTGATCTCTGGTGTATCGAGATGAAGAGCAGCTTGTCTTTATGGTTACTGTGTACGAACAGCTCGCCCCGTTCTGCAACAGACAGATCAAGTACATATATATCTGAGATCTGGAAATACTAATTAAGTTTAAATTCGAATTTGAGAATCCCTATGCAATGTCCTCTTCCTGGAGAATCTTTTGCTTTATGTGATTGTATTTCTAGGGCCATGTTGAGTACTTCATCCGATAGAAAAGTAATTTTTGAGAAGAAAAGAAAAGAGGGTGTTACCTGATGCTGGGTTTCACTGAGCTTGAAGGATTCGAGAGCTTGCGGCTGATTGAGGATTGGATTGGCTTCTGAAAAGGTAGCGAAGACGGCAATTATAAGAACTGAAATTAGAGTTTTCATTGTTGTGCCTTTTTTCTAGTGGGAGAAGAACCCGTGAGTGAATGAACTCTGTGAACGGAGGGTCTTCTCATCGGTCTTCTTATTTCCAATGGAGATGTTCTTGTCTGATTTTTTTTTTTTTTGGGTAAAAAGATATTATTGTCTGATGGGATCTACAAAATTAAGTAATAACTAGATTTATTATTCCAGAGGAATGTATGGGAATATTTTAATAATTAAAAGGTAAAAATAAAATATAAGTATAAATTTTTTTAACTCAACAATACTCCATCTGATTCACTTTATTGACCACCTCCTAGAAAGATGAAGTAATTTACTTTATAATCATTGATTGATAATGATACTTTATTTTCAATGAAATGTTCAAATTATCTTTAAAAAGTAAGAGAGAGAAAAAAATAATATTATATAATTTATTTATTTTTTGAGGATTATGTTTGTAATTTTATTAAATTTTATTCTTTATACTTTTATTGTATTGGTATTGATGAGATTGATAAAAATAATTTATAAATAAAATCAGAAGGAGTATGTCTTACTTGATGAGCCTTTCGATTCTACTTATCTAAATTTTATTTTATATGATAACAAATGACAATATTTTTAATCAAAGGAAACCATTGTCAATTTAATCAAATAGTTATGACTTGTGATACTTAAAAAATACTGAAACTCAAAATTTTTGAAAAGGACAACGTACATGAGAGGCATTATAATCATGAGTTGTTTTAAATTTTCTGAGAAAAATATGTTTTAAGAATTTTTAAGTGTTAATAAAATTTAATAATTGTAATTAAAATACTTATTTAATATAGATGACTCATTTGAATAATCTTATACTCTTATTTCCTCATTCTGATCGGATCTACAGAATTTACTAATAAATTTATTTCTAGATTAATCATATAAAGACAAATATGATTGAAAAGTCCGTTTAATAGTATTTGTACGTTTCTTCATAAATGAATGTTAGAAGTCTTACCAGGGGGCGAATGAATGAATATTGAAAGTTTTTCCAAGTCAATATATATATATATATATATATTGGAAGTTTCTTTTCTTTTCTTTTCTTTTTTTTTTTGTTTTTTTGCTTTTCGTTTTCTTTATATTACAGGAAAACTGATTGCGGAAATATATTGGCCCATAGATAGGGCAAAACCATTTCACTTCCAAGCCAACACAATTAGCTGGTCAAGCCTGTGAAAAGACCCTGACACAATTAACCTCATATTTTACTTTTAATTAACTTCCAACAGTTGATTAGCTGAGAAGAAAGAAGTGAATTACGATGGTTTGTTTATCAAATGGCCACAGAGATTCCCAAACAGTTTTACATTCACTATCTTCTAACCTAACACAACTCACCTCTTTTATCGGGCTTAAAGCTAGCTATAAGTCAAAGGCGTTCTGTTCCATGATACAGCTACAAACGTATAATTTTTGCACTTGAAATATACTCCGTGTCTTACTAATTAGGTTCAAAATCTGTTAGTGTTGTGCATTACGTTGCCAATATATTTATCCCTGAAAAGAATACATCAACATGAACAATGAATGGTACATAATAAGCAAACCAACATATGAAAGGGATGGGGGGAATAGTACATCGCCCAGGTACATGATATGATAACCACATTTCTATGAACTGTGTTACAAATCTTCAAAATCAATACCAAACAAAAACAAAAATTAATAGGAATATTTTCCCTTTGCCAGGGAAAACTCACTACATGATGCTGGTGAGCAAATGAACCTCGGAGGACTATTCAAGCTATTATAGCCGGCTTTAAATATTCAGAACTCCGTTGGAGGCTTCAACCTCATCAATCTTTTGATTCTATCTTTCTCTGTATTTTCCAAATATCCCTTGAAAAGATACACAAGGAAAATGTCAATCAACAAATCCAGAAGAAATTACCCAACAATAAAATGCAGAAGAAGCAAGAAGCTTGGTTCAATCATTGTCGAATACAGGAAACAAACAGTACTAAACTTTGACAACTAGTATATACTACCATGAACATCCCAAAGGGTTTAACCAAAACGGATAACATGACATCAACGATCTGTCATAATATCTATAGTCCCACTAAATGAATGGTGCCAACGGTCTTACACATACACGATGAATGCCAACAATTGATGTGGGCAAGCACAATGAATGAACAGACTAAGGAAATGTCAAGGATTTCAGGTTTGTCATTTCATCAAAAATGCTGAAATTATCGAGAATGTCACCTCACCTTCCAAACAATTTCATCCAAACACAAGCAGATTCTTCCGTACTTGTCAAGGAAAAGGCGCTCAGTTGGAGGCTTGCCACACACGTCCTTCACAACTGAGGTTATCACAAAGATCACTTCTGACACTGGAGAAAAAAAAAATGCGGTAAGTACTAGTGGAAGTCTTTACAAACATGCATCACTGTCTGTTTACAATGTCCTTTTTCCGTTCTCACTTTTTTCCCCTTTTAGTACGCTTGAAACCGCATAAACAGGGTTTAGAACCAACGATTTCTTTACCTTCACCTTTGCTCACAGTAGAGTGAGATATGCGTTTCATTGATCATTAGTTTTTATCGCTACACAATTTTAGAAGGTATTACCAAAATCACAGCATTATTTCGTACAAGTTAATCAGATTGGCAACCTTAACAAAGCAGTCATTCTACTTTAAAAACCAGAAAAAGGTAATTATTTTCAAGACCAAAAGAACTAGTCACTCCAATCAAATGTTATCTTAGAATCCCTCCCCCACCTCAAAGAAGAAAAAATTACCAAGAAAAATTGAGCGCAAGTACACATATAATGTATTAGATGGCATATCTCTCTAATGTTGTTTGATCAATAAATAAGCATCAAAAGAGATGCAGTAAATACATACAGGCAAGTTCATCATACTCATCCTTTCCGACAACATAGATGCTGACATCCCCAAGCACTGTGTATACAATATAAACAGACCTGATAGAAAAAAACATATTCTCCAATTAAAAAACTGTTAACATCATTGGAGATGGAACCATAAGCCAAGGAATACAATTATAGAGAAGAAAATAGTAAACTTGAGAGAAAGTCGTTTGTTTCAATTCAAATTTCTGATTTAAATGGCTGTAGCTACTCTAAACTGCTATACTTCATTGAGCATGCTGGTCATGCAAGGAAGGTGCAGGTTCCTCTTCTACAATTTATTCCCACCTTTTCAACTTTGAACGACTCTGAAATGTGCCATTTTTCCAATCTCAGGTTTATTCTATTCAAGTAACTAGAACTATTAGCTTGTTAAATTTTATCATGTTAAATAACACACCAGATAACACGCCCTATTCCATCTAAGTTTGCATTGATGCTTATTCGCTAAAGAGTCAACAGCCATTTCATCTAAGTTTGCATTGATCCTGATTCAGATAAACAGACAGCCCACATGAAAAGTCAATCCTCCCAAGCAGTTCCCTAAAGCTTTCCAATGGTGCACTCAGGCAAGGTAATTTGTATAGGTCTGAATATATGCATCATGTCTTCAAGGCATGATAAAAATGAGGGAACAAAGAATGTTACTTGTGGCTAGCAACTAGGAGCTCTTCATTTTTGACACCTTTCAGGTTATCAGATCCCAGTTTGACCAAGAAAGAGCGCCAATGCAGCCGCTCCTCTGCAGGAACTCCATGAAAACTGCAATGAGGTAAACCACAGAGCTAAGCTCAAACATCACCATAAAGTTTATATAAATGTCTTTGTTTAATGCTAGACGATTGCAGAGCTACTCAAAAGATACCACACAAGAAACTCCTCAATTTGCCAGGTTATATAACAAGCTCAACAATATTTACTACCTCTATTTCTACCGTACATGATCATCAATTTTTGTTTTCTTTCAACAACTGCACCAGTGCTACAAGTCAAGAACAACAGCAGCAGCAGCAGCAAGCCTTACCCCTCTAGGTGGGGTTGGCTACAAGTCAAGAATGCTGTATACAAATTCAAAAAATAGTATTTGAAAAGCAGCTAGGTACTTTCATAAAAGGCTTTTGTTTCCCGCTTGAAAATTACCCGAATCAGAGTACTGGACAACTTATCAACTCTCAGTGAAATTTCAACCAACCTAAAAACTAAATTTCACTAGTGATGCAGCTAACCCAATCCCCTTGCTCATCATTGGGATAGGGCAAGAACTATAACACCTTATGCTGCACTGATAAGTGCTCCTACAGTAGGAAATTGCAACTGGGTTGTTTGCTTTCTGCTCAAATACCCATTATTCAAATTGTTCACATAAAAAGAACAAAACGCCTTACTACCAAGATCAATATCCAGTTAAACCCGATCCCGATCCCGATCCAACAGAACATCAGATACTTACCAACCTTCATATACAATTATTCCAACACTACAGCGAGATCCAACGTTTATAAGTGAAACTTCTAATCAAAGAAAAAATCACATACAATATCGATTACAAACAAGGGAAAATGTTATCTTCAGAAACGGGAACAAGATATCGGAACGCACCGTTCGATGAGGATATTGCCCTCAGCGTTGGCGAACACGACCGCAAGTATCATAGTCTGAACTCTCAATTTCTCGCCAATTCTCGTCTCGCTTTGTTGGTGTGGAATCTCCCCCTCTTCACTGAATTATAGTTTGTTGTGCTCAATTACTAGATGTCCAGATCCGCAAGCTATTAACGAACCGCTGGACGCTGGGAAAACTTTCCGGGAGAATGACATTGAAGGCTTAAATGAAACATTTTATCTCAACAAAGGACCCGTTTGGGTAATTCTTAAAAACACAATAATAATCACTCCCTCTCTTAAAAAATATAAAAATATTTTTTAAAAAGTTAGATATTTAAAAATATAAAATATTTTTAATCTTTTAAAATATAATTATTACCTTCTTTTTAAAAATATCGCTATTGATAAATGACTTTATATTTATTGTAAGGTGTTTAATAGGAGTAAATATAAAAAATAAGGTTAATTTAAAAAAAGTAATTACTCAATTAAAAAGGTCTTACATTTTTAAATAAAAAGAATAGATCTTTTAAATATATTTTTGTTAGATGTAAATTAAAAATCAAACATGCACAAAGGTGCAATGAATTTTAAAATACACAGAAATTTTGTTGATCCTTAATTGATCTTTTAACAAAATTAAAACTTACAAATTTATAATTTATTTTTTAAAGTTTACAACTCAATTTCTTAATTTAATTTAAGAACACAGCTTTTTTTATAAAAAAATAAAATTTTAATATTGAATTTTATAAAATTATTTATTCAACTTCAAAACTTCATCTAATATTATTTACAACTTTATATCCCAATTTTACTTATAAAATACAATCTCAATATTTATTTTTCTCATTAAAAATTAATTATTCAATTCCAAGAGTTTGTAATTTACTCTTTGTAATTTGTAATTCTATTTATCTTAATTTCCAACTCAAGTTTCAAATTTTATTTAAAAAATGAAAGATTTCAACCTTGAATTTATAATATTATATTTTTGTCATCTACAAGTATTTGCAACTCTATTTATTATGATTTACAACTTTATATCTCAATTTGATTAATGAACACAAAATCTCAATATTAATTTTATTCAAGAAATTTTATTTATGAATTTCTAAATAAAATTTGAATCTCAAGTTGTAAACTAAGGTAAATGAAATTGCATATTAGATAAAGTAGATTGGAAATTATTGGAATTAAAAAAGTAATTTCTTATGAAAAATAAATATTGAAATTATGTTCTTGAATAAAATTGGGATACAGGGTTGCAATTATAATAGAGAAAGTTATAAATTCCTGAAATTGAATAAATAATCTTATAAAACTCAACATTAAAGTGTTATGTTTTTTATAAAAAAAATTTGTTCTTAAATTAAATTAGAAAATTGAGTGGCAAATCAAAGTAGAAGAAGTTGCAGGTTTCAGAAAATAGGTTGCAAATTTGTATGTTTAAAATTTTATCAAAAGATTAATTAAGGACCTTAGGGACTTTCTTTACTTTTAAATATTTGTTGAGACTTTACTAAAATAAAATGGTTCCAAACTTTTTTTTCTTTTGGAACAATTCTCTCTCTCTCTCTCTCTCTCTCTCTCTCTCTCTCTCTCTCATCTCTCTCTCTCTCTGTGTGTGTGTGTGTGTGTGTGTGTGTGTGTGTGTGTGTGTGTGTGTGTGTGTGACACTAACACCGTGAATTTCTAATCAAGCAATAAGTACTAATTTTCCCACCATAACCATAATGACTAAACCCTTATGAAATAAATTGTTCTACAATTATGATTAATTTTTGTAACCTTAACAATTTACTTAATTTGAAACACAATATAAGTTAGATTAAACTATTTCACGATTTATTAATAATATTGATTGAAACTTTGAATTGTTAAAAATATTCACATCTTTCTATTTATACCCTTATTAAATGTTTTATATAGAGCCTTAATAATAATAATTAAAATTTTAATGTATGATTTTTTTTAAAACAGTAATAAAAGAAATAAGAGTATAGTTGAAAAAATAAATATAAAAGTTATTCAATGCCCTATATTTTGAATCAGGTAAATTTTTTAAAAAATGCCTCATATTGTGGTCTGAAATGTGTATGATTTTAGCTCTTGGTTGATTTCAAATTTTTCGGGTAATTCTCTCAGTTATTTTTGCTACAAAAATAGCCATGTTTAATTATTTATATATTTATTGTAAAATGTAAATAAGGCATCCTGAAAGTACAAGTACAAAGTTCTCATTTGATGAATCTTTTAAAAAAAAAATCGTTCAATGTACAGGATAATGTGATAAATAACTATAGGTCCATACTTTCAATGGGAATATAATTCACAATGCTATATTTCAGTATATGTCAATAAAAATCTGCTCATCAAAACCAGTCAGTCAAACAACTCATTATTGGTATTTATCTTGCTTGCTGATTTTTGAGAGGGGAAGGCTTGAAAGATCTAGCAAATCCTAAGGTCAGGCAAGTGATACAGGGATAAAATTCCAATACACAAGGTAAAGGATATAGTCTCAGATGTGGCTTAAGCATGAATAAGAATCTCTGCAACTATCACCATATCAGAGTACAATCAGAATGATGTGTTGATCCCATGTCATAAACATGTAAGGTGAAAGCTCTTAAAGATATCCATGCTGCAGTAACAATCCATATGGACTTTCAATTCCCCATTTATATAGCGTACTAGTGCTTAATTCTGAGCTCTCACCTTATATAAAGTCCTGACTAAGGTAGAAATAATTGCTGTAAAATCACTTTGATGCGGAAGCTGACATTAATTAGGTAAAAGAAAGCTGGAGACCCATTATGCGAATAGAAACTACAAGGGAATGAGAAATTAAACTTGGAAATCAGAAGAGCAACAGACATTAACTAAATTCTAGGTCAGTTGAATGCTAGAGCTATCTCCCCTGCCACTTTAGTTGTAGACAAACTTCATGCTCTTCTAGAACTAACCAGCTCTGTTTCCAGAATTTGAATTTCAACAAAAAGACTAAATGTGTCATTGAATCATCTACTTACTAAATTACGAAGGATTTAATTTTAAAAAAATAAAGGGTCAAATTTGAAGGGTTAGTTGCATACTTTACTCTAATTTGAAGAGGTGTGTTTGCCAAAAAAAAAAAAACAACCACCAGACTGTTCGATTACTTATTGGGACAATGAACAATAAGGATAGAAAACAACAGGTAATAGTTGAAAGATGGAAAGAGACCAAATTTGCGGGACTCAGCGAGCTCAACCATGGAGCAGATCAGACATAAGTGTGTGTGAGAGAGAGACAGGGAGAGGGGGGGTGGTAAATATAAATGGCACCATAATGCATTTACTTCCTTTTTAAAAAAAAAAAAAATCACATGCAAAACAGAGGACCGCGATATCAAAAGTATTTCCAGCTCTAACAAGAAAAAAAAAATTGGTTAGAGGAGATCATATACCTTGCAAGATACAATGGCTAATGTTGGACTTGGACACGCGAAGAAGATGAAAGACGACGGACGATGAGTAGATCACAGCAAAACACACCTTCTTGTTCAACGATGACCAGATATTGCAGACGATGGCCATGGATTAGAGGCAGGTCGAACGCCCAAGAGACAAATAGCTGGAGATATATCAAAGGATATCTGATTCATGGGTATGTTTGGTAGGTGTGTGGCGTAAAATTGCAAATTTAGCCATGATTTATTTTCTGAAAAGCATCTGGTGTCTTATATTATGAAGTGATGCAAAATAAATCATGAAATAAGAAAAATGTAGCAGCTAGCACCTTTCGTCAATGTGCTACCAACACCGTTGAGAAAGAGAATTATGTTAACATGACCTACCTCATCAAACCCCTCTTGCTTCCCCCCTCTCTCCCTTTCCTACCCTCTGAACTCCTACTTGAACTCATTGCCTTGTCCATGGTTTTCATGCACCAAAACCCAAGCCTCACTACTTCATTGAACATCGGCTGCCGTCATTGTTTCTTGTTTGAACCAGAAGTCCTGCTCCTACGATCACCGACCCGTTACCCACACACTTTGTTGTCATTCATTTTCTCTATGGCTAGTGTAGTGACCTCAACAATCGTTTCGATTCAGTCTAAGGAGTTGCAACATGCTCATGTGGAGATTCAAGCCTCTAACTTTTGATTCAGTCCTTTCGACCTATTGCTACTCTTGCTTTTGGAAATGAGAAGGAGCTAATGAACGATCCATGATAACGACACTATTGTACCCGCCCGCACCACCAAAATCATTGCTCGACTTATCCCCTACCATTAAATGAATCTAAATTGAACTGCGAACAAGGAAGTTTACACACACACCATCGTCTTCCTTACAAGGAAACATGTCGATGGTTGCAGATCAATGAAGCCCATGGTGGACTATTGGGGTTGAGGGACGATGATGGTATGAAGCGGCATCATTGACATTGAAGACAAGCACGGGATTTCTGTTCGTAGTAACGAATTGCAAATCTCTCATACTATAGTTGCTCATTGCCATATTATAGTAATTAATTTTTTATCATAGTTATTTGTGTGTATAGCTTCATTTAATTTTATTTTTAATGTTGTTATCATAGTAAAAAGAATTACAAATTCCTATACTATAATTATTTATTGTCTATATTAAAGTGGTTATTTTCTTTACAAGAGTTATTTGTATATATAACTTCACTTGATTTTATTTTTAATACTATTATTATAGTAAAAATAGTTATCAATTTCTCATATTAAAATTGTTCATTTCTCATAATGAAATGGTTTTTTTTACTGTAGTTGTTGGCATGTATAGGTTGACTTAATTTTATTTTTAGTATTGTTATCATGGTAAAAATAGTTACAAACTTCTCATATTGAAATGGTTAATTCTTCTATTGAAAATGCACATAATTTCACTAAATTTTATTCTTAATGTTGTTATCACAGTAAAAAGAGTTACAAATTCTTTATACCTCAATTGTTCATGCGGTATTAAAGTTAAATATATTTCTTTGCTCCTCTTCCATGTTAAATATATATGGATTAATGCCATCAAAACAAAGATGCCATGCGGTATTAAAGTTGAAGGCACTTTGCGGGAAGTGATTGATATAAAAATAGATGAAAAATGAAGCTGTTATATAGACAATATTAGCAGTGTTTTGGCAATGAGGAAGTAAAGCTGGGATTACCTTCCAAATTGGAGAATTGCATATAGCAACGGCACATGAGGGCCGAGTGGAAACTGTTAAAGAAGATGATGTACGTCGATTAAGGAGGGAAGGACACATGGTCATTGATCGCTCTCACAAGTATATGCAATTACAATAATAAATTACTCAAAATATTTTAGATATCAAACACACAGAAAAGTTACACTTTTACTAATTAAAATAATTAATAATTCAAGAAAAATAAATAAAATAAATAATTTTGATAAAAATATAGAGAATAAAAATAAATCAAGAAAATAATGATAGTAAAACTACAATCACTTAAAACGTTGGGGTTTAAGATTTACCTTATAGGTTGTTAGTTTTTACACTTTAAGTTGACTCTGATCAATTATAGTGACAACTATTCCTAAAATGTCTTAATATTCTCCCGAATTATTAGGCCCTTTCTAATTAGCGTTAAATTCATTCTCACAATACCCAAGTAACTAATTAAACCGTCAAGCTATACTTTAAGTCACCACAAATTTCTAAAACTATCCATAACCTAGTTATTTATATTTATTAATCTCTAAATCTAGGTTATCTCTTCATCTCCCAATCCATCAAAATTATCTATAGATTTGATTAAATGGTGGCCAGTCATTAAATCAATATGAAAAATAAGAGAAATAAATATAATTAAAAAAGTAAAAAAATATTTATAAATATAAATGCAAAGAGTCAAAACAAGAAATATAAAACTAACTCCTCAATTGAGCTATATCCCTAACCCAACTGGATAATTTAAAAATACGTAATAAAATCAAATAAAATCATTCTAAAATCTTTAATTATAAAAAATGATCACAGAGAAAATTAATAAATAGAAAAAAAATAATTATGAATTGTAGAACTTCACAATAATCTCACTTTTAATTTTTAGAATGCTTCTACTAACTCTAAATATCTTAAAAGAATTTTTAAAATACTTAGATAAGTTATTGAATGACTATTCTCTTAATAGAGGGAGTATTTATAATTAAAGTGAAGGTTTTTCTTTTCTTTATTTTCCTAATCAATATAAAACTTTAATATATATATGTATATTTCTTTGACCTTTTCCCCGTAAAATCCGCTTTCAAAGCGCGTGATTGCCTCTCTCCCCACACCCTACACGTGATATTGTGCTTCCTTGAATTAGAGGGGTGATTTTGTGACATTATTCCTTCTCTCTCTCCGTGTGTGTGTGTATTTTTTCATTTTCTTGCTTTATTTAATCTATTATTTCTTGCAAAATATAAAAAAAAATGAGTAGATTTTATGGATGGGTTGATTTTTGGGCATGGCGGTGATCATCCACTGAACCGCCGCCACCCTTTGCTGCAATTTTTATGGATGCAACTTTGTTCTTGTCCCATGGCTAAGAAATCGGTGATGGCACCGAGCATTAGTTGTGGCGGGGTGAATTGACAAAATTATAGAATTAATTTTATCATTTCTCTCAACATTTTAATTTTATTTCAACCCTTAATCTGCAATGAAATTTTATACTTCAAGAAGTTTTTATTTCATTGTGTTTGACCAAGAAATCTAGACTCAAATTTTCTCAAAGAGAAAAGAAAGGGAGACATGTGTGCGGGTAGAATATGAGAGGGGGAGTGTTAAATCATGGTGGGTCCCATAAATTTGAGTAGATGGATATTGGTAGCAAGTTGACGGAAGGTTATGGTTGCTTTGTTTTTTTGGTTGGTGTATTTTTTTGCATCATCTCATAATATAAGATACCTCTTAAAAAATAGTTTGAGAGCAAATTTGATTTTTAATGCTTCTTTCCACATTAATATGATTTTTATATGTCTTAGTATCTAATTATCTTTTAACTTTAGCTCATTCGCCAAAAGAACTTATGGATTGCATTTTGTGAATGATAGATGAATAGGTCATCCCAAAAATACAAACAAGATCTATAAATATATCCTGGATAGATATATTAAAGAGGAAAGAAGTACTTTGTGAGGCAAGTTTTGGGCAATTAACGGAGCAAATTAAATTTAAGAAAAATTACTTATAAGTTTCACATAAAAAAATTAATTACTATAAGATCCTTGACAACTAGCATTAGACAATTTACATGATTTCGTGATAATTGATTTTTTTGTACGAGATTTCAACCTAATTCTTTCTTAAATCTATGACCCACTTTATTTTGCTTCATTTTTGTTTGCGGCAAGACATTTTTTGAAAATTTTCTTTGCCAGTCACCTAATAAAATAAAACTTCCTGTTATGTGTGTCTGTATATTAATTTTTGAAAGACAAAATAGTGGGAAGTATTTGGTTGGTCCAAAAAAAAGGAAGAAGTATTTGTGCCTTCAGCGCATGCGAGTGATAGAAATAGAAGCTCAGGTTGAATTGAACAGAGTTCTTCCGTTGACCTCTTCACAAGTCACTCCTCTTTATTCTTATTTATTTTTTATGAGTAATTTATCCTAATACTTCTGTTTTCATAAAATATTTCTTTTTGAATTATTTTTCACAAGCATTTCTACTCTAATGCCTTTTTTTCGTTCGTTATATCTTTTGAAGTTCCCTGTAGCACTTTATTTATCCTCCTTTTATTGATTTTTTTTAGCAATTTAGGAAGGATGAAGTGTGTGTTTGGTTTTCAGTTTACTAAAAGTTTATTTAGTGAAAGTCAATTTAGTGAAATTCAATTGTTGTAATGAAATTTATGTTTAGATATATTTTTTTAAAAATCAGTTTGATACATTGAAAGTTGTTTAGTTTGTGATAGTGAAATGTGCTTTTGAATGTACAATTACCAAAAAGAACATTAATCTATAATAATTCATAATTTTTATTATATAAATGTAATATATTGAAATATTTAAAAAATATAATAAAGATTTTAAATAACATAAATTTTGATCTATAATGCTAAAAATTTGATCTCTAATTATTTATATTTTTTTAATTTATAATTTTAAAAGATATAGTAAAAATTTGTAATTTTTATTATACATTAATGCTAAAAATTAATATGATTAATTATTCAATTTATAATACTAAAAAATTTGATACCTAATTATTATTATTATTAAAATAATAATTATATTTTTAATGAATTAACTATTTTTTTAAATAAAAGAATAAGAGATTAAATTTAGGGTAGTAATGGTCAAATAACATCTTACTTTTTAAATTTACTTTTCAAAATTTTCAAATAGTTACATTTTAGAAATTTATTTTCAACTACTGTTTGAATGTAATTTCAAAATATGCTTTCCTGTAAAATATTTTACCTAAAAAACTTTTAATTTTTTAAAAATAAAATTTTACTTTTTAAATATGAAATGGAGAAAAATCAAACGGAGCTAAACTAAATTGCACTTTTTAAAATAATTTGAAAAGATATTAATATTTTTAATGGACAAATGAGAAGACGACGCGTATCAAAATTCACACGCTTCGGATCCCTTTCTTACGTCGTTGTCCCATCAAATGTGAATGACATTTAATGATTTAAATCAAATAAAGAGCCTCTTACCAAAGGCCAAAGGGTGCTTGTCTAAGGGTATGTTTGGATTGCCATCAAATGCTCTTTTAGTTGGGAGGCAACAAATTCATTGGATGAATTCAAATCATGTTTGGGATTAAAAAAAAAAAATTCTGAAAGCTCGGTGGCAAGTAAACGAGCCTTTTGAGTGAAGTCATTTTTCTCAGCCTTTTCACTAATGCTTTGTTTGGTTAATGAGAAAATATGAGAGAAAAGAAAACATGAAAGAAAAATAAAAAAATACATTTTTTTTCTATTTGAATGAAGAAGAAAAAGTGAGAATAAAAAAAAGTTGAAAAGAAAATAAGGTGTGGAACCCACTACATTTTCCTCCCAATTTTTCTCCCCAAAGGTAGAGAGATTTTGAGAGTAAATTCTTATTTTCATTACCTACCCTCCCCTCTCTCTCCCTTTTTTGCCCACTTAACCACATTAATTCCTCACAAACAATTAGATTTTGATTTTCATAAAAATTTGTATCTTTAACTTTTTAGAACTAATAGAATTTTAACAACTAATTTTAGTATAATTTGATTTGATGATATTGATTTTAATATAATTAATTTGATTTTAAAAAATAGAAACAAAATTTGTGTCTTTAGCTTTCTACATTTTTTTAACATCTAATTTGATGATGTTAATTTTAATATAACTTATTCTTTCAATTTATTTTTACAAGAATAATTACATTAGATATAATATATACTGATATGAGGGTATTATAGTCATTACAATATTTATTTATTTATTTTTTCTTTATTTTTTTTTGTCTATCAAAACACAATGAGTGATAATATTTTTTTTTAATTTTTTCCTCTCTCCATTGTTTTTTATTTTTTATTTTTCTCTCTTAAATTTTCTTTCAATCTAGATGGAGGATTAGTGTTGGCTTTGTAAAACATTTGAGAGCATTAAATGCATCTTAAAATTTGTCAATCTACCCTTTTTTGGTGAGGTAAGTTGAATGGAGGGGGGGTGAGGAGGGACCAGATTTTGGGGGGGGGGTGTGAAAACGCAAAAAAACAAAATGGAATGGATTCCACCGTATATTTTATTGTTAAAAATATTAAATATGCTGACTCAACAAGAAGTTGACTAACAGAAATGATCTTTATTTTTTTTAAATAAGGTATAAATATAAATTTAATTAATTATAAATAAAAATTTATGTTATAATCTAAGAATTACACTTAATATTTAAATATGTATTTATAAATGAAATTCTTAAATTTGCAATTATTTAAATTTATATTTTTAACTTATTTTAAAAAAAATTTATTAAAAACTTAACTATAATTAATTTAATGTTTCAAAACCTAACCCTCATTCTCTCCCTTATAATTAATTATAATTATAATTTTTTAAAAAATATTTAGATACTTTTACACGTGTTAAAATTGTTGTAGTAATTGCATGTGTGTGTCAAGAGGCTGAGGGTTTGAACTTATCCCTTGCATGGTAATTTAATTAAAAAAGATTTACTAATTGCTTCAATACTTGGAAAGTAGTTATTTGTTGTTGGTTACTCATTATACTTATTAAATCAATTATAATTTTTTTTACCGGAAATTAAATCAATTAAAATCAAATTGAAGTTTTTCGACTCAAATCAAAACACGAAATAGGAGAGCGACAGGACCCACAGTTATCTATACAAAGGTGGAATAATATTATTGGTTGAGGAGTGTCAATTACGTGATCACGGAGGGCACTGTTGTGTTGTCAAATCTTATCTAATCCTTCGCTCCTTTTGCAGCAACCAACAAGCCTCCAAGAAAAGACTAATAAGTTATATTGTCTCTATCACATTCAATCCAATCAATATTCAATTCACATCATGGAAATAAAAATAGAAAAAAAAATATGAGGGGCAAAACAAAAGCTTTTCTCATACTCTCCTTAAAACATTTTAAATCAAATATGCAAACTCTTATTAAAATAATTATTTTTTTATTTTTCAGCCAATAACTCAAAGTAATCATTATCCATACTTAAATGAACATTTTTAACATTCACCTTTGATATATATAAAAATAAGGAGTTTATAAATCTCGTTAACCAAATATACATTTTAATATTAACCTTTTTATATATAAAAATAATAATGATATTATGAATATTATAGGGCACCATACCTTGCTTGCTCCTTGGCCATACCCCAATATTAGCCCGGCGACTGAACATGCTCAAATCCTTTCAGGTTGCTTTGTTTTTGAGTGAGGCTAGATTGGGCATTTCACACGTCCGGGCTACATGCTTAACCCTACAAAGTAGTCACTCTACAACACATACTAGTCATTGAGCGTAAATATGTTATTTCGCTATAAATAAAAATGTCAAATAAATCTCCATGAACTAAATAATAATTATTTCATTTTACAATAGTTAACTAAAGTTATCCTCGCTCGTTGCACCGGTGAGGACTTGTCCAGTTATATGAACCTTATAATGAGTATGAAAAGTGTGAATAGGTACAATATTATAAAAATAAAAGGTCTTAAAAAAAATAGAACAAAGTGAGTAATATTACGCGTCATTGATGATGCGAATGGAGAACATTCCCACCTTTTTATATATATATATATATATATATATATATAATACGAATAGCTTATACGTGCATTATAGCATGGATTTTCTAATAGTAATTGTTTGTAATAAACAACAAATGACAAACGTGTTAAAAATATTGAGTCTTAATTGATAATAAAAAAAATTTAAGTTTCTTACCACAGCTCACTCAGATATAAAAAAATATAAAATTTTCGTAAAACAAGTATTTGATTTTATTGAAATACGAGAAGCTACAAGTCTAAATTAAAAATAAAATTAATTAATAAACTAAGGCTACAAGATGTAAAAGTGCAAGTTTTTCATTGAGTGTCGACTGTTTTCTTTTGCGTCTTCATCTTCTATTTATAATATTAGAGTGGCGGTAGCTTTTTCTTTAAGACCTAGCAAGCTTTGCTGAAAAAACAAGAATTTCGTGAAACTCATGGCACGGTCCTTATTTCATACTCTCCATTTTGGTAATCAACCCATTTCACCAAGATACTTGAACGTGAAGTTTGTAGATTTCGACGTTACTTGAAATCATGTCTTTTCGTGCCAACGATCTAATGTTTGCAACTAACGGAATTTTGACATGTTTATTCTATCATGGCCTCTTACTGAGTTTTGGGGCTCGCTCTTTTATTCTCTTGAGCCTGATGCTTCAATTATTTAGTTGTGATTTATATGAGTAATGTTTCATATTTTAATCCAAATAGTAATAATAATATAATAGTAGGATCGAAGAAAAATTAGCACCTTAACCAAGATTTAAAAAAACAGAGAAATATTTATTTATTAACAAAAGACATTGGTGCTATCACATCATGTGATCCGTCTCTCAAGCAGTAATCTGTTTTATACTTAGGTTGTTTATCAATAAAATTTTACATCGAAAATGAGATTTAAATCTAAGACCGTACAAATTATAAGACAAATCCTTATTAATTATAAGAATTTCTAAATGACCATAGAAAGACGGGCTTTGTTATATATTTGGGATCTGAATAGCAGATATTTTATGCGGTAATCACCGTCCTAATCTCTCAGTCACGTTGGTTTGTCCTGAGATTCCGTTCAACTGAAAGCTTAAATATTACACCTCTTATTTTATTTATAAAGCAAAGATA
This sequence comes from Prosopis cineraria, assembly GCF_029017545.1. Classification (NCBI taxonomy): domain Eukaryota; kingdom Viridiplantae; phylum Streptophyta; class Magnoliopsida; order Fabales; family Fabaceae; genus Prosopis; species Prosopis cineraria. The sequence continues at coordinate 8,646,289 of NW_026555344.1, forward strand.
AAAGAAAAAATTTAATTTTATTTATGAGACACTTGTTAATTTTAAATGCTTTTTTTTATATTTTTATTTTTATTAAATATTTTAAATAAAAATAACAATAATGAAATTTAAGAACCAGGGAAAAAGTCAAAACTTGTCTAATTTTAAAAAATTAAGAAAATTTAAGGTTTTTTTATTTCAATAAAATATATAAAAAATAACTTATAAATAATATCAATGAGTATTATATAATATTGATGAGCGGATTTGTTGACCTCTTATTAATTTTATGAAGTTTTTGTGGTCTTTCCCCGTCTCTGGATATGTATGCAATTATTATTTAATAAATGAAGAAATTGCACCGTGCCACGCAGCATAAAATATCTTTATCATTTTTCTTTTTCAAATACCCTCAAAGTGACAGGAAATTTTATACACATTGATGATTTTTTATTTCCGCTGTCGTTTTGCATGCATTTAATAATTAAGAAAATTAGATATGAATCGCCAATAAAAGACTTATTTACATACAAGTCCTGCAAATTTATAAAAGTACAAATAAGTCACTTGAAATCTAGTTGCATTTTGTTATGAGTTTGAAAATACCACACCAGCCCCGACTTTCAGACTTATTCAGCTATAAATTATGATATTTCAATTTTAAATTTATGAAGATTGACGGTAGACATAGGTTAAAAAAAAAAATGTCATTCTCCTCTTGCATTTATAATTTGTCCTCATGGATTAACAACTAAAATGTGCTAACTTAAAATTGAAATATCCTAATTTAGAATTAAATTAAATAGAAGATATATATATGAAGTTGGGGTAGTGGGATCGTTTCACATCCATAACAAATTACAAATAATTTTCAAGAAACTTTATTAAATTTTTATAAATTTGTAGAACTTATTTATAAATGAGAGACTTATAATTAGTTTTCCCTTAATAATTCATCCAAGTTAACATGGTTTGGAAGATGGGATCCATCTCGGATAAGGGGTCTCTGAATGAATTTAATCTTGTTCTTCATATGAAGATTTTATTTGTGGATAATTTGTAAAATAATATATAAATTTTGATAAACTTATAAAACCCAATATATTTAAACTTTTGGAGGCTGTTTGAAATTATTTTTATTTTATTATTTTGAGAATTGATGTTTTATAAAACATATTTTGAGAATAAAAAATAATAAAAATAAGTATTTTTTTTATTCTTCTGTATTCTCCAAAATAATAATCTCAAAACACTTAAAAGTTATTTTTATTTTTTATTTTTCAAAGAAATATTTTATTTTTTTATTCTTTAAAATATTTTTTAAAATATATTATTAAATAGATTTTTTTATTCTCTTATTCTTAAAAATAAAAAATTATTTTCAAAACAAATTATCCAACAGGCCTTAGTAACTGCGATATAAGGGGAAATACATACATTCATATAATATATATATATATATATATATATCTATCTTATATTTATATGCATGGGTCAATTGAGGACCCCAATAACATTAATATCCAACTATATTGAAAAATATGGCACCAAAGCCGATTTTAAAGCAGAGAATTCAGGCTTCGTATCTTCGTATGATTGGCGTTTCCGACGTCTACGTATCTAACTAATTACATTTTATTACACCCCCAGAAAAAGCCTATTGTTTTTCTGCCGACTTCTAGATCAATTGATCAGAGTCAAACAAGATCAGGTAAGTTAATATATATTTACGCTTATAACTCATTTTACAAACCTCATCAATACAAATAAAAAAATATAAAAAATAAAAATATATAAAATTTTAAATATGCTTATATATAATAAATTTAAAAAATAATATTATATTACTTTTTCTTTCTTATGAAAACTAATTTTAAAAATACTTCTTAAATATTATTTAAAAAGTTACATAATAATTTATAAATGAGATCAAATAAACTTTTTAAAATATAATTTATAAATAAGACTAGAGAGAATATTATACAAGCAACATATACATATACATATATAATATATATATATATATATAAAAGTGAGATTTGGTTTCAATGTGATTTAAGTACACATTTAAAAAATATTTTATGTGATATGATAATAATAGTTTGATTTAATCTAACAATTATGAACAAATTTTTGTTAAATAATACTCAAAAATTAACAAATCTCAATTTTTTAGAAAAAATAACATAAATAAATAATGTTATGATCGTATTGGTTATTTCAATTTTTTAAAAAATTATATATTAATGATTTTTAATTTTAAATACTAATCAAACGTGACAACTATAATATGTATCCTATATTAGTAACGCCGCTCTCATCGCCTTGGAGTTAAACTACTTTGAGTAACCCACACTGTTAGACCAATGAAAAAGTAGCACATTTTCCAAACTTACATGCCTCTCGTTGGATGGTTTTCTGATATGATATCATTCATTTTTCGTTAATTTAATAAATGTAAAAGACAAAAAAAAAAAAAAGAAAGAAAGAAAGAAAGAAAGAAATCATCGATCATAATTCATAACCACAGCAATAATTTTTATATAATTTGCAATAATTTTTTTATCTAAAAGAAGGGGGTGTTTAGACAATAAAGCTTATAATTCAGGCAGATTGTATTTATTCAAGTCAAACTCAAATTAAGTTAAATTTATTTAGATCAAGTTTAAAATATTATATTTTTTTTAAAAAGTTCATATAATTAAATTCAACCCTAACTTTTTTCGGTTGAGGTCAGGCTAACTCATTTGGCTTAATTAAAATTACCAACTCTATTTATAGATGAATTTGTAAATTTTAATGATAAGACTTATTTGAATTAGGTTAAATTTAAATCAAATTTATTTAAATCAGATCTAAAATATTTTATTATTTCAAACAAATTTATATAACTAAATTCGGTTATAATTTTTCTTGGGTGAATGGCCCAAATTATTGGTTCTCATTACAAACAATCAGCGACCTCACCAGTGTGAAAGTAAAAGAAAAAACACAGGAAAGTCAATAAATAGTGATTGTGGTGGCGATAATTTTCAAATTGCATAATCAGTAAAGTAAATACGAAGGAAAGCAATCTTTTGGTGATTTGATTTTAATCCTCGTAAGAATAACCTCTGGTTACTTCAGTAATAGTGTAATAACTTTCTGGATCACACTCTGCTTTATCTTCCCACCTTTTTTTCACTTCTCTTGGGTATCTTGTATTTAAGTAGTCTCATAGCAAAGATCGGATCTGGTCCTGACTACCCCTTTTCTCTTTCCCTTTGATTCTCGGATCTCTCTGCACTGCTCAGGTTAGTCTCTTCTCTCTTCTATCTCCATTTCTAGCAATTTGTTTGAAGAGTTGTTTGTGCAATGAACTGGGTTATAGCGTGGTTGATTATTAGCTTTCATGCTCTTGTTCTATATGTTGAATTGGATAATGATCTGTGTATCTGCACTCATGTGTAAGCCCATTTTTTACTCACTCGACTGTGATACGATCAAATTATTGATATTGATCCTTGAGAATTTTTTTGGAGGTTTGTCATACCCTTTTTATTCGAGCTGATTTCAGTAATTTTAAGCGTTGTCAGCTAGTTTTACTGGGTATGTGATCTGATGCGAAATGGGTTTGTCTTGCTTTCTGCGAATTCGGTTGCAGGTGAGAAATGGCGCAAATTTTGCTCCATGGGACTCTCCATGTCACGATCTTTGAGGTGGATAGGCTGAAGACGGGCGGCGGCGGCAATATCTTCAACAAGGTGAGATTAATTTGTCGATTGGGATTCGTTTGTGACTCCTGACTTTCAACTTTTTGGCTTCTGACGTGGGTGTTTTCTTTGTAATGAAGAATATGGAAAGTAGAGATCTGTTGATGGTGGCGATTCAGTAAATCAAACAGCTAAATGGACTGTCAGCGTGATTGTAATATAGATAAATAAATTGAACAGCAAAATATGCTAGAGCTTTTAATCAAATCCAAGACCTTATCCTTTCATGTCAAAATTGAAGTATTCATATTTCATATTAGTTGATTTTGAGCAAAGAGTATTAGAAAAAGAAGTCCCACATCTAGTAATTAGAAAGTATATTAGGTAGGAATATCTAAAACTTACAATGTGTCTAATCAAGTGGCCTAAGCTAGTTTTGGTGAACAAGACAATCCTCAAGCACACTCATTATAAACTCATTATAAGTTCTTCTTGCCACTGGCTTTTGAGTGCGTATCTATTTGTGAAATTAAGGATCAAATGACTCCTCGTATCCTTTGTAGCAGCTTTGGTTTTTGAATTTCACTTTGATAGCCTAGCTTTATACTTATGAGAGCCAGCTGGAGTCTTTCCAATCACGGGCTCGACTGCTTTGCTTGACGTATTCATTATTCTTGTAGAATGCCATGGTCATTCAAGATTCCTCTACCCCTGTACCCTATCTCATGAGAAGATAAATACTGTGATTGTAGATAAATTAGTAACAGATACATGTATGTTCATGTAGTTTAGAAGTTATCACATTATTTTTGCACATTATTTTTGCTCTTTTCGTTTTCTCATACAATATATTTTATTTTTTTATTGCTATTTTTGCAGCTCAAGGAAAATCTTGAGGAGGCGGTTGGTTTTGGAAAGGGAGTTACTAAACTCTATGCAACCATTGATCTTGAGAAGGCCAGAGTTGGAAGGACTAGAATTATAGAAAATGAACATTCCAACCCTAGGTGGTATGAGTCTTTTCACATTTATTGTGCTCACATGGCTTCTGATATTATCTTCACTGTGAAAGATGATAATCCTATTGGGGCAACCTTAATTGGAAGAGCACATGTGCCTGTTACGGATGTCTTGGATGGTGATGAAATAGATAGGTGGGTTGAAATCTTGGACGAGAACAAGAATCCCATTCGTGGTGATTCAAAAATCCATGTGAAACTGCAATATTTTGATGTCACCAAAGAACGCAGCTGGGGTCGGGGTATTCGAAGTGCCAAATTTCCCGGAGTTCCATACACTTTCTTCTCACAGAGGCAAGGATGCAAGATCTCTCTGTACCAAGATGCTCATATCCCAGAGAAATTTGTCCCTAAAATATCTCTTGCTGGAGGTGAGAAATATGTTGCTCATAGATGTTGGGAGGATGTTTTCGATGCAATCACTAATGCCAAGCACTTAATATACATTACTGGTTGGTCTGTATATACTGAGATCTCCTTGGTGAGGGATAACAGGATTGCAAAGCCAGGGGGAAACATAAAACTTGGTGAGCTCCTCAAGAGAAAGGCAAGTGAAGGTGTCAGGGTTTTAATGCTTGTTTGGGATGATAGAACATCTGTTGGTTTGTTGAAAAAAGATGGATTGATGGCTACTCATGATGAAGAAACTGAGCATTACTTCCATGACACTGCTGTGCATTGTGTTTTATGCCCCCGCAATCCTGACGACGGGGGAAGCATTATTCAGGACTTGCAAATTTCTACCATGTTCACCCATCACCAGAAGATTGTTGTGGTGGACAGTGAGTTGCCAAGTGGAGGATCAGACCAGCGACGGATTGTTAGTTTTGTTGGGGGTATTGATCTTTGTGATGGTAGGTACGATACTCCCTTCCATTCACTGTTCAGAACCCTGGACTCAGCGCACCTTAATGACTTTCACCAACCCAACTTTCCTGGCGCTGTGATCACAAAAGGTGGTCCCAGGGAACCTTGGCATGACATTCATTCCCGGCTTGAAGGACCCATTGCTTGGGATGTTTTATTTAACTTTGAACAAAGATGGAGGAAGCAAGGTGGGAAGGATGTACTTGTTCAGTTGAGGGAACTTCAAGATGTCATCATTCCTCCGTCCCCAGTTATGTTTCCTGATGATCATGAGACATGGAATGTTCAGTTATTTAGATCTATTGATGGCGGGGCTGCTTTTGGGTTTCCAGAGACTCCTGAAGATGCTGCCAAAGCTGGGCTCATTAGTGGGAAGGATAATATTATTGATCGTAGTATTCAAGATGCTTATATTAATGCCATTCGACGAGCAAAGGATTTCATCTATATTGAAAATCAGTACTTCCTCGGGAGCTCTTTTGCTTGGAGCGCTGATGATATCAAGCCTGAGGACATAAATGCTTTGCATGTCATCCCAAAGGAGCTTTCACTTAAAATCGTCAGTAAGATTGAAGCTGGGGAGAGATTCACTGTATATGTTGTGGTCCCCATGTGGCCAGAGGGTATCCCAGAAAGCGCATCTGTGCAGGCAATATTGGACTGGCAGAGGAGGACAATGGAGATGATGTACAAAGATGTAATTCAGGCACTAAGGGCCAATGGAATTGAGGACGATCCTCGTAACTATTTGACATTCTTCTGCCTTGGTAACCGAGAGTTGAAGAAAGATGGAGAGTATACACCTGCAGAAAGACCAGATCCTGATTCTGATTATCTGAGAGCTCAAGAGGCTCGGCGCTTCATGATATATGTTCATGCCAAGATGATGATAGGTGAGTTTGAAAGTTGAATTTGTATCTTTTGTTAAAGCAGTCTTACCATGTTTCTTTTGCTTTCTCTTCGAAAATATTCTTTGATGATAGTAGCTCATGGAGCTTCTTCCCCTTCCATTTTGCAGTTGATGATGAGTACATAATCATAGGATCTGCCAACATCAACCAGAGATCAATGGATGGCGCCAGAGACTCAGAGATTGCCATGGGTGCTTATCAACCCTATCATTTAGCTCACAGACAACCTGCACGCGGCCAGATCCATGGTTTCCGCATGTCATTGTGGTATGAGCACCTTGGTATGCTGGACGATTCCTTCTTTCATCCTGAAAGTGAAGAATGTGTCAGGAAGGTGAACCAGATGGCTGACAAATACTGGGACCTCTATTCGAGTGAGTCGCTGGAACGCGACCTTCCTGGACACTTGCTTCGATATCCTGTAGGGATATCTGAAGGAGGAGAAATCTCAGAGCTGCCAGGATTTGAATTTTTCCCTGACACCAAGGCTCGTGTTCTTGGTGCCAAAGCTGACTACATGCCTCCAATCCTTACAACTTAGTTCATTTCATACTTGCTTCAGATAAGCTATGACTGCTTCAAATTCAAATTCTGGTTTTCATACCATACTGGTGGATGGTGGTGCTAAAGGAATAAACACAATGTAGTGTGTGATGTCTCTGTAAATGTAACTATCTAGACGAGGATGTCCATGTCAGTTGAGTTCTTAGTGTTTCTGATTCTGTGATGCATTGTTGTTGGCTTTTATGATCAGAGCTACTTGATCTTATACAATAACTCAGTGTTTTATCTTTTGTGTATCTTTTTTCCTGCTCTACCTTCACATATCTGTTGTTCTCTTGCCTTCTGGAATAATTCTGCGGTGTCCCGACCGTGGCTTTGTTTGGAAACTTGTTGAAAACGAGTGATTGCAATTTTGAAAGCAAAGTTACTCTCACAGTGCACATTTTGATCAAAGCCAAAGGATTTCCAAACGCACAAACGAAACAACTTAAATTTCAGTTTCTTCTTGATATATTGTGTGAAGAGCTTCTTGTACTCTGTGAAGACACGGTTTTATGGGAAAAGTGGGGTAAAAAGAACTTGTGAAACATGATTTGATAGAGGATTCAATAATGGGGTAAGGCCAAAGAAACGTCATGAGTCGGTAGAGGATTCAATAAAGGTGTGGTTGTGCCCCCAAAGCTTGGGTTCAATGGGTAAAGGAGTCGTATTAGTTTAACTAGAAGTCTCATCGAGTTTTGAGAATACAAAAGCATTAGTGATTGAGTTCCTTCCCAAAAGAGGTCTGCTCAGTTCAACTTAAGATAAACCCAAGATATTGGGTACTCCGCACAAGGGGAAAAAAAGTGTGGTTGCTTGTGGGAGGGTTCATTGATCTACTTGAATTTTTGCTTTGAGTTGCCAAGTGGAACGCTAAACTAAAATAGGAAGAAAATGGGACCAATGTTAATTTCTTCTTAAATTCATTTAAATTACATACTACTCCGGTCCTTAATATAAAAAAAGTTAACGAACTTTGTGCTCTAGACTTTCAAATTTTGCCTTGTATTAAAAATCTAAGGGTGTACGTAATTCCTTGCTTTCATTTGTTAAATATTAGTAATTTTCAAGCTAAGCCTCCCCCTTTTTTTTTTGTTCAAACTGAATTTGAAACAACATTTATTATAAAGATAAAAGTATTTTTAAAAGGAGGGAGGGAGGGCATTCTTTTTTACTTAAATATGTAGTAACCCAATAGAACAAGTCTCCCCCTTGCTCCCTATGCTGTCCTCATAAAGGCAGAATTTTTTTTAATCCTTTTTTATTTTTCCCTTGCCCTTGTGAGCAGTGGCGGAGCCACATATTAATGAGAGGACACAAATATACCCACTTACTTTAAAAAATATTATAAGTGTGGTATAGAAAATTTGTAATTTTACACTCTCTACTTTTAATATTTTACACCCTCTAAACTAAACAAAAAATATTTGAGCTCAAAAGCTTATTTGATATGAAATAATTTAATAATTTACATAAGATATGAAGAGCATATATATATATATATATAAAAGATCATATCAAATTATTCACTATAATTTTTAGAAGAAAGATGATAGTCAATTTATTTATGTTATTATAATTTTATTCTTATATTATAATTATTTTTTAAAAAAATATTAATTTTTTTATTAAATTATCTCGCACCCCTTACTTTTGAATCTTGGTTCTGCCACTGCTTGTGAAGGTAGGATGAAAGCAGGAGGGCTCTCCTCTCTTGCTCCCTAAGCCAATAAGATAAAAATATTAAAATAGGTGATAACAGTATATATTTTAATGAGAATTTGAACCTTAATTTAATATATTTTGAAAAATTAGTTCCTTTTATTTAAATTCAACTTCATTAGTCTTTTCTTTGTTCTTTTTAAAGAGCGAAAAAGATCAATGTGTCAAAATTTTTCTTTAATATGGCTTTATATACACGCGCATGCAAACAAACACGTTAATATTGGGTTCAAATTTAGATCTTTGTTTTTTTCTTTTTTAAAAAAAAAGATTACGTTGCCACTAAAACAATTGACTGCTGACAGGTGAAGAAAATAAATGTCTCCATCCAACTTTTGTCTAATTTCAGCAACCCCACGATAGGCAGTGTCCAAGTGGACGGTTATAATTTTTGCAAAAGTTAATATCATATACTAATTCTAATTACTTTTTTCAATTAAAACCGTTTATAATACGAGCATTCCCCTCTCACACTCCCACTCGCTATTTTTAGCCAATCTGATCAGAATAATTATTTGGCTCTAAGACATGCTCAAAGACTCAAGAATCTCCTAAGAATGTAATCATTGCTTATTTTGTGATCTAATATTTAATCATGTACACGTGGCCTCCCTTTAAGCATTGTTGGGAGGGAAATTACTAGATGTTCTGAACATGTGAAGTTATACATACTTTCTCCCTTGCTTAGTGTACAAGGAATAAAATATTATTTCTCTCTCCCTCTTATTTTTAAGGTTAGTTTGAGAATTTTAATTTAAAATAAAACAATTCTACAACTAATGATTTATAAAGTAAATCAAATTATATTTTTAAAATGTGATTGATATACAAAACTGAAGGATTATGTTAGTGTGCGTCTGTCCTTTGCATAAAAAAGAGTTAGGTTAGGGTTCATCCCCCCTAACTCATTAAGACTACCTTAAGGTATTGTTTGGTTGGGGAGAAGTGAGAGGAGGGGAATTGAGGGAGAGCCCCCCTCCCCTCCCCTCCCCTCCCCTTTGAATCAAATATAGTTTAAAATGTCTCTTCATTTTGAGCTCTTAAACTAAAGTTTGGCCTTTGTAGTTGGTAAAATTTTATTTAAGACTTCTTGATCATACTTAATTAAAAAAAAAGTTCCCTAAATTTTAAAAATTCTCTTCGAATTTGGAATATTGAAATGAAATTAAAATGCAGAGTAAAATTATTACATTGTCCGTCATTGCTTTATTGAATCTTGATTTTATTATAAGTGTTTCAATTATGATAAAAGAAGTTATTCATTTTTCTATATAAAATTATTCATTGATCTACATGAAGTTATTCATTAGTCTACAAGAGTTGTTTATACCATTATTAAATCTTAATTTTATTTCAAATGTTATAATTATGATAAAATAAATTATTTATTTTTTTATATTAAATTATTCATTGACCTATTAGAGTTGTTTATGTCATTATTACTAAATAACTTTATATAGAAAAATAAATAACTTTTTGCATGTCAATGAACAATTTTATAAGGGGCGATTAACAATTTTAATAGAGAATAAGAAGGGATAGTGGATAATGAGAAAATTTTACTCTGTATTTTAATTTTATTTAAGTACTTTTAATTTAAAGTGAATCTTCAAAATTTAAGAGGTCCAATATTTTCATTAAGTGTTGTCAAAGGTATTAAATAAAATTTTTCTTTATATTTTTTTAAGGCTTATAAATATTTTCTCGAACCTATTCTTTCCCATGGCATTAATTAAGGGTAAGACTGGGAGGGGAACAATTAATTTTTACATCACATAAAATTTTGTATTTTCTTGATTTATGTTTTTTCTAGTTGAGACTTACATTGACAGGCGGAAGAAGTATTTTTTATTAAAAATAATAACATAAGAAAAAGGTATCGTGAGAATATCTTTTTATAAAATTAAAATAAATTACAAATTAAATTATTTCATGTAATATTGTATTCTAATATTATCTATTAATTTTGTTGTTGAATTGCCTTCTTGTCGTTTCATGTAACATGTGTCAAACGATGGTTGATTCCTCGTCCATGATTGATTACACGTGGTCATATTTGATTGGGTAATAATTAATCAAGCACTGATTTCACATGTCCCGTGTGAGCAACTGAATCAGATGATGGTATTTTTTTTTTTTTTTGGTTTTTTGTTGCCAAACAGGTGATGGTACTTGATAAGATTACTCTGTCTTTCTTTCTTTCTTCTTTGTTTTTTTTTTTTTTGGGTGAGCCACCCAGTCAATTTATCACATTGACAAGTCATATTCATGGTTAATTTTAAGCCAGAATTATTATGATATTTCACGTTGCAAATATCTTAAAATATCATAATCATAAATTTTATAAATGGTGTACACTGTACAGAAAAAAAATCATTTAATGTTTGGCAAAAAATCATGAGTTTGCAATATATGTATTTTTTGTTTGAATTGAAACACAGGCAAAAGTCCGAATAAAAAGTCTCACATCAGTTTATCAGATTGATTTAGGTCAATATATTTTATCAAAGGTTCATTCAAAACAGTAAAATCGCTATCTCTATTATGAGCATCTTTAGAGTTTGTAATCTATTAATATATAATATATAATGCATAAAGGTTTGGACTATTTATAAATCTTTTTTTTTTTACATAAAAACTCATTGGCTATGTACGGTAGCAGTGACAAACCTACATGTTAGTGGGTGGGGTTAGAACTAGTAATTCAATTGGGTTGGACTCATATGAATTGTCTTGTTAAATTAAACTTGTAAAAAAAACCTATAGAATCAAATATGATCGAAATGGTCTCAAGTTTCGAGCTTAATCATGCTAGTTTGAATTACCAATTTTTTTAAAAAATTACTCTAAAATTAATTATTTTTATCATAAAAATATTATATTTACTTAATTAAAAAATGTAATATATTTTAATTTTTTAAAAAGTAATTATTAACAATTTTTAAAAGTACCCATATTGAATAAATCACTTTATATTTTTTTTAAGGTGAACTATCTTATTAAATAGGGATAAATATGAAAAGATAAAATTAGTTTGAGGACAAGTTTTATTTGAAGGTAAAATTTAATTAAAAATACTTGATATTTTTAAATGGAGAGAGCATATATTTTTAAAAATATATATAAAAAATTACATGCAAGACATGTAAAATTCACCTTTTCTGAGCCCAATTATTTTAATATTTTGATTCTACTGAGTTTTAATTGTGATATTTTTACCTTTTACCCTGATCGGTTATTGATTATTTGTTTTGATAGGTATAATTTATTTCCAGGAGTTTTGAGCAGGTTGGCGGTAACTTTTACATTATTTAGGATCACAATGTATACTTATACAAAACCCTCTCTTTTCTTTTCTTTTTTAAAATTTTAAGATTCAATAAATTTAACTTTTAAATAAATTAATCGTCTATTTAATTAACCATTTAATTAATTAATTAATTATGGACCAAATGAAATATCTCTCGTCAAATCCCTAACAACCATTTTGTTCCTTTTCACATAATACTGATTGAAACAAATAATTGAAGCAAGGCAACAGGCGACAATTATATTATGTCATAAAAAAAATGAAAAGAAAGGAAAAGCGAAAAGCGAACATCTGCTTTGCTTTGCTTAGAGTAACACCAATTATTTGTAGTTAATCATTAGTAACTTAACTTAAAAATTCTCATTTAATATAAACATAAGTAAGTACTTCCACACGATCATAATTAGAGTAGATCCATGCATTTACACGGAATCCAAAATAAAAAATATTATTTAAAAAAAATTACACTCAGCGCTCTCTAAAAAAAATTAATTATAAATAAGGATTGATATGAAACAGATTATTATTAAAGTAAGAATATGACTTATTTTTTTCTTGAATAAAATTTATTGTTGAGTATTATTTGTAATGAATTTTCTTAAGAGGAGGTTGAATGTAATTCTCTCTCATTTAAAAGTAGCGTGACTTCATGTAATTTATATATATATATATATATACACGTATTGATAATGTTGGTCAAAAAATATATTAATATTGATAATGATATTTATTGTTGGGGCTGTTTGGAAAAAGAAAGAAGTTTTAAGTTGTTTTTGTCCTTCCATCAAGTTTAGAGTTTTTTTTGAATGTTTTTTAAGCAAAGATGGACTTCTTGTATTTTAAATTGTTGAAGTCTATATCATTATTGATTAAAGACTACATTATAGTGGTGAGTTAGGTTTAAATGCTGCAATTTTTACTATTTTTTAAGGAGAACGATGATAACGTCTTTGAAAAATAGTTTATTGTATAAAAAAAAAAAGAATTTACATGATTGTTAAGTTCTTGATAAAATTGTTTACAAAATAAAATTTCTAAAAAAATTATCATAGTCAAGTCTTAAATTCAATTAGTTGAAAACAGAAATTTCAATTATAAATTAAGATTTACATTTAGAATTTAAATATCTAATTTATAATTAAAATTTATGAATTTGCAATTATTTGAATTTATATTTACAAGTTATTTTTTTAAAAATTTATTAGGGACCTAACTGTTATTAAATTTTTCTTTTTAAATTTAAGTATATTTTTTATATTTTTCTATATATTTTAATTCAATAGTATTTCAATCCAATATCATTATATTTTGGTATAATTTTTCTTATTTTTCAAACTTTGTATAACAATAAGTATACTGATAAAAGAATTGCCTTCCACAGTTTGCCTCATAGTAAAACCTTTGACATTGATGAGTTCCATAAGGGAGCAGGCGCAGGAACGAACTCTATGAGTGGAAGCCAATTTACTCACCACAAATTTAACTCTAAGTATCGTTTGATATGATACATGAGACTGTAATAAAATATGAAAGCAGAGATTGATATAGAAATGAAGATGGAAACGTTGATTAAAAATATGTTTAGCATGATTATGAGAATCTAATTTAGTTTTTAATCAATATATACATTTAAAATGTGTAAACACTAAAATACCTTTCAAATTCAACAATTCAGATCTACTTTGTTGAGGAAGGTAAGTCACAAAATCAAACGAGACTAAAGAATAGATAAAGTTAGTGGCTTGAACGAAGGATACTATCGTCAATGGAGAAAAAGAGGAATCATGCGCCCTCAGCAATAAAGGTTGCTGTAGCTAAGAAGCTCGCATGGTGATTGGTGGGAAGTTTGTCGGCGAGAATCTTAAAAGTTTACAGATAACTATAAATGAGAGAGAAAGGTGTTGGTCAAAAAAGAGAGAAAGGGGGTAAAAATAGAGAGTGAAACACAAAATTAAACTCTAAATTCTATATCCATACACCTTAGGACTTAAGCCCTCTTTAATATGTAGGTATAAAGTTTGAGGGATTAAAATTAAGATTGGAATTGTAATGCGTATTGGACCTGAGATTGAGATTTTAAAAATATATTTTATATGAAGTAATATTTGAATAGAATACTTATATTAATTTTTTTTAATAATCTATCAAAAATAAACAAAATACCATAATGCCCTTTAGCATTAATTTAAAAAAAATGCACAATCGATGATGAAGATGAACAACTGTACAGTTAAGGGGAGGAAGAAGATTTTATTGAACTCCTCCATTCCTCTTTCCAATACTTTCATTCATTTCACAGTTCAGGGCAAGATCAAGTTTCTCGAGCTCTACACTTTGAATCGAAGCTGATTCTTGAGGAGACAAATAACATGTTGGAGCTTCTTGATAGTGGATGCGGGGGAGTTGGAAGAGAGGGCAATGGAAGAGGAGGAAGGACAAAGTTTTGACCAAAGCCACACATGCTATCGCCCATTTTAGGAACTTGAAACCTCGAGTTTTAACCTCATCATCTATGTAAGTGTTGCTGCAATTCCGCCTCATATTATCTCATTTGATTGTCCACACGCTCTAGTTCAAATGGATTGCAGATCTTAAACACGAGATAATGGTTAAAGATGGCAATTGTACATATAAGATAGAAGGGCGTGAGGACCTACTAACTTGAGACACGAGGGAGACAATGCTGGCATTGGTGGTAGATAAGGATTGAATGTTACCATTAGTAAAAGATAGTGTCCTTCTCGACAACAGATGTGGAGATTGGAGACTACTCAACGAGGGAGGGGCATGGAGTGAAAGGCAATTTGTCTATAACTTTTTAATATTGAGATTGATTTTTCAATACCAAGAGGAGGTGGTACAGGGTATTCCCACCTAAATGGAATTGGACTCCAAAAAAAATTTGTCACTCTCACTTACCAAATATAAAAGCTTAATATTACTCAATTTCACTTGCTCAATCTTACATATCAAATATATTTTTAAAATTTTGGCTTGTAGGAATTATACTACTACTAGTAGTAGAAGTAGTAATAATAAAAGAAATTTTAGTTTAGGTTAAATAACTATTTTCATGGAAAGAGGATGTGGCAACGAATGTAGAGAGAGATGGGACGCCACTTGTATCCTTAAAATCCAAGTCGACCATCCCACACAAAGACGTTTCATGAAAAGGCATAAGAAAACAGAGCACAAACCGCAACCGATTTCATTCATTTCGTTCCTTGTCTTCTTATAACTTCTTATTTCATTTTAGTAAGCAAAACCCAACCCAAACTCCTTCTTCTTCTTCTTCTTCTTCTTCTTCAACCAATTATCTACTATTTCCTTGCTTCTCCCTTTCCCCATTTTCCTTGGAAATTTCTTTTCCCTTTCTCTTCATTATCCTTCCACCCCACTTTTTCCCGTGACTTTCATTTCTCTCACTCTCTCTCTCTATATAAACGGCTATTCATCTTTTGGTCAACACAAGTCTTTCTTTCTGAGTCTTCTCACATGGCTTCTATTTCCCATGGTCTTGTTCTCACCACCGCCATGCTCGTCTCCAGCACCGTTCTCTATCTTGGTTTCCTCAGGCAGAAGACTTTCCCTCTTCCCAACCTTCACGGTATTTCCAATTCTGATTCCCATCACCCAAAGAACAAAGCTCTCCGCTCTTGCTTATGCTCAGGTTACTTCTCACTCTCCCTGTTTTTTTCTTTTTCGTTTTCCTTTCCGATGCTTCTTCTCGTCACTCGCCTGAGAAAGTTTTGTTTTGTTCGTTTTTGTTTGTGGGTTTTTCAGAGGAAAGGAAGAGGGAAATCAAGAAGAAGCAAAAGAGGGTGAAATTCGCGGATAATGTGAAGGAAGACGCCGGAACCGAGACGGAGAAGAAGGATCTCCGGGGAAAACAGAGGAAGAAAAACAGAGCATCAAGTAGCTGCAGATATGAAATCCCAGAAATCCGAGAAATGCCAGAGAACCGAATCGCTCTGTACAACGGGATTCTGAGAGATCGAGTGCACAGGCTGGAGCACTCTTGCTGATGGAGTCGTCATAGCCGTTACTGACTTCATCGGCGAAGATCGAGGAGAGAGAAAAAGAACAGGAAACCGGTAGAGACGAAGACGACGACTTGACGTGTCCGTGTGTGAAGCGTTTTCTGCAGTTGGGTTTAATTTAAGAATTAATTAATTACTTTGTGTGTTTGTGGAGAGGGAGGAATGAAAAATCTGAAAGAGAATCGTGTGGCTGTAAACAAATAAGAGAGAAGAAGCTTTTTCCAAGTCGAGGATTTTCTTGGAGTTGTCGAGCACAGTTTTGTATATCTTTCAATTTGTTTGTGTTTGTAATTACTGTTCCTCCACGACGTGACACCAGTTTTATTCTCACATTTCTTCGCTCCTAGTCTTTTCTTTACCCCCCTAATTAGATGTTCTTATTGTAAACGATCCTGTTTTTGATGGGATTCGGACATGAGATGTGAACAAATTATTAATCAATGTCCGTATTTATTGAGAAAAAGATCATTATATCCTTAAAATTGTTAAAAAATATTATATAGGAATTTAAATAATAAAAAATAAACAGAGGATAAAATTAAAAAAACAATAATTATTCTAATTTTGTTTTATACTCAAAAATAAAATAAAAATTCAAACTCTGCTTTACATCAAGATGAGTATGCAAATCTAAATTCTGTTAAAAAGATATCTTTATTGTTCTGAAATCTGAGGTCAATACACAATAATGGGCTGATCATACGATGACACTGCAACAGCGTATATTATTTATAATATGTATTAGTTACTCCATTCAATCCCTAGGATCCTTTTATAACGGCCTTGAATGTTTGTCAGGCTAATAGTCTTACATGTTTTGTCTAAATTATTTGTTTTTTTACTTTAATTTTTATTACTAATTATAAAACCTTTTAATTAATTAAATAAACTTATTTAAATAATGATTTTATTTAAGGTAATTTGAAAATTTTACAAGAAATAATTAATTTTATTTAATATTTTTAATTTACGTAATGTTGTTAATAGGTGGTTATCAAAATTATGATTATCAAAGGAAATATACAATATGTTTTTTTTGATTTATATTTGCTTATGTCTAAAACACAAGGTTTGATAATTACTATTTTTTGTTTTTTTTTAAACTGAGATCGAAATTTTAGTGGTGAGGGTAATCAATTTTTTTTTTGTTAATATACAATTTAGACCTAAAATTATAGGGTTAGGGGTAATTTAAATCTAAATTTTAAAAAGGTGTATTATGAATCCTAAACGATTAAAATTGAGGCAATTTCATCTTCACCATTAACTTTCAACAAATGTCTCCAAATGAATCTAATGAATGTTTGTTGAAAATTAACAGTTGAGGCAAAATTGCCTCAACTTTAATTATTTGGAATTTAAAATATAACTTTTTTAGAAATTTAAGATTCAAATTACCCCTAAACCTATAATTTAGGGTTCAAATTACATATTAATTTTTTGATAATATTACAAATTCCCCAGGATATAAGAAGAAGGAATAAAAAAAAGGTAAATAATAATAATGATGATGATGAAACTATATAAAAGAAGGATATAAATTATAATAATGAGTAAAATAGTTTTTTATGAAGATTATGTTGAGTATGAATGAGATCGTGTCAAGTTGATTATTTTTGTTCTTGTTAGGTGGGGTTTTGATAGGCCATCAGAGGGAGCAATATGAACATAACATAATCTTTCACTATAAATGTACTTTCATATTTTTTCCTGTTTGTTCTTTAACGTAATGGAATCTCATAATAATATCAGTGAAAAATACATTATCATTCTTTATTAGGAAAAAATCTAGAATAGATTCCTCTTCATATACTTCTTTTATCTCTTTATTTATTTTTCTGTTTCATAAATTTTCATATTCACCAATCAATTCAAATAAAAAAACTTACACAATCATTTAAAATTTTTTTTAAAAGTGATATAACATGCAAAATATACTTTTTTTTGTTACTATTGAATTATTATTAATTAAAGTGCATTTTTTAAAATATAAAAGAGTTAATATGTAATTTAGACCATCAATAATAGATCTAGGAATAATTTAAACCTTAAACTTTTAAAAGTATATTTTGAACCTTAAATAATTACAGTTGAGGCATTTCGCCTCTACCGTTAACTTTCAACAAACTTTTGTTAAATTGGAGCTTAAAGTATAATTTTTTTAAATAAATTTGACGGATGTTTGTTGAAAATTAATAGTGGGAGCGAAATTACCTCAATTGTAATTGTTTAAGATTTAAAGTACATCTTTTAAAATATAGAATTCAAATCACCCCTGAACTTATAATTCAGGCTCCAAATTATATATTAATTCTTTTTTTTCCTTCAATAAAGTCAAACAAACAAGTATTTACATTAAGACAAAAGAAATAAAACTGAGTAAAGTCATTCAGGAATTTTGTGGACTTGCATCAAGTAATAGTCTTGTCATTAAATGAAAGGACCAGAGTAGTTATCTCTTAGATTAAAGTGTTCGGCAAATTGCAACCAATATACTTAGCTTAGGTCATTTTAAACATGAATATTTTGAGAGTATAGTAATTATTAAGTATAGTAAGAGTCTAACTATTAAATACCTAGGATAATGATGATGCACCTGAAATTTTATTGATAGTGATTTCACGCATTTTGCAAATATTTTAACGATTCATTTATTACACATAGTGAATTTCAACACTTATTTTTACCCAAAACTATTTGATTCAATGACATAAATCTTTTTCTTTGATATAAGGAGCCGTGAGTTGTATTCCCTGTAGGCCCAAAATTAAGTAAAGGAATCATGTTAAGTGGGTTTATGTAGGTTAATTAAGTATTATGTGCTTGTGTTGTTAGTTGTGTGCTGAGTAGATGAGTGATATGTCCCTCACTCCAGTTTTTTTTTTTTTTTTAAGAAAATAGATTTTCTTGTTTTTTATTTTAATATACATACCAAATGAATCAAATCAATATTTCATTTATTTTTACGTAACATACTAAACATATTTTACATTCACTCCCACACTTTCATTTCATCAAAAATTCCTCTAGAACACTAAACGGGGTTCAAGAGACATTCCATATTGCAAAGATTGAGGCCAAATCAAAACGAGATGATCCGAAAATAAATACAAACATATGAATTGCAAAATTTAATGACCTATTCACTAACTCTCTCGGCAACAAATTTTGTATCCAATATGGGTTTTGAGTCTCACACAAAATATGATAAATGAATTTTATTATTTATGACTTATAAATAATATAACTATAAAAACAAAAAAAGAGGAGAGGATAGACTTGAAAAATGAACGGCCAGAATTATATGAACTCAAACTTAAAAGTTTTTTTAACTCTAAAATTGACAATTTTTTAAAGTTTAATATTTATTGATTACATTTAAAGTAGGGTTTCGAAAGCCCGTTTTTATTTTTTTATTTTTTTAAATTAAGTCTATTAACATTACAATATTACATATCTATGCTCTAAAATATAAATTAAAATGTTTTAAAATCTAAAATAAATAATATAATTTCTAATTTTGAAGTACAAATACATATTTTAAAATCTAAATTTAATCCAAAGATATAAAATACCCCAACTTTCCATGTTTCAAAATAAGTACAAGTTTAAGTGTGTAATTGAGTTTAACCCCATTAATTTTTCCAGGCTTAAATAGGACAAACTCAGAAGCCTTTCATACTAAAGTATCTTAACTTCCAAAATCCGAGCCTTTAAAAGACAAAAGCTTAACCAGGTAGTCCCACCAGTACGGCCTGTCTTGGAGAGAATGGAAGTCAAGCGAACGGTGAAGAGACGTAGAAGAATTTGCAGCCGACAATGAAGTCCGTGAAGGACTGAAAGGGTGGGGAAGAGCATGAAGGCACCACATGGGAAGAAGGAAAGCGAGATAGATACAAGAATCAAAGAAGAAAAATGGATCACACAAACCCTTATAAAGGCACCAATTGTGCGAGTACAACGATGAATACTTTGAAGATTCATGGAACTAGGACTGACCCAAGTCTGTCTCAAGCCAATCTTATTACATTACCTAACATTCACTTGATTCCTCACCACTAATCTCTTATCTCTTCAGTACACATTGCAGATATTTCATCCTTCACTTCCACATCTTCACGTGATCGCTCCCTGCAACTCTGGAGCTTGCATGTTCCACAAGTTCTCTAACGCGTTGCTGTCTTTATATGTACGATTAGGTTCAACTAACGCGGTTCTCAGGTGAATGTAAAAGAAACAAAAAGATGAGGCCAGGACTATTTGTTGAATGGTTCTGAGTGGCGTTGCCATGATTTCAAATCTCTAACACCGACCAAAAGACAATCAATAGTTAAGGATTTGATTCTTAATTTATAAAGTTGTAGATTTGAATTTCACCGACAATATAAAGATTTTATTGGTGAGTGATTTGTAAGTGCTCTTCAAAGTAGAGGTATTTACGTGTATATGTAAATAAAGGTAAAGAGCAAATTTGTTTTAAACTATAAATTCAGGAGCTTATGGAATCTTAAACTTATATTTGGTGCACTGTTTTTCTTTAATTTTTGAAAAATATGCAATTTAATCATTACCATTAATAAAAGTTAACTTTGATTGTTAGTTGATTTGAAAAAAAAAACCTCAAAATTATAAAAAAAATAAAAAATCATCAATAGAATTTTTTTAGTTTTATCTGTAATTTTTGGGTCATTTATTATAATATTTTTTTATTATTTTTTATAATTTTTAAAGTTATTGTCTAGTTAACTAATAATAAAAGTTAACTCTTGTTTACAGTAGGGTTATATTGCATCATTTTCAAAAATTAAAGAGAATATTGCATTATCCCAAACACACATGAACCTATAGTTTATGAATCAATTTATTCTTTTATCAAATATACAACACCTTGAAGACTGTATGGACCCACCTTCCTAAATTTTTTATTATGCACTAGTATCATTCTTCTAAAAATATTTTGTTTGAAATATGATTAAGATATCATGTTGTAAAGAAATAGTCTATTTTACCAGAGCCAACTCTCATCCATAAATACTAGATTTTTTGGGTGTATTGATGTGCTCTCCAATTGGGTGCAAGGTTACACATAACACTGTACCTGCCTACTAACTAGCAGAGATCATGGATTTGTTAGTATAATGAAACAAAAAGTACATCAACTAATATCTACACAATCCAATTCAAAATGGTGGTTGAATTCAGTCTTGAATGTTGAGTGAACCTTACTTATTAATGAGAATATAAATAAAAATCATAGTAATATTAATTTTGTTTTCTATAATTTGAGAGTAACAAATATTTCCCTGCACAACCGTCCTTGCAACATTTTATTTAAGGATCTAACAACGCATATGCAGGAACAAACTATCATCACAATCCCCAAACACCCATTTATTTGGGCGCAAAACGAAAACATGCACTTTCCTTTTTTTTTTTTTTGGTATTTTGTTTAATTTGAACCAAAATACCCATTCCCACTTGTATAATTTACACATTCACCCATTAAAATTTCGATCTGTTAAGCAGATACTATACATTGAATTTATATAGTTCCTCAACAGATTAGATTGGATTATATTAAAGATTGTGTGGTTTAGGAAGAGCATACATTATAGACGCCCTGTAAATATTAAACCCAATACAACTCTCAATAAATTCAAGTTTCATATTACTTTGTAAACTTCATCAGTAGAAGAATATCTCCAAAGGGGAGGAAAAGCACGGATGAACAAATCCATTTAAATATCTCAAAGGAATTTTCAATCAAATAAATTAAGGCAGCGTGAGAATGAAGACAGAGAAAGAATATGATAAATCAAGTACTGTTTAAACTATGGCAAACACAAAAGCTTGCTGCCATTCAAAATTCTTCAGAACTATCGTACAACAAACATGTTAGTGAGGAACTCCTAAGCTAAACCAAACTGAGTAACCAAAACTGGGGCCTGCAACACAAAGCTAGAATCAAGGTTTATGCTCCTCTTTCTCATATATTGACAAAAAGAAGGTATCTCAGGGTCAGTCTCACAATCACTTATGCTTATCATTCATCTTCACCAACTGCAACTAAGATCCGTGCTTGCTTTTCTCATCTTCGTAACCTGATGCCCTTCCTTTCCTTCCTATGAAATACGGCTCAGGTACAGTGTTTTCGTTATCAATATTCAGACCTTGATAAGATCTTGCAGCGAAAAACTCAGCTCCTGATTTAGCATCCCTTTTAATTAGAGAACTACAGTGATCCCGCAACTGCAATGCCTTCTCTGTAGCATGAACTAAAGCAAGGGCTTCTCTATCTTCCTCGGCGTTTTCTGATTAAGTCAGTTTAAATGATCAATAGTTAAATGGGATATGGATAATCTTTTTTGGGAAGTAAGAACAGGCAAAGACAACTAGATCAAAACCACACTTGCTTAATGATAAGTTATCAGCATTATAAGAGAAAAAATTATCAACAAAATCATTAACCATTATCATTCAGTTACAAGAAAAAAGCAAGGAATAGAAAGCGAGACACTACCGTGGCCATAGATATCTTCCACATATCCACCCTGCAGGAATGAAAACCGTGCTTCTTCCTGGTTCTTAGCTTCCACTTGAGGCAAATGTATTAGATCACGAAATTCCATTACATAGGATCCTGTCCATTGACTTCCCCTGGGAACATAAAATTACTTTAGCATAAAACTTGAGGAAAGCAGATCACAGTCGTCAAGCTTCTAATAACAGGCACATCACTTGTATGAGACGTTCAAGTATGGATATCAATAAAGATGGACACTAGATTCTAATAATTTATTCTATCTATAGTGCATGCGTGACTACATAAATCAAGATTTTTTGACATAGGGATATTTTGGTATCGTATTTTCCATTTAAAGAAAAAAATCTGTAGCATTTTATTACTCAAGCACAGAACCATCCCTTTTGACAATAGAGATGGACCTGAGAACTTGTTCTCGGCGAACAAGATGTCTTGTACGAAAATCTATAATATCTGAGAATTCAGCATCATAAAAAACATTAAATGGGTTTGAGTCTCAATCAGTTCATAAAAAGATAAACTACAGGAAGCTTGCTATTCCTAGAAAGAAAAATTTGTCATTTTCCAATTAGCATAGTTAAGAATTAAAAGATAAAATAGAAATGGTGTTGGTGAGGCTGCTAGAACGAAAGCAATGATTGGAATGGATGCCAGCACCCAAAAAAAAAAAAAAGTGTAATTGACAAGTCAATTTGACATATAACATGATAGGGTACCTGCTGAAAGCTATTGTTGCTTCAAATGGAGTAATAACTGGGGCTAGGTACTCTTTGCTATCCAGGAGAGCAGTTTGGGCACAGGAGACATAAACGAAAACATCACACTGAAGAAAATCAAACTGTTAATAATAGATACTTTTTTCAGTAATAAAAAAGCTATGCTTGAAGTCTCAAATGAACCAAACATCACCTCAGGAAAGTTAGCAAGTTTAGCTGGGTTTGGTCTTCCCATGACCAAAGTATAGGCCTTCTTTCCTGCACTGGTAATGAGTTCTTTCATCTGGTGTATCATGTGAAGATAACCAGCTGCATCAGTAGTTTCAAATCAAACCTCATTTTTGGTAGAATATACTAGTTTTTATACGCAAATACTTGAAACACATGATTTTTGTTAGTCATGTCATTGAAAAAGAGAGAGAAAATACGCAAGCGGTAAGAAGAATGAGAAGACTGATTGCAAAGCAAAAGAATCTAAAAAATGCTGGCACCAAAATAAAAGGAATACAGTCCAGTATAGCTAATACCATTACTTCAGCCAGTAAAGCATGGAAAAAGAAGTGAAGCATTTATAAATGGAAAACTAGTCAAGAAACTAGTACCAGTTTCAATACATAAAAAAGCAAGAAATGCAGTTTCAACAGTGTGCATTTTCAGAATTTAGTGAAAAGCTGAGGGTCATCGGTATTATTAAAGCATTCAGGAATTGGTTCGTCATGAAATGAAAATGAGCATATAGATGCTAATATCGACCATAACAAAGTATTAGCAATGAGTAAAGTAATGTGCAGCACACAAATTGACGAGCACACCTAAATAATGGATGCAACAATACAAGTTTTCATAAACTAATAGTGCTTTGGCAATATCCTTGAAAGGAAAACCAAAGTTCTAACAGTAAAACATACCAACACCAAGAGTTCCCACCAAAATCCCAATGATATTTGCATCTTTAGCCCTCTCAACTAAATAATATCTGCATAAATCATCATTCCAATTGGTCAACACTAGACTTAATTAACTAAGTATTATTTAAAATATGAGATGATTGTAGGTAAGGACAGCGTTTGATGTTGGGATATGTACCTACGTTTAAGAATCCTCCTCTGTTGAGACAAGTCAGTCATGAGTCGGTTCTCAGTTGCATCATATCTGACTACAACAACCAGTATCACAATTAAACCAATGATTCACTTAGAATCTATAGCAGAAAAGTGAATCTGGATTTACATTTAAGAAATACTAGGTAGACACCATGAACAAAGATTTTGCAATATTAAGCATAAGATTAGATATTATAGTGTTAGATTAGTGCATGAATATCATGAGAGAGAGCATGGATAAAGAAAGCCAGAGAAACACAAGAACATGAATTAGAGGACTTTTGATATAGGGTAAATTACCAACCTGTTTCACAGGCATTGAATGTGAGCACAACATTTGCAAATGCTGAATTATCAAGCCCAATCCAAAAGATCAAGAAGTCATCCATGCTTTTTCCCTCGGGTAATTTCCAAACCAATCCTCCGATGCTATACATAGGTCCACTAGTCTCATTAGAACTGCCATTATTGGTCAAACCATTAGCTGCTTCCTGCAGCCCATTTAAGTTTCTGAAATCTTTTGATGGAAACATAAATGAAGATGGAACATCAGCAAAATGAACTTCTGATTTCAACTCAGATCTACTTGACATTAATGCTTCTAATGTTGCTGATTTAATGTGTTCCATTGAATATGAGTATTCCAGCCCAAAAAGAACCTGCAATTGAGATGGAAATCAGACCAAATGATAGATAAACATTACAGGATAGCTATTTACATAATAAATATCATGCTTCATTTTCTACTCATTACAAATCCAATTACTCTTTCTTACAAAAAAATGCGATCGCATAAATATTTGATAATTGGTTATACCATGATAGGCTTGCTACACGAAAGAGCATATTTTGAGAGACTTTCAACACAGTTAGCTATGCTGATAGAAGCCTTCCCAAAAACAAAGAAAGCTGGTAGAGTTGTTGTCCTGCAAAGATCAAAGAGGACTTTAAGTCTTGAATAGGACCCAAAGAGAACAATGAAATTGAAAGGCATGCATCTCCCATTTCGCAGAATATAAAATGTAACATCCTAAATATTAGCATAGGTAACTAGGGTTTACCATCACCAGATGGGAAAATCAGATACATCTTGATAATAATTTATGCAGAAAGATACAGGATGCATAGCATTAACAAATCAAGGCAAAACCAAAGCTCGAATTGTCTACCTATGGAAATTTTGCAGAGATTATCAGGAGCACTTACGGGCTAAAACATGTCTGTCCATAATGAATGACACAATCAGCATTGATGTGTAACGCTGCAACTTCATCAACACAGCAACTACCATATGTTGTGTCTGCCATCACATACAACGCTGCCTCTGTCAAATCCACACTTCCTGTGACATCGTTTTCTCTAAGTGATTGAAGGCGTTGGTTTAATGCTGCAACCACTTTTGTTGAATCTTTTAGGAGGTTATCTGGAAACTGAGAAATTAATAAAGGAAGGTCAGTATAGCTGCAGAACAAGCAGATTATTTTTACAATTGGGTTTTTCAAAACAATTCTTTCCAGTGATATGTTTGATTGGGGGCATGTTTTTCCATTACTACTTGAGTAATATAAAGATTTGAACTTTTATCACAAGAAGGAACAAACTCTGAAGTAGTAGGCCTTACTTGCAAAGCAACTCTGGGGAAGTTGCGGCTGTGAATGAAGGCCGCAGTGGCGGAAATATCGTAGCTTGATTCAAAGTCCATGGCTTAACGCGACAAGCGATGAAGAAACACGCGCTGTCCTGGACTCGATGTTGAACACACAGAGAAGAACCAGATCAATGGAATTACGAAACTCAGAACTTTAGCGCCAACCTACAGCCGTGAAATTTCTGTGGCGCCGCACGTTGAAAAACTTAAAACTTGAATGCTTTGTGCCCACCCACAGACTAAAATTTTTGCTGCGATCAAAATCCTTTCTACTCGCAAACATGGAGACCGAAAACCGTTCCGTTTTGGGGCTGCAAGGAGGGAAAAAACAAAAAAATCAATAATCTACCCCGTTAATGGTTAATTAATACTTAATTGAAAAGTTAATTGCCATCAATTTAATTTTTCTAATTAAGATGAAAACTAAAATTAAAATTATTCAAATTAAATCAATGTATCTTTTAAATTTAAGTTGATAGATTTGTTTATTATTGCTTGAGTCTTAAGTAGTGTTTGGAATTTTTTTTTTAAATGGAATGGAATGTTCCGTCCCAATCCATCCAATTCTATTTTATTGATAACAATTTCTTTTCACTTTATCTTGTATTCTCAAACATGCCTTTAAAGCATTTTTTTAAGGGTCAATTTTGTTTCTAAATTATACATTAAAATTCACAAATAATTTTAAAACTTAACTTAATGTTAATTTTGTTTTTCAACTCTAAAAAATTTGCCGATTGTGCCATTGATGTCAACTTGTACCCTTTTTTAGTTTTGTGGGTCCCATATTTAAATTTTTAATTTTTTTATTATAAATATTATATAGTGAGTCCAATTTTAATATATTTTATAATATAAACACACGCGCTCTCTCTCTCTCTCTTTCTTTGCCTCATTGATTTGCTCCCTCTCACCCCACTCTCTCCCTCGTCTCTCTCTTACCCTGCTCTCCCTATCTCCTTCATTCTCTATTTTCTTCGAGTCCATGCATGATGCAACCTATTTATACATGTGAAGGAAGCTCTAGAGAGATGTTGAAGGTGAAGGCATTGCCAACGATCATTCTAATCTCTACCCTCTCTCCTTCATTTTACTTTGAGAAGAAACTGCTTCTATAATAATCCATTTTTGTTTTGGCTTAGCGTTAACATCGATGGCAACGACCCTCTCTTTACCACCATCATTCAACTCAAAAATGAAATGAATGGTCTTGTAAGTTCTTTGATGGTGGCTCATCTCAAAACAAGTTTTTGAAAAGGCATATATGTGCGAGAAAGATGAAAGAAAGCAAAAGATGGAGGCTTTGCTTTATGGAAACTAGAGAGAGATGTTAATGGGATCATTGATGGTGACCGAAGAAATTGAAAATACACATCAAGAATGTGAGATGGAATGATGGAGATTGAGTTAGCAGAGCTTACTCTGTTTTAGATTGTGAAACAGAGCATGCTCCATCTCCTTCATCACTACATTTTCTACATGGTCCCTCGAGCCTAGTCCTCTCTCTATCTCCAATTCTACCTCTCATTCTCTAGTCACCTCACCAATGTGTTATAAAACTAGAACCAATAAGAAATTGAAATGAAAGAAATGAAGAACACAAGAGAAAATTGAAGAAAAAGTAGGAGTGATTCTTATTCATTTTTGGTTATTACAAATGTGTATACATCACCTCTATTTATGGGAACCCAATAATGAAGACTAACCACAAGAGTTACAAATATATAAAGAAGAGAATTAAATGATGTAATTGTTCAATAAAGGTTATATAAAATAAATACTAGAAATCTTTCAATTAGGGTCATGGGATATAATGTCATTTGATATGGATGAAATGTAAAAAGTTGGGTGTTATGAACATCTACACCTAATTATTGTATTCATAACAGTATAGAAGTTACAGGTTAGCATGAGGTTGGCTCTTTTTTTCTTTTCTTTTTTTTTCCCTTGCTCAAACCACCAACTCCGGCCCCCCAAAAAATAAAAAAAAAACAAAAAAACAAAAGTCTAGCCTTATCAAAAATAAGGGAAAAATGCGTTAGGCTCTTCTTTTAACATCTTATAAGTAATGGGTGATCGATGCAAATATTTTTTTGTAATTGTATATAATTCTACATTAATCCTTTTCTTTTTAAAATCCAGGTATAATAGAAATTTCATACTCTTGAATTTCCCTCAATTATTAATTATTAATTTAGTCTATCAAATTTAATTTTTATTGATTATATTATTTAAGTTTACATCGATTAGTGATTTAATTTTTATTATTTAAAGAGAAAGTAACATCATTAATTTACTTATACAAATAACGGATAAGTTGGCATCCATGTATATTAATAAAAAAGAATTCCAATTATTTAAATAAAAAAGAAACAACTCATAAATTTAAAAAAAACAGTGTATAGGAAAATAAAGGTAAATAAATAAAACATGAACATTAAGGATGGGAAAGAAGAACATAAAAAAAAAAGAAGAAGCTAATTTTTGTTTATTTGGCCAAACATACATGTTGAGTCATCAATATACTTTACTATTAGATTAATTTCAAGGTCAATTTGTGTTTCAAAATTTTAAAAAACTAACATGATAATTTAAACAAAATATAAAATATTATATTGATAAAAATTAAACTTATGAAATTAAATTGACAACAACGCGAGGCATTAAACTAAATGTTTATATTATCGCTAAATATAACATCTATTTTAGGTGTATTGTTGAACTTGGTCAAAGCGGATTTGGTGTGAATTTTTGTTTTATAGTTTTGTTGGAGTTATATAATATAGTAAAATATGGGCATATAATTATGACCAGTGAGGTATATTAATATCAGGTGCTCCTTTCTTCTTTTTTGATAAATAAGAAACAAACAAAACAAACATCAAATGAAAACTAAACTCCTCCATGAATGAAGGAATAGAGTCACCAGCCACTACGTGAAGACCCAGGGGAGAGATAAGGCACGTTTCGCTAAGGAATCAGCTTCTGAGTTGAACTCCCTTCCAATGCATCTCATATCAACCTGCCAATCTTTTTGAAGTATTTGTTGAATTTTTCAGCAATAAGCTCTCGATCTTCATGAAGGTCGTAATTATTGGCTCTTAATAGAGACAGTGCTTCATGACAATCACTATAGATTCTTACATGCTCCTTTCTTCTTAATGAACTAAATGAGGAAAGGAAAATATTATATAAAAGCAATTGCCAAGTTGTGATGTGTTAGTTTTGTTGAAGAGTTGTGATGGG
Organism: Prosopis cineraria; assembly: GCF_029017545.1. Classification (NCBI taxonomy): domain Eukaryota; kingdom Viridiplantae; phylum Streptophyta; class Magnoliopsida; order Fabales; family Fabaceae; genus Prosopis; species Prosopis cineraria. The sequence goes on from NW_026555344.1 coordinate 8,675,629, forward strand.
TTAGTTACTTAGTCACATGAATAATTAAAAAATTATGTGATTTGCAGAAATCAGGTCCAATTGGTCCAGATTAAACAAATGGAACTGAAATGTTTCGATTGACTTTAATTTATATATAATTTTCTATTAGATTAGAGGCACAACAAAGGATTTTAAAAAAACTAGAATCTTTTTGGCCTAAAAAAAAAACTAGACTTTGACTTTTGCGATGTATGTGACTTTTTTTTTTTTTTACTTGTACATAGATACTGTAAAAACTTGCTTGAACTATTTTCAAGTATTTATTAGAATCTTTAACCATTTGAAGGGTAAGTATAAAATAAAAAAAATGAAATTTTAAAATAAGTTATTTTGTGTAATTGTAATATGATACTTTATGTCAATTTAAATTTAAATAAAAATTTATTCTATTTTAAAATTGTTTTACCCAACTATATTAAAGGTACAAATAATAATTTATTTTTTACTTTAAAATATGTTTCTCCCATAATAGATTTAAAAAAGCAACACTTAAATTTGTGCTTTTCCTCCAATTGATGTGACGGAAACTTTAAAATTATGTTGAAGAAATTTTTTTTATTAAGTTCTATCTCATAATTAATTGAAGAAGAAAATTTATTCTACAACAAATATTATTAGATTTATCATTATTTGCTCTGTCTAAATTTCTAAGCAATATTTTTATTTTATAATGTATTACCCTGATGCATACTAAAAATTATAAATATTTTTTTAAATTTAGCGTATCATGCAAAATAAAATTAGCTTACTTTCTTTAAGAAATTTTTTGTCAATGCATCATGAGAAACATAAAACATGTATCATAATGAATTAAACAATATAATTTATGTCATAATGATATTTATAACTCATAATTATGGCCAAAAGTAAAAAATAAATATGAATAATGATTTTAAATTGAGCAAGTAGAAATATTAATATTATAGTACTATTATTAATCATATATATATATATAAACGTGCCTATAATGATAAAAATAATGACCAAGAGAAGTTTAGGATTAGGAGGTGTGCAATGAAAAAAAAAAATCATCAATCTCAAAGGATTAAATTTGAAGTACGTGATGTTGGATATAATGATTTGTGACATTATGTGTTAGTTTAAGTTTTGATGATGATAAATATAAAGAATTTAACTATACTTATGCTTAATGCTTTCTTATATATAGGTTTTTAACTATGACTATGGAATAAGTGTTTTAAAGTGTATTTACTTATAATGTTTCATATTTTATGAGATTTGAAAAAATAATTTGTGTGCGTTAAAGTTATTTTATACTGTTATAATTTTTCTTATCTTGAATTGATTCTATATTCAAAGTGTTCATATATTATCTTACATAATTTGAATATATGCATATTGATACTTGGACTAATAATGTTGTTCATGGCATATCATTTAAGGTTGTCTAATGTAAAGATGAGAGTAAACATGAAGAGGAACAAAGTTAAAGTTATTATTGGCATACTACACTCATGATTGAAAAACATAAAGAGAAGGATGATCCAATATGAGCTTAAAAAGAATGAAAACATCATATAAGCTTAGATTACCTTGAAAGCCTTAGACTTGATAGCTATAATATCATTAGGCTAGAAGTTTGATAGCTATAAATATCATTAGGTTAGAAGTCTTTGTGTTAAACTCAGTGATTTAGATATAAAGTATTGACTCAAGATATCTTAAATCAAAAATACATTTTAACTCTTAAGATAAAAAGTGAGATATAGTTTTCTATAATCATGATTTTCATCTTTCATCACATATATCTCACAAAGGTTGAAATGTTTTGATTACTAATTCCATAAATTTTTTTAAATTTGTTCTATTTACTTAAAATAGATTTAAGTTAAAAAATTCATGAACACTTGAAGTCAAAGCTTTGAAACATGAATTGTGTAGAAAATTAGTTTTGACCTTTTACCATGTTTCATATCATATCTCTTACTTCAAAGAAAATTTTAATGTAAAATATATCTCATTTGAAAATAAACTCCAACAGCTTTTCAATAATAGTTTATTTGTTCAAAATGGAGTTTTTTCTTAGAAAGATATGAACTTTAGAAGTTGAGTGTTGAGATATTGATTCTGCACAGATCTTAGTCTTGACCTTCATACACTTTTTTAATCATGTCTCAAAATATATGTTCAATTTGAATGTGAAACTTATTCATTGAAAACTAAACTTCAATATCTTTTCAAAGATATATAATTTATCAAATTGAGAGTTGTATTGAGTGAATTAGAATATTATGAAGTTGTGTTCAGTGGAGTTGCTAAACCACGCGTGAGAGCAGCAATCAATCACGCATAATTTAGCACCAGTGCTCAAACTTGTGTGAGAGCACTTCTGGACCACACATGAAAATGCATCCAAAAGCTCATTGTTGCATTAAATAAGCTCTATGTGCTAAACCATACGTGATTCTACCTGTCCTACACGACAATAACCTTTAGGAGCTTTAAATAAGCTCTATAAATCAAATCACGTGTGATATGTCATTTTTGCTTGAGAAACCTCCAAAGCACGCGTGAATTAGCACTTGACACTCACAAGAAAATGCACTAATAGTTATGTTCATTGTGTAATGTTTCCAAACGGTCATTTGATATCTCTAACACATATTTCACTCCATAAGTTATAAATTCAACATTCCAAACTGATTTTAATATGAGATCAGCCTTAGAAACTATTGAGTTGTGAAATTTATGATCATATTACTTTTGTTATATAAAAAGCATCATTTTTGAGCCAATATCATTTATATCTTTATCTTTTAAGTATTAGAGCTTCATTGTACTCATTATTATTCTTAAAAAAGTTTCAATTGAGTAATTTACATATTTAAAACCTTTGTAAATGTGAGGGAGAGATTTTCCTTATAATCAATAGAGGTTGTTCTCTTGTAAAAAAAAGCTCACTAGTAAAGTAAGTTATTGTAAAGGCTTACAAGTGCTTTAATTAAATTTGTGGATGTATTGAGGTGACAAACACCCACTCAAGCTTGTGTTATAGTAAAGAAATCTCAAATAGTTACTTGGAGACTGGATATAGGCTCAAGAAGAGGAGTTGGACTAGATAAATTATTGTTTGCAATCTCTCTTCCCTTAACTTTTTATATTTTCAGCAACCTTAGTAAATGCTACTCTCTCTATTAAAAAATGTAAGGCATTTTTAATCAAATTTTACCCCTTAATAAAGTAATTATCCCAACTAACCCTATCTTTTTTATATTTACCTTTATTAAACACCCTACAATAAATATAAAGTCATTATCAATAGGGGTACTTTTGAAAAAAGGCAATGATTATACTTTGAAAGACTAAAAATGCCTTACATTTTTGAATAGAGAGAGTATGTTTTGGTGTATGAAATTGAATTTGATATTTTTATTTGCTCTTACTCAAACTTGCACTTAGAAATGCTTTTAAACATTCATACACATATTGAAATTGTGAAAACAACTTTTGCATTCTTACATACATAGTTTTGAACTCAAATTTTTCAAAATCTTCTTTCACAGTTTTGTTGAAAAGGATTTAAAAAAAATTAAAATTTTCTCAAACATCCAATTCACCTATCTCTTGAGGGTTTTTGCCATATCTAACACATGATTGCAATGTTTTCAGTAGGTTTTTAAGTTGTGGTATACTTGTTTATATTACTAATAAATTTGTTACCTCAAGTATATTAAAAATATCCACAATAACTTATTTTATTTTTACATATATTATTATCTAACTTGTTACTTCTGTGTAAACAATTTGAATATATCCTATGATGCGTTATTCTCACATAAATTAAAATTTAAATAACAATATATTCTACTTTATATTTTTTTTTTTTAAAATAAAACTATATTTCATAAGTTAAAATTTGAAGTTTATGTATTATTGTATATAAATTAAAAATAAATAACTCGTTATATTTTGAATTTTTTCCTACATATATATTAAAAACATAAATAACATCGGATTTAAACTCTCTAAATTGAGATATGTAAATTTTATTGATTTTTTTAAATATTTTTATTTTTTTATAAAATATAAAATTTGTCTCTTTCTTTCTTAAAAGGAAAGCGCCGCATATTTACATATTTTAAATTTAAAGAATTTAAATCCTAAAAAATTATATATAAAAATTTGTTACCCATGTATATTAAAAATATAAAATATGTTTATACATATTATTCTGATATAAATTAAAATATTAAAAATAAAGCATTTATCTTATAATTTGTTATTTATTACACCCTCAAATTTACAAACTGATTTTTCACAAATTAATAATTCAACAAATCATTTTTTTTCTCATTGAACTCTTATCATACCCTTATCATGGTAGAAAAATTTCTACATGATACATCCAAGACAATATACCACAGGTCTTAAAATATCTTAAAAAACAATTAGAACCATGAGGGACAGACAGGATCCTCATGGCATGATATTCAAATTGGGTCATGAATCAAGAGGGACAAACACAATTCTCATGGTCATAAAATGTATTTAATGAAAAGAATTAGAGTTTACATGTTGTCAAAATAAGAAATGTCCTAGGTTGGTACAAGATACATTGAGAGAGGCAACGTAAAAGATCTCATACACCAAAGAACTCTCTCCTGTAAAAATATTAACCATGGGGAATGAGACTTAAAAGTGCTAGTAATCAAAAATTAATATGTAATGATGCATGTGGATGTAACTAATCATGCGATTTTTAAGTGGCCACACAAAAACATTTAATCGAACAATATTTCCAAACAAATCGAACAAGTATTTAATTGCATGACTGCACCTTACATCCTTCTTTTGCCATGCTCGGACGCCAAATCACCCGGCCAAAGGTGAGTTGGACCAAGCGACACACCACTCATTGGGTCCAATGAGGGCTTACCACGTGGTAATAATTAACTGAACAGAAATTCCCATTAACACCATACATTAAAATACTTTGACAAGTCATGCATCATTCAAATATCCAAACAGGAATATATCCGAACAATAATATCTCATCATGATAAACAAAAATAAATTTTTAACCTACTTGACAATAATTTCAAACAAGTATATACAGTATTTATTTTTAATAATTCATAATTTTTTCAAACAACAAAACAACACATAACTATTCACAAACACACCCATCACAACACATTAATAATGGTTACCTTGTGTCTTGAATAACAAGTTCCCCTTCACAACTCCTTTTTCACCACTATTTTTGTCAACACAATCTACATAGTTATTTCATAATACTATATATTAATTTTACATTAAAATAAATAACTCTAATTTAAAGAGTTAGAAAGTCTTAGATCTATAATCCATATTAACACTAATTTAAGATTTATGCCTCATTTAACTTCTTAAATTCTTTTCTAAAATTCTCGTACCCTAATAAAGTATTTTTAAGCCTCAAATCACTTCTAGTATCACAATTTCATCCTTCTATATTCTAAAAATTCATCTAAAAATAAATTAAAAATTTCAAAATTATCCTGAAGCCTCAAATCACTTTTCTATAACCTCAAAAATACCTATTCATACTTAAATAAATATTTAATAATCAGGGGTTCATCCCTACATCTCAGATTCAATATAAATTCAACCATATAGATCTAGAGTTTAACTCAAAAATTCTTAAACATGAGTTTCAACCTCAAAAAAATATTCTATAATATTTATTATATCCCTATAAGCTTTAACCTATATTTTTAATCCATCATATCATCATATTAACTATCCTATAGAAAAATTCTAATCAGAATATTTACTCTATTCTACAAAATAATCATATCACTAGGAAGCTAATATTATTTAGAAAATAACTATAAAATTAATTTTGTACTTAAATAATTTTTTAAATGCTAATCTAAACAGAAAAGTTGGAACATACCTGAAGAAAAGAAAAATAATCCCCTTACGAGAAGACGCCGAGCAACGTGAGAGGAAGAGAGAAAAATAATATAAAAATGAGATTTTAGGTCCCACAATTATATTAAAAAAAACTATAGGTCTAAATTTAATTATTCAAACATTTGAGCCATTACTTGCAATTTTCAAAAATTGCACCTTGGGCCATTAGTTACAATTTTTACAAATTGCAAAAATATTTCTTTTTGCTTCCTACTGTGTCTCCTCGCCTGTGCCTCCTCCTTTTATATGTGAGGAGGCACCTCACCTTCCACATCAATTTGATGTGGGACTTTTACAGTGCCCTTTTTTTTTTCTTTTCTTTCTTTTTTTTAACTCACACACACATAATTTTTTTTATTTTAAATTTTAAAATTATATCTTAAAAAAATATTTCTAATATAATTTTAAACCTAAGTTTTTAATTCATAATTAAATTTCTAACCATATTATTATTTTTGCATAATCTCAAATAATACAAATTCCTATTATTATCATTTTTTTTAAAAAATCAGGATGTTACATTATTTAACTTTATATTTTATTGTACAATTTATTATTTTATACTTGTACAAAATACAAGCAAAAAATAATATATTTTAGATTAAAATGTATAAAACTCATAAACTTTAAAATAGGTGCATATGACACTCTCATATTTAAAAATTTAAAATTAACCCCTCAATCTTTAATTTTATTTTTTAAAACCCTACTATTAATTATATTATTTTTTTTAAAGGGTTAAAATGTCATTTAACTAAAAATATTATTAAACAAAATATTACTTCTCTGCTTAAAAATATAAGACTTTTTTAACTGAATCTCACTCTCAATAAAGTAATTATCTACTTTTCAATTAACTCTGTCTTTTTATATTTACCCTTATTAAACACCCTATAATAAATATAAAGTCATTATTAATAGGGATACTTTTGAAAAAAGGTAATGATTACATCTCAAAAGACTAAAAATATTTTACATTTTTTAACATCCAACTCTTTAAAAAATGTCTTATATTTTTGAATGGAAGGAGTATATTGTAGAACTATGTGTACTCAATTTATTATATTTTTTATGTAGTTGAGGAACTGATAGTAAAAAAAATGTTATTATGATTGTATAAAATGTTAAATATTTACATTTATATTATTTTTATCTATTTTTTTAATTAATGGTACATAGTTTTATTGTTTTAAATGATCAATTTTTATTTATATTTTTAGGTTAGATTAATATAATGCACATGGCTAAAATATTTAAAATTTTAAATATTACTAGGTTAGATTAATTTATCTTTTAGTATAAGAAAACTATGAACTATTGATAACAAAAAATGGATAAAATTAATTCAAAATTCAATATTTAAAATTTTATACGGTGATAATAATATTTTTTTTTGCTATCAATGCCTCAACTTTCTAAAAAATATAAGAAATTGATTAGCCATAGTTCTGCAATATAATGTTTTGTTTAATAGCATTTTTTTAATTAAATGGCATTTTAGCCCTTATGAAAAAGCAATATAATTAACAGTGTAGACTTTAAAAAATAAAATTAAATATTAAGAGGCTAATTTTAAACTTTTAAAAGTGAGGGAGTCATATATAATTGCTTTTAAGTTCAAAATTTTTTTATGCATTTTATGTTATTAATTTTCTTTACCATGAACCCCACATTTTTATGCTTCAACTACTTTTAATCTTATATGTGCTATTAATTTTTTACCATGAACCTCACATTGATTTTTTGGATTAATGAGCATTTTGAACCCTAAAGTATTACGTGAAAAGAGCACTAGATCTTGAACTCCAAACTTGTGCAAAATAAATCCTAAACTTCTAAATTTATAACAAATTATCCCCATCATTAACTCACTATTAACACCATTACTAGTCATTTAGTGGAGCCCAGTCAGAATGTTAACATGGTAGTCTCTTGTTGATGTGTCATTTATTAATGATCACCACAGATCCTAAATTATTATGTGAGTAGCATTTTGAACCTTGAACTTTGAGATTAAGAGCAAATTACCCTACTATTTATGTGTAGACTTAGGGGTGTGCAAAATCAAAGTGAGCCAAATTGAGTTTGATCTATTCAATTAGATTTATTCAGTTTAAATGGTCGGTTCAATTTTTTTTACAAAAAGTTCAATTTAAATGGTTCAGTTCGATCTGAGTATTACAAAACCGAACAAACTAAAATTATATATTTTATAAAATATTATTTATAAGTATTATATATATTTATAAATAATATAATTAATTTATATTTTTAATGGTTATTTTTATTTTTACTGATATTTAGGGGATAAGAAATTCAAGTAGCCCAATCCTAAACTCTAGCTCCATCTATTCCCTCTACTTTAGCGCTTTACCTCAACTTAGGAGGGCTTCAAGAGTTCAAACTTCGTCCCTTTATCTCCAGTCACCCACTCAGGTCCCTTTCTCCGTTGTCTCTGTGGTGCGCTCAACTCTCCCTTCTTAATTGTCTTTGTCCCTTTAGCTCAAGGAGACGACTTCTCCATCTCTGTTTTCTTTTTCCTGTTTGTGCCTTGGACAACAACTCAGCAAGATATGTTTGTTCGTGTAGCTTTTAATGTATTGTTCACGTCCCTCTTCTCTATTTGATTTATTTTGATCTCTACTCTTTTGGTTCAAATGTTTACTCATAGTGTTCAAATGTTTACTCATGGTGAAACTGTTTAAGGAGACAACCAAAATAAGTAACTGAATTGAACTATTAAACTTTGGAAATTTTAGTTTAGTTTATCTACATACTTCTGTTTGGTTCAGTGTAAATTATTGCTATTTCTTGGTCCGTCGGTTTCCTCAAAATATGACTAAATTGAACCATTGAAACTGATGCTTACTCTTAAGTAGATCGTTGATTATTATGTGGACCAAATTAGTCTTAGCGTGATCTATCGTTGTGAACACATCGTTGGTCGTGGTGAATGATCGATGATTTTGTGAGTTTCCCCCTTTTTTTGCAATATTTTTCAAACAATTAGTATCTTATGCATCCATATACTTTATAACTCTAATTTAGTCTTATTTTAAATAATTTTTATTTATTTAATAAAAAAAACTTGGAATCCTATTTCTAAAAAAATACAAGTATAAGAGGATTTTACAAATGATGGATGCAAAAGCTGATAATTTCATCAATGAATTTTAAACCCAAATTAATCAGTTAATTAAAATCCTATGAGATCCATGTGATATTTTAACAACAAAACATGATATTAATTTTACTGATACATATTGATGGATAGTAACCATGAACAGTAACCATGCTTTTTTTTTTAAAAAAATAATCCTTGTGAGACCCATAACAGAAAAGGTAGATGTAAGACCTATAATTTAATTTTATCAGCTTAAATAATAAACTATTTTGTTGAATATGTAATATTTATAAAATAATATGCAAAATACTTTTTATATCATTATTACTGTTCATTCAACTGTAGATGAACAATAACAATGATATGCTTTACATATATATATATATATATATATATAATTTAATTAATATATAATAAAAATTTATATAGATTGGATATTTATCAAAAAATTACTTGACTTGTTAATTGTAAACTAGTATTTTACCCCACGTGATGCACAAATGTTAAATAAAGAACAAAAAAATTAATATTTTTTAAATATATATATAATTTTAAAAAAATTATTTTTTATTTGTCATTTTTATATGAAATGCAAGAGGAGTGAAATGATAGGGAGGGGAGCACTGGCTCATATAAAAATGTTATTGTGACTCATGAACAATTTCAAACTTACGCGCTACTCACACGACACAAATGAAAGTGCATAGAGGAAAATACAAAGGAACATATACCCAATTAACAAAAAGTTTTTTTTATAGGAAAACAATTGCAACTATGGACAATACAAATGGATATCTGAAAGGGAAGTACCTCCAGTTAAAAATAGATATTTAGAATATTTTTACCTTCAATATGTTCTTCCTTTATCCATATTTTGCACAACAAAATTAGTAGTAATGATTTGAAATAACAATTTAACTTCATTGCAACGAAATGAAGTTATGATTTCGAGATTAGCACTAAACTTGTATTCTAACAGCATAAATGAGAAAACAGAACCAATCCAATCTCCACTTTATCATTGCTAGCTTTCACTTTATAGTCCAATCCAAGCTTTTATTTCTATCTCATATATTGCATAGAAACTACAGAGATACCTCATACTATTTAGTGTTAAAAAAAATGAACAATATATGCATATAGTCTAACTAAACTGGTAAAGTAAATTTTGAGTTTAAGATATATATTGAGTTTAAGATATTAAGTTTACACATTTAGTCTGGACACCAGACACAACTTTAGTACATATCAATTTTATTTGTATTCATGAAGAAGCTTTGGTTTGTACATAAAAAATTCAAAAGTCACCTATCCTCAAGTAGCTAGGATGTTCAAAAGTACAGCAAATGTGACTCTGAGCCAAAAGTCAACCATCCTCAAGTAGCTGGGATATTTAAAAGTACGGCAAATGCCAAAGCTTCATTGCTTCAAAAGATAGATTCTTAGTTGACATTTACTCTTCTATTTCAATCTTGATTTTTTGGCTTCCTTTAGCATCCATGAGTGAGAGCGTGGTATTGGCTAAGAGAAGTGTTTTGGTGGGTTGAGTGTTGGCTTCCTCCTTTTTAATATCCAAAATAAAGTTAGTGCTCGGTGCAGTTTCCGTATTCATGGTTTGGGCTTTGATCATAATGCTGGTTGTAAATGAAGGGTTGGGGAATAATGGCTTGGTTTAGTAGACATATGGTGTAAGTTCCTTAGAAGACACTTCCCATTATATTTATAATGATAACAGATGGAGAGCAGGATGTTTAAATTTGAATTGTTTACAGGGAAAAGTAGAAGACTCAAGTCATATCCGGACAAAAAATATTTGTTTTATTGGCTGAATTGAGTTTTCAAGTGAAATAATGATTTAGTTAAAAAAATACTTTATTTTCCCCCTCTCATTTAATTAATTGATGGTGTTTTTATTAATGTTTTTGAAACTGGATTCTCTATTTATCTTTTAATATAATGCAGTGGCAATTTAAGCTTGAAAGAAGGTTTGAGAGATTTGCTTTTTAGGTTTCGAGTGATTTTGATGGAACCCTATTGTTCAACACATAAAAAAAATACAGAAGTAAAATAATAGAACAACCAACATATCAAGGAAAATGCTAAGGTTTGATAATAATAGTTTTAAAAGACTAAATCAATATTACAAAGACACTTTACTGATTTAGAACAAACCCTATTCCCTACAGTAGCCAAAATATTCAACAAAACAATAGCAATGCAATGCTGTCAAGCATGTCCTCTGGTTTTCAAGAGCTAGTGTCTCCTCTCACTCACTATCAAAACATGACATGCCCTTCAAAAGACACAATTGACTACTATAATCCCAAAAATACCTTGCACAATCCTTAACATCATTTTCTACTAAGACAGACCTAATCTTTCAAGCACACACTAAGTCTGAATAGCTTTCCTCTTACAGTTAAGAATAGCAAAGTCAACATTCAACCCTTCCTAAAGGTGTTGCTCCTTTTTCTTGTATTTTCCCTCCTTAATTTGAATTTGACGATATCTAGATTTAAGGTCCAACTTTTGAAAACACCATAGCTTCTTCCAATTCATCAAGCAACTCATTAATGTCATCAATTGGAAATTTAGCTAGCACTATAATCTTGTTCAAGGCTCTATAGTCTATACAAAACCTCCAACTCCCATCTTTTTTCTTTATTAGTAAAATCAAACTTGACTAAAGGCTGTTGCTTGGTTGAATAATTTCAGTCTTTAGCATGTCCTTCACCATATTCTTGATTTCATTCTTTTGTAGATGAGGGTATTGTTATGGCCGTATATTCAGTGGTTGCTCTCCCAGTTTGATCTTAATAGCATGATCTTTTGCTCTTAGAAGGGGTAATCTTTCAGGAACTTAGCATACTGATAGTAAATTTTGCAGCAATCTTTCCACCTCTGAAATCATTTGCATTGCCTTTCCTTTGTCTCTTACCATTCTATCAAACTCTATCAAAAATCCTTCTCCCTTCTTTGTCACTAACTTGACTAAGGACTTCAAAGTAGCCTAACTTTTTGATAGTATGGGATCTCCTTGTAAACACACTCGTTGACCCTTCTCATTAATCTTCATGGTTAGTAGACTCCAATTTACTCTCACATCGCCTATTGATTTTAGCCCTTCCATCCTTAATATAACATCTATTACATTTAAAGGAAAATGGTAGAAAGTGTGGATTATATTGAGGCCTCAAACCTTTAGGTGGAGATCCTTGCAATGTTGCTTCTTCTTCAAAGAGTATTCGTCTTCCACTGTGATTGTATATTCAGCTATCTCATCTTTTGGAAGCTCTAATTTACTATGCATTCTTCAAGATAAAATTATGGGTGGCATCACTATCTATCAAAATCACGATCTCTTCTTCTTTGATTTTTCCCTTTACTTTCATGGTGTAATTGTCTCCAAGCCTAGCAATGGAATTTAGAAAGAGTCCCATTTGTATGGCTACCTCTTCCTCTGTAATATTCTCATCTTCATGCCCCTGCTTAGGTTTATCACTGTCGACTTCCTTAGTTGAGCCCATCTCTATGAGTAACATTTAGAAGTGTTTGTTTTGGTAGTGGTGATTATGATCGAATTTATCTCTGCATTTAAAGCAAAGACCTAACTCCCTTCGATGAGCAATTTCTACATCAGATAATCTTTGAGTTGCTCTTGATTTTCTCATGGTTGAACTTCTAGAAGCATTGCTGCTAGCCTTCAAGTCATACATTCACATTTCTAGACATTTTGTAGAGTCAGGCGGTGCATTTGTAGTATATGTGGGCTTACTAATTTCTAAAATGTGGGTTACCTTAGATAAATAGGATTGGGTCGAAACAAGTTTTGGCCCATTTTGTAATCTCTGAATTCAAGTAGCCTACAAACTTCTTTCTTCCTCCAGTAATTAGTTTTGTTCCTCAACACATAGGGTAGTATCGAACACCTCTAACAAAGATAAGGTGTTCGACAATTTTAGTTCATCTTTTATTTTTGTTTTCAATCCAGTCTTGAATGTGCCTATTAAGTATTCCTCTAATGCCTCCTTTAACGGCGCCGATAACCTCTCAAAATCTTTTACATATTCCAAAACTGTCTGCTTTTGTTTCACTGAGAATAACAATTCATACTCCCCCCTCGATGAGAAGAGTGGAAACGGTGCTGCAACTCTCATTTTAATTTGACCTAGTCTCACAGAGGAGTTCTTTGTTCAACCCATTGGTACCGATTTAAAGCTTTTCCTTTAAGGCAAACCACCGTGGCTTTTAACTTTTCTTGACCAGTTGTGGCATTGATAAAGAAATATCTTTCTACTAATGATTTAAAAACCAGATCAAACCAGATGGTCGGACTGTCGATCGGTTAGGTTAATGGTTCGATCAAGCTAAAAAAACCATTTAAGGAGTTGGGCCAAATCAAGCTGCTTTAAACTGGAGGTTAGATTTGGAACTAAAATCAAGTCGGGAACCTGTTTAGGTTTTCAAAAATTGGATTGTTCAAAAAATGCCCCTTTTTTTATTTTTTTGTCAATTTTTTTTTAGAAAATGACTTTTTTTGATCGTTTAATATTATATTATATCATGTGGCTTATCAAATCATTATAAACTTAAAATATTTAGTTTTATTTTTAAGTTAAGTAGCAATTTTATATTTATTTCTTAAATTTAAATTATTATATACATATATAATTTTTTAATTTAATTATTACATCATCGGTTTGACCATTAGTTAAACCCAGTTGAACAATGCAAACCATGAATCGCTAACCTTTTTGGTTCAAAATCTGGTCTAGTTATGAAAACATTTCTTTCTACTCAAAAGAGCCACCCCAATGAGTCTTTACCAATAAAAACATGTAGTTCTAATTTTCTATACTTTCTTGTCTCCTTCTCATCGTGTGCATGATTACTTAAAGCTTCTTCGTGTTCACTTGACTCTTATTTTGGGGTACACATCTCGACCATATTTTTTGTGTGTTTGCTCTAAGGTCTTATTCACCTTCTGCACCATTTCTTTAAAAGAGTTCATCTCTTTAGTTAACCCACCAATGGTCTCCCTCAACTCTTGTATTTTTGGTTCAATAAATTGCACGTGCTCACTTGTTGGGTTGATCAAAATAGTCTTAAGACCTTATTACTCTGATACTAAATGATGAAACCTTGCTATTCAACACACATAAAAAATACAAAAATAAAACAATAGAATAACCAACAGATCAAGCGAAATGCTGAAGTTTGATAATAATAGTTCTAGAAGACTAAATCAATGTTACAAAGATACTTTACTAATTTAGAACAAACCTATTCCCTACAACAACCAAAATATCCAATAGAGTAGTAACAATGTAATGCTATCAAGCACGCCCTTTGGTTTTCGAGAGCTAGTCTGTCCTCTCACTCACTATCAAAACAAGACATGCCCTTCAAAAGACACAACAATCTATTATTATCCCAAAGTACCTTGCACAGTCCCCAACATCATTTTTTGCTAAGACAGAGCTAACCCTTCAAGCCCATACTAAGTCTGAATAGCTTTCCTTATACGGTAAAGAATAGCAAAGTCAACATTCAGGCCCTCCTAAAGGTGTTGTTCCTTTTTCTTGTATTTTTCTATTTCTCCTCTTATAGGTTTGTAGCTTCCTATTTCTCCTTGTATAGGTTTACGCAGTAAAAGAGATTCCATTAGATTATTTTTTTTAAACATATTCTTTGTTTTTAGCTTGAAAGACAGGACCCACTCTTTTCCAGTTTAGGATGTTAGTCGTGATGAATTCAACAACTTGATGCGAGGTAGCAGGTCAAGACGTCGTTGTCAACATTCCTCTATTGAGCTAGGAGGGTTTTCACTTGACCAAATGCCAAATGATATCTTATTTATAGTAGGTTACTTGGTTTCTACATCTTCTTTTTAGGATTACAAAGCTTTTTGACATACTTATAGAGTTTTGGAGAATCTCAGAAGATATTGTGTATCAATGCTTGCGAATTGAACGTATGCCAAGGGTGAACTTTTGTCAAAGTCATTACATCATTAAAGTTGAACGAAAATGTGTTTAAGTTGGTAATTATGATGCTCTTTATAGGATGGGTGTTAAGTAGTCTTTTTTTCAGTGAGTATGGTAGGGAAGTTGTGTTTTATATGTTATTTTGTTCTGTTAGAGCTAGGCATGGTCAGGCCATGTATGCTTTTGGATTGTTGGTTCTTGATAATGGTAATAGATATAAAGATGATCCATGATGTGAGATAGTGTTCAAATGGCTAAGAACGTTTCGACAAGAATGACAAAGATGTGATTTTAGTGTGCTTTTAGTTAAGATTGCTTGGTATGGTGGTCCGGGTTTCAAAGAACTAAAAACGTGCCATTCTTTGTAATAGATATATGTGTCCGAATGCATGAAGAATAAGGAATGGCATAGGAGTATTTTTGGAAGAAGATGATGATGAAGAACATGATCTGTTGATGTGTGAACTATGTAGATGGGATTATGAACTATTATGGATGCATTGCAAACTAAGGTTGTGCCCCTGGTAGTGGTAATAGCTTAAGATATTAGTTAGTAAGGGAAAGTTGAAGTGTTTTATGGTTGTTACTATGTCCCATCGAAGCTGTTTAAGGTCTTCTGTTTTGTATATGTGCATATGACGATACATGAAGTATCTTTGCTGGTTTTGTAGTGATATATATATATGTATGTATGTATGTATGTATGTATGTATGTGTGAAGTAACTTGGGATCCTATTTAAAAAAAAAATTCAAGTATAAGAGGATTTTATTAATGATGGATACAAAAGTCAATGATTTTATCAATGAATTTTAAATTTAAATTAACTGATTAATTAAAATCCTATGAGACCTACATGATATTTTAACAACAAAATGTGATATTAATTTTAGTGATACATATCGACGGATAGTAACTATGGGCAGTAATCATGAATACAAACCATGAACCATAACCATGATTTTTTTTTAAAAAAAATATCCTTGTGAGATCCATAACAAAAACAGTAGATGTAAGACCCATAATTTAATTTTAGTGGCTTACATAGTATACTATTTTTTTTTTGAATATGTAAGATTTATAAAATAATATACAAAATCATTTTGCTGTTCATTCAACTGTAGAGGAACAGTAATAATGATGTGCTTTACACACATATGTAATTTAATTAATGTTAATATAAATTTAAATAGATGGGATGCTTATTAAAAAATTATTTAACTTGTTAATTGTAAATACTTACTTACCAGAAGTGGTTAAATATTGAATTGTTTTTAAGTATTTTAATGACTTACTTTATTGTTCAACTATTTCAATTTTCAGCACTGTCCTATCAAATCGAAATGACAGTCAAGGTTGGAACCTCAGCTCACCATAGAAATGTATAGTTTAACAACTTTTTTGATATAAAAAAATTAAAATATTTAAGATTGACTCATTGACCCCTAAATGTTACTATAGATAATGTTGGAAATTTTTTTTAATTATACTAACATTTTTCCTTCTTTCTGAGAGGGAAATTGGCTGGACAATCATATATTGGCTTTGGCTAGGAAGGTCCAAATTGGGAAATTAAATGGAAATTTCATCTTCATCACCGAATTCGCATTGCGTGTTCGAACATGAACACCCCACTAAATACTCCATGTCTCAACAGTTCAACTTGCACCGAATATTATTTTTTAATCATTTTTATTATTATAAATTTATAAAAAAAATTACTTTTTCTATTATATATATATATATACACACACACTTGCCATATCATCCACTTTCCCTTCCGTTATTCTTTGTTCTTCTGCTGGGAACGAATTTAAGGAAGAAGGGGAATCCGAATCGCCGTCCCGTTGGTGTCTTGCGCATCAGAAGGGACGCTATCGGTTTCGGGAATCAAATCTCCAAGGTACTGCATCGATCTAATCCCCTCTTTCCTTTTGTTTGTTCGGTTTTGTTTCTTCAAATCTTCACCATTTTCTTTTGTTTTCTTCCGTCTTATCATTCAAATTTCTGGGTTTTCAGCATTACTTTCCGATTTTTCTTCCTGGAATCGATTTTCGCCCCCTTCGATTCCTTGCAAAGTCCTTGTGGCAGATCTGATCAGGCTCTTGGGTATTTCAGACACTGCATGCATGGGGTATGTCTTCTGATTTCATTCATAAATGATGGGGTTAAGCTTCTTTTCATTGTTGGTTTTAATTATAGTGGTACAATTCCGAATTCTATGGATTTTTATGCTTTCCTTGAAAATTGATCAAGTTATCAGGATGGATTAAGGATCCATATACCACCATCCTTCCAATTATGAAAATTAGATAAACTTAGCTAGACCTGATTGTTGGCTGGCTAACAAAGATGGGCACTTCATGAAAATGGCCGTTTGTGACTTTGTGTTTGACGCACACGTAGAACAGTTGTATTCGACTTTAGACACACGGGACACTTTTAATTAAAGATTTTAAATTTTGTTCTATATCCATTGGTCTATGTCAGTGTCTATGTTTCCTAGCCGGTTGGGCATCTTGCTCTATCGTACATGGCAAGTTGTTGGGTGGGTCGAACCATTTAAAAAATTGACAGAAGTCAGGCATCCAGCTCATGATCAGCTCCAACCGCCTCCAACCATTATGATGTTGCGAGTGATTGGATTTTTTTTTTGGATAAGTTTGGTCATCATCTGAGGTTTTAAATCATTTGGTCCTAGTAGGCTTTTATGTTATTATCACTTAGGTGGAAACAAAGTCTGTGCCTGCAGTGTGTAATAAGCTGTTAATGATCATCCTGGTCAAATAATAGTTCTAAAGGATGGGCATATTTGTCTGAGTGCTTGGCTCCCATGCTTAAGGACCACAGTAGGAATATACCCGTGAAGGAGAACATGTTCATGTGTCGTATTGTTTGCTTGAGAAATAAGTTGTAGACTCTGCATAATTCGGCTGCCCAACACTTTCAATTGATGTGTGTTTAAACCAAATTATTGACTGGTGATTAGATCGTCGTGTCTAAATATATGGTAAACTTTTTAGAAAATCCTTTGATTATGTTGTGATTCATAACAGAATTTAATGTTATTGTAACAGAGCAGTGGTTGTGTTGGATGCTATAAGAAGCCCACACTAATTACACTGGAACCTAAAGAAGTTTCAAAACAAGGCCAGGCTGTGAGGAAACGTAGTACGTCCAACGATTTCTGGACCACTAGCACGCATGATATGGACAATAGTGCTGTACAATCACAGGGAAGCATCTCATCAATCAGTGTAACAAATCAAGCCCCAGATCCTCATGGTAGTTCTGGCAAAACAAGCAACTCCACTGAATTTGTAAATCACGGTATTTTCCTATTGCTCATATTTTTCAAGGACATTAAGCATGAAACATCCTTTTCTTCTGTGTGTTTATTGACTTCTTTTCTGACAAGACTGAGCTAACAGAAGATGGTTGCCTGTGCTACTTTGCTCATGCATGTTTATTTGCTTTTTTTTTTTTTTTGGGGGGGGGGAGGTTAAGATTATGTCTCTGTAATATAAATACGTTTGGCTGCAGCCAAGTTATTCAAGGTAGGTTGAATGACCTGGTGATTTAAATATAGATTTTTCTTGTTTGTTCTAACTTAATCCAGGTGCCTTGGTTGCTTTGATTTAAAAATTGTTTTTTTTTTCTTGGTTTGGATAGCCTTTTTCCCTAGAGTAGCAGAGTCTTCTAGGTTACTGGCCGGGTTTAGTGGCAAGAATTTTATTCCGTCAATTTATCTCGGGTTGGCTGTTTATGTTCCTATATTAAGTTGTAATCCACGAAATTTTGTAAGTGAGGTGGTGCCTTGACTGATTTGCAATTTAACTTGGAAGCTAACTTATAAAACTTAATTAAGCACTGCAAAGTAAAAGCAAGAAAAAAATCACTTTGAATCTGTGGTTGCAGGTCTTATTCTCTGGAATCAGACTAGGCAACAGTGGGTAGGAAATAAAAAACCACAAATTCAGTCACAGCAGCTGCGAGAACCTAAACTAAGGTAACTTGAGTTGTTGGACTAGTTTCACTGGCAGCTTCCCCCCCCCCCCGCCTTGATCTTTAATCATTATGTTTTGGGAGCTGGGGTGGGGGTGGTGACTTGGTGTATCAACTTGCATCGGTTCATGCTATGATTGATGCTGCTTGAAAAATGAGAAGGAATCAAGTTTAAACTTGCATTGGAATGTCCTCTCAAAACAGTTGAATAGAAATAGATTTTAATTTTGACTGTAAATCTATTCGTCAATGAGTTTTCTTCTTGTCTTAAAACGTTTGCACAAAGTTTATAACAGGGGATCTTGAGGTTTTGTCATTGTGTATAATCTGTTCGATATAAATCAGGAAATAAAAAGGAGAAAGAAAAGAAAGGAAAAGAGGGAATAAATATTCCACCACCTTTCCTTTACGAGCTCATGGCTGAATGATCATGTAGCTTCAAAGTGTTCTCTTGAGAGGAGGAAAAGAGAGAAATGGCTCTTTTAAACTGGAAGCCTTGGCATATAACTATACAATTGATTGCAGCCTTGGTTATAAGGTGTTTAGCACATTTTTGAAATGTTAGCACTTTTATGCTCTGGAATACGCGGCATGATTCAAATGTGGGTAAATAGGATAGAATATGTGGCTTATGAACGATGCTTGTTTCAGTGAATATTTATGGAAATGTGTTTCTTGTATTTTGTCAGCACTTATTGTCTGTCCCTTGGCATATGGCTTTGCAGTTGGGATGCAACATATGAAAGTTTACTTGGGAGCAGCAAACCATTCCATCGGCCTATCCCTCTTCCTGTAAGCATCAAACTTCTGAATTATCATGTGGATCAAGATAAGAGAGTTTATCTGAGTGGCTTGTGGCATGTTGATAATATTGACAGGAAATGGTAGATTTTCTAGTGGACATCTGGGAACAGGAGGGCCTATACGACTGAATCACATGTCTGCTCACTCTGCTGTTTGATTTTAAATCCCTAAAACAATTAATTTTAGTTGTTGCTTCTATGATGATGATAGGAATGGGAAGATTGAGCTCACTGCATTTTGTACATCAATTGTAATGTTATCTGCCCCCTGTTATCTTTCAGTGATGAGGAATCTAATCATTTTCTCTTTGCTGCAACTTTGTAAGTGATGCCAATTGGTTGATCTTTAGTGATTAAAAGAGCCAGTTTTGAGGGGTTGAGAAAAACCTTGTTTTTCATGCTAGTAGGTTAGTGTTGCAGTTACTCTCCAAAACAACTTCCAATTTCTTCACTACTATGGGCCTTTAGGGTCTTTTTTTGGGCCACCTCACTAATTTTGGGTTATTTACTATCACTTCATTAAATGCTTACCAGGGTTTGATATCAACCAATGTTCTAACTGAACTGAGCATTCAACGGATCGGGATGTTAGTTTCATTGAACCAGGGTTGGACAGTTATTGGACCGTAATTAGACCAGTCTCAATTAAAATATATAGTTTTAAAGAATATGAATGAAAAAAAAATATTTATCCTTTTTTAATAAATCTTTAAATAGTTATTCATATCCTTATCATATTTTATATTTATAATCAATCCCACTAACATTATAGTTAACCTTATAATAAAATTATTTATTGTCCATTAAAAACAATCAAATCATCAAATGTATCACATTAATTGATTAATCAAATCAATACAAGCTTTTATTATTAGTTAAAATTACCATCAATCATGATGTACAGACACACACGCAACATTAAATAAAAACCAATCGCAAGATAAATGAAGGCATAAAATAACAGTTTTGGGTTATTGAAATTTTTTTGGATAGCTGTCATTGAATTTTCAAATATTGTAAAATAAGATTTTTTTTAAAAAAAAAAGAAAAATTGAAAACCATTTTTCTAGTACTTTTAGCTGTCCGCTTTTTGGTCGGTTATGGCATTCCCGACACCGGTTCTAGGTCAAGCCGGACGGTTTGATTTTAACAAGCTTGGTCACAATTATTATAAGTTTTTGGTGATTACAAATTTGGTGTTGTCAAGAAAAATAACGGCCTGTTATAATTTTGGGAGGAAATGATGGTGCAACGCAAGTTGTAAAATTTTACAATCATTTATACTGTAGTCAAATTATGTCCGAGGAAAGCACTATATTTGTCGTATAAAAGTATTATTTTATTTTTAATCATATGGTAAAACATCAAACAATTAATTACTATTGCTAATTACTAATTTTCCTAAAACATGTATTATAAAAAATTAATTAATTATTAATTAATAAGAAGTAAATTTAAAATAAGTAAATTTAATTAATAGAAATTGGATCTAACAGAAAAAATTAATTCTTTATAACATAATGAATCAATATTGGAATCTTTAAAAAAAAAATGATGTCTTCATTTCGTGTTTAATGGATCATACCTGTGTTCAATAAAAAAAAAATAGTCTAATCCCCTTTGGAACACACTCCTCTGTTCGGCCCATAATGCCTGAGAAGCACCAAGAAGTCTCGGGTGCTCTTATGAAATTCCATAAACATTTGCTTTTTAATGTGCCTTTTCCTACAAATCCTAGAACCTCTTGGAGACTTCTCAAAGCATCCATCTCTATTCTCTAACCACGTCTTTATTTAAAGCTGTCTCACTTCATCCCATCATCATCATCCACATCATAACCAACGACAAAACATCTCCTTTCAATCTCCAAGGAAAAAGTCCAATGGCTTTGGCTCGTTTCGCTCTGAAACAACTGCAGCGGAGGGTGGGATCTGCTTCTGCTTCTTCCACTGCGGAAACTAGGCCAGTAATCGGTGCTGCCCAGAACCTCGTAACCAGAAGCTTTTCTACTGAGAAAGCGAAATCTGATCAAACCACGGAGGTGACTGTGTCTGAAGGCAAGAAGCCGAGGTTATTTCCTAGGAGACAACGAAGAAGATGGCCATGGAGGAACGATGACAGAGACTTCCCGCCTGCCCTTAGTGGTACCTTCTTCTCTCTGCACCATTTACTCACAGTATATATTGATGTATCTCGTTAAGTTGACAAGAGATCATAAATTCACAATCTTCTGATGATGATCTTGTTTCAGAGTTCTTCCCATCTGGGCTAGGGAATGCACTGATGCAAGCGACAGAGAACATCAACAGACTATTCGAGAACATGAACATAACACCATGGTCATTGAGTGGGCGTGTGAAGGAGAGAGACGATCACTACAAGCTGAAGTATGAGATGCCAGGGATTCCCAGAGAGAACGTGAAGATCACCATTGATGATGGAGTTCTGAACATAAAGGGAGAGCACAGGGAAGAGAAACAAGAAGAGGAAGAAGACGAGTACTGGGCATCAAGCAGCTATGGGTACTACAACACGAGCCTGGTCCTGCCTGATGATGCCAAGACTGATGAAGTCAAAGCTGAGTTGAAGGATGGTGTGCTCACTGTTACGATCCCCAGAACTGAGAAGCCCAAGAAGGATGTGAAGCATGTGTCTGTTCAGTGATGAAGGATTAACTTGAGCTGCTGAATCTTTGTTCACTGTGTGAATAACCTGCGTTGTGTTTGCGTCGTGTCAACAGATAACCTGTCTTCTTTCTTGTGAAGATGAATCGAAGTTTCTGGTTTATTTCTTATTTTCACCTTAGAAGAGCTCTCTCAGATACAAATTTTTGTCCTTAAAATCTCACGTTTCACTTGTCAATTGTCATAATCCCTCACAACTGCTGGTTGCTCAGTGCTTTTTTTCGTCACCCCTTTCTATCCGTAGTTAGAAATGTTCGGGAAGTGGATTGAGGGCCAACGGCCCAGCCCAACTATCCGAGTGTTGTTAGTGTGACTACATGGGTCAAATTTAAATATTGTTAGGGTAATTAGAGATAATTTTTTAATGAATTTTTTTTTTTTAAATTCACGTATACTCGAATTTGGAATTTTGTACTTGACTATTCATGATTAAAAAATATTTGTTTTTTAAATTTACGTATACTCGAATTTGGAATTTTGTACTTGACTATTCATGTCCCTCTCATCAACTCTCTCATCAGAACTATCGACTATTTGTAGCTTGTTTTTAAGATTTTTGTTTTTTTGCAGATTTTTTCTAAAATTTTGTTTGAAGTACTGTTAAGTATTATATATAAATATTTTTTTCAGTGAAAATTTAAAATTTTGATGTTATGAGGGATTACTTTCTTCTACTAAACGCAATTCTGTTTGTTGGCATGTTTTTGTTGCCTCTTCCCGAAAGTTTTTTTTTTTTTTTTTTTTATAAAAGTGGGGGCAAAGCCCAAGTCAATAAAATTAGACTAAGTCAGGGGATTTAAATCCCATACAATCCTTTAAAAGCACGTCCCTTAGAAATAAAGGAACTGAGTCAAATAGAGATGAGTTAGAAATTTCGGCCTTTGCTAAGGAATCTGCCACCATATTTCATTCACGCGGGACAAAATTGACCACTACATTCCAGCTAAACTTGAGTAGATTCTTGATTTCCAAAAGGACTAAGCTTCCTCTAGTCTGGGGTTCAGGATAAACATTAATTGATTTCACCAAAATTTTTGAGTCAGATTCAACTATGATGTTTTTAAATCCCATATCCCAAGCCAGTTGAAGACTCTTCATAACTGCCCATTTCTCTGCTTCAAAAGAGTAGCACTGACCAAGGTTCTCTGAAAAACCCACAATCCAAATGCCATTGCAGTCTCTGAGCACTCCCCCACATCCAGCTTTTTTGGATGTTAGATTGACAGCACCATCAGTATTGAATTTCACCCACCATTGTGGAGGGGGTTTCCATTTGATAGATATCCTGGCGATCTCATGATCCTTAGAAGTAGCATCCTCACTCATGACAAAATATTTCCAGTTCTGGAGGATATTTGCTATGGGATTAGCAGGCTTTTGAAATCCTTCCAGAAAGGTAAAGCAATTTCGCCACTGTCACAGCTTCCAAATTGTTACACCCCAAATAAGGTTCCAACTAGGAGAGACTCTCGAGAAGGAACCCTTAAGATTTAGTTCAAACCAGTTTTTCAAGAAGCCCAAGAAGGATGTGAAGCATGTGTCTGTTCAGTGATAAAGGGTTAACTTGAGCCGCTGAATCTTTATTCACTGTATGAATAACCTGCGTTGTGTTTGTGTCGTGTCAACAGATAACCTGTCTCTTTCTTGTGACGATGAATCAAAGTTTCTGGTTTATTTCTTATTTTCACCTTAGAGGAGCTCCCTCAGATACAAATTTTTGTCCTTAAAATCTCGCGTTTCACTTGTCATAATCTCTCACAACTGCTGGTTGTTCAGTGCTTGTTTTCGTCACCCCTTTCTATCCGTAGTTAGAGATGTTCGGGGAGTGGATTGAGGGCCAGCGGCCCAGCCCAACTATCCAAGTGGTCTTTGTGTGACAACATGGGTCAAATTTAAATATTGTTAGGGTAATTGGAAATTATTTTTAATTTTTTTTTTAATTCACGTATACTCGAATTTGGAATCAACTATCTCATCAGAACTATCGGCTATTTGTAGCTTTTTTTTTTTTGCTTTTGTTTTTTCACAGATTCTTTTTATTAGGAAAAATTTTGTTTGAGGTACTGTTATATTTTTTTCAGTGAGAATTTAAAATTTTGATCTGTTATGTTATGAGGGGTTATTTTCTTTTATTAAAAGCAATTCTGTTTGTTAGCTTGTGTTTGCTACCTCTTCCTCATGGAAGTTGAAAATGCATGGAGACAAACTAAGTAGGCCAAATGTGGGCCCATTTCCATTTTTGGGGAGAGAAGTGGGCCTGTGCGAGGGCCCAAATAAGGAGAAGGGAAGAAGGGAATGAAAAGACGAAAGAGAGACTGACAAGAAACAGAGATGACGAAACAAAAAAGAAAGGAACAGTAACGTGCGGGCGCGAAGGAGACGAGAAAGGGCAACGTCCTATCATCTTCTTTTACTCCTTCCGTGCAGAAATCTACCCTCCTTTCTCTTCCTTCTCAAAACTGGACCCCACCTCTTCAACCTGAATCATTATTTTTGAGCTTTCCTTGAATATAATATTCTCGTAGGAGAAGAGAAATTCTTGAATTATTCTTATACTATTCAATAAAAATATATTATATCAAATGATTATAAGTATAAATTATTTTTATATGATATAAAAAATATAAAATACAAAAAATTAAAGATATATTATATTTTAAAAATAAGTTTATTAAAAAATATGTCTAATTTTATTTAATTAAATTAATATAATTTTACCATACAAAACATTAATGACATGACACATCAAGTTGATTTAAGAATTTCTAGTTTTATGATTAGTGGGCGAAGAGCATGGATAATCTAATATAACAATTAAATATAAATAAAAAGGTCTAAATCTTGCTAGAAGGTAATCTCTTATGTGAGATTCCCTCAATTAATTTTAGTGATCTTCTTTATGTATATTTCCTCCTTCAGTGTTTCAAATATTTTTCACAGAAAAATTGTTAAATTGTTTCACCTAGTTAAAAACATTTCAATATTTTAGCTATATTCTCATTAATTAAAAAAAATTCAAAATATCTTATCGAAATTACAAAAATTTATTAAAATTATGAAAATCAAAATCAAAATTTGTAGTTTGAATTAATTTTTATTTTAAAAAGACTCTTTATATAAAGAACTGGATCTATGAGTGAAATACATGATAAATACTTGATTTTTTTTATCATTATTCATAGTTTATTTATGTAAAAGCTTGTATTTTGTTGCCAAACTTGGTGGATTGGAAGTGTTTTTTTATTGAAAAAATAATAATATGTCTGAAACTTGATCAAAAGATTAAATCATGGCTTACTTCTAGGAATTCACTTCTCAAACATTATTGCTATTATTTGAATATATTTCCAGATTCTTTCCCACTGTTCTTTTATCACTAAACTAGTTTCTCATAAAAAAATTAATACATGAGGTTTTGTTTTTGATCTTAAAAATTAATGCATCGCCAGTTCATAATTTCACTTGTAGACAAGAGATTATTTAACATAAAAACATGCGAAAATGATGAAACTCTTCCATTCTTATCACATTAGCAAACTTTAAGAATAGGTTTCACATGAAAGGAACTCTCATTTATACCATATGCTAATTTGAAGTTAAGAAGAAATATGACACTTAGTTTAATTAATAAGGAGTTGTACTAACTTCATTTGAGGTCTTAAATTTGAGTTTTAAAAATACAATAGCATTCGAGGTGTGCTATTCATTTAAAAAAAAAAATCATGTTTCAACTTAATTCAAATTAATTCGGACTTTCCTTAAAATTCTTTCATCAATTGTGTGGGACTGGTGTAAAATATGTGGGCCCTGTGTGCAAATATATATATATATATATATATGTATATGTATATCATATGCTAGTTGGAAAGAGACTTAAATATCAGATTTTGGTCATCATAAAGTCATGATAATGAAGCTTTCATCTCATGCATCCCTATCAAATGACAGGGGTAAAATTACTGACTGAAAAGAAACTTTATGACTCACCTGAAAGTCTCTTAAACCACAAAACAGGGCCCCGTCTCCGAAGGTCTCTCACACAACACAATGCACACACATGGATTCTTCTTCTTGAGGGTCAACCCAACAATTTGGCTGATCAGGGAACGAGTAAATACAAAAGCAAGAGGGTAATTTGGTATACCCAATGTTCATTTTCTTCACTGTCTTCACTGTTCCATTTCCCCAGTTCACCATTTCCCCAAAAACACTTCACTTTTGATTGGTGAGTGAAGCCCATGGAATCTGCTCTCTGTCTCTCCTCCAGGAAACATCACTCTCTACTTAACACTTCTTTTGCACTCTCACCCATCACTCTTCAAACCTCAGTTCATACCTCAAACAAACAAGCTAAGCCCTCCTTTCACTACTGTTTCCTCCTCCCTTTTTCATCACTTCTCATCTTATTATTGCCTTCACTTCACTGTGACTTACATCACTTTCCCATGGCTTCACCTTGTAGCAGTAGCAGATCTAGAACCTGCCTTCTTCATGGAATCCAAGTTTCAATCACTGTGGCTTTCATCTTTTCCCTCACACTTCTACTTCTTCTACCTGCCAAATCAGGTAAAAGTTACATCTATCTGAATCAGTTACTTCTGGTCTTGGCCTTTTCATTTCTGTGCCGTCTCAAATAATCTAATCTAAGCCTCATGGTTCTTGTTCCTTCATTTCTGTCACTGTTGAGGTGGATCAGGGTTGTTGCAGGGCACAGAGAGGGATGTAGAGGAAAGTGGTAAGGTGATAGGGTCTAAGCCACCTAGTTGTGTGAATAAATGCATGAAGTGTAGGCCGTGCTTGGCTACACTGGTGGCTCCTGATCACCAGAGGAAGAAGGAGGAGGGTTTCAAAGTGTCGTCTCGTGGGGAAGATGATGATACCTACTATTTGCTTTCATGGAAATGTAGCTGTGGGAATAAGCTGTTTCATCCTTGATTCAATCATCTCTGTCTCTCTCTCTCTGTCTCTCTCTCTCGTTATCATTAATTCTCATTTACAGAACTAGAGAAAGCAGAGTGGACGCTTAGTGTAGTTGGAGTTTCTGGCATTTTTCAGCAGTAAATACAGAGAGGCCTTAATGTTATTAGTTAATATATATCAATGTTGTTAACTTTAACAAGACACTGTTCTTTATTTTTCTTTCTCGTTGTTGCAATCTCGCCGACATAAATAGAAGATTATCAATTACTTGTTTTGGAATGATATCGTTGATGCGAATTATTTGAAAATGAAAATAGAAAATAACCCCCCCCAGTTATCTTGACCTTGTCATGAAACAGAATAAAAACGTTTTCCGTGGTATTGTATTAACAAAAAAAAAACGCTTTTTTTAATTATTGTTAAATTAACATAGTTTCAAAAAAAATCATGCCTGATAAGAAGTTGATACGTTTTAATTATATTATTATAATGATTAAAATTAAAACTACTATTGTTGCATGAACTGGAAATACCTCCATGATTATTTTTCTTGAGCTACTTTTATCCACATTCTTATGTGTTACATAGACTAAATTGAATTCATGTTTTGATAGATGAATTTGAATTTAGATTTATGATAAGTGCATATTTTATAATTAAATAGGTATATATTTTAGTTTAGATTTGATTATATTTATTAAGATTTTATATTTATTTAATTAATATTTATATATTTTTCCTTCATCAGTTAATTATAAGATAAAGAAGAAATTCTCTGCAAATTCTATTCATATATCTTCTTTCATTTTTGTATACAGGGAATATTACAAAAGATATTGAAGGATAGAGGAAAATCATATAAAGAAAAAATATATTGAAGAGGCACACATAAGAGGGAGCATGAGAATTATTTTAAAAAGAAGATAATAGTTTAAATGACATCAAATTTAAAATAATATTATGAAATTTTAAAAAGATCAGAAAATATTAATAGCAAAATATTATAAATAAAAGCTCATAATCTTATTCAAAGATATTTAAATTTTTATTTAAATATATCAAGAATTTCTTTTAAAATGTTTGGAATTCATAGAAGTACTTTAAAAGCTGAAAATGAGATCATTAAAAAAAATTTATAAATCATAATCATTTTTTACTTTTTAATTTTCTCTATGATTATTTTTTAAAATTATAGATTTTAAAATAGTATTATTTAATTTTAGAGTTAAAATTTAAATTTATCCTCATATTTTTTTTTATAAAAGTGTTGGACATTTTAAACTTTTAATTAGGACAATGGTTTTTTTGAAGTATTTTTTTCAAGTTTAAAAATGTAATCTGCTAATGTGACAACTCATGGGGTCTACGTGTGGTTCTGACTTGGTTTTAAAGCTGGATAGTCTGACTCTTTTGACCTGCCACTAGGAAGACACTGTCGATGTCACAGCATACAATGCCACACACACACACACACAGTCACAGACAATGAAGGTTAGAGGCTTGGATGACGAGGTCGACAACAATAAGTAAAAGCAAAGAGTGAATTGAGGAGACAGAGGAAGACCAAGAAAGATAATACTGGAACTTAAAGGAGTGGTGGAGTTTGGATTTTCCACCTAAAAGCTGAGACCAGGGAACCATCGTAGCAGAACTAGTGAATGAATGAAGGGAACTAGAGAGGTGGACCAGTGATGTGGATGACTGAAGCAGTGAACAAGTGACTGTGTGATGCCAAGACAATAACTTGATGAGCATAGGCCAGGTCGAGGAAAGAAAGGAGACGAGGTCAGATTTTTTAGAGCCATTGAGGTCACAGTCACAGACACAGACACTGGAATCTTCAGCAGAGGAAAAGAGAATGGAAGTTGCCGCGGCACAAACACTGAGCCGTAAGCACGAGATGAGGTCACATACTCACACTACAATACATAGTGCCACACACACATAGAGTCATGGACGATGAAGGCCGGAGGCTCAAAGGATGAGGTCGACAACGATGAGTGAAGCGAAGAATGAATTGAGGAGGCAAAAGAAGACTGCGAAAGACAGGACTAGAACTAGAGAGGAGTGGTGGAGCCTAAACCCTTCTTCTACTGCTTTCTGTTAACAACGAGGAAGATTCAGCCATTCTCGAGACCTTAAGTGATTGCCGCTGCAACTTGAGGGGGAAGCAAGGCAAGGAAGACCATGAAGTAACGGTGATGACGATAAAGAAGAGAGAGGCATGTATATGGTCAAAAGAGTCAAACTAGCCAGATTTGAAGCCAACTGAGAACCCCACGTGGGCCCCATGAGTTACTAGATAACAGCGGATTTCACTCCTAGGTAATGGAAGGACATTTTTTACCTTAAATAATACTTTAAAAAAATTACTTTATTTAAGAGTATAGAGTATTCAATATTTCTATAAAAAAAATACAATGATAAATTTAGACATTAATCTTTAATTTTATTATATATTTTTAAATTATTCATTTTTAATAGAAATGTAGCTCAATTAAAAAACTAGTTTTTTATTTATTTTGTTTTGACTCTTTGCTTATATATATATATATATTTTCAATTATATTTATGTTTCTTGTTTTTTATGTTGATTTAATGGTTGGCCAACATTTAATTAAATTTGTAGGTAATTTTGATAAACTAGGAGGTGAAGAAAAAACCTAAATCTTGAGAAATAGACATCAATAAATATGATAAGGATAATTTTAAAAATTTATGGTGACTTAAACTATAACTTTACAGTTTAATTAGTTGTTTAGGTATCGTAGGAATGAATTTAATACTAATTTAAAAGTGAATAATAATTTAAAAGAATATTAGGACACTTTAAAAATATTTATCACTATAATTGATTAAATAGTCAATTCAAAAGATAGAAACTAGCAATCTATAAGATGAATTTTAAACTCCAATACTTCAAGTGATTGTATTTTTATCATTATTATTTTCTTGATTTATTCTTGTTATTTATATTCTTATCAAATAATTTGTTTTATGTTTTTTCTTAAACTATTAATTATTTAACTTAATAAAAGCGTAACTTCTCTGTGGGTTCGACACCTACAATACTTAAGGTAATTTATTACTGTGATCTTGTACACTTGCAAAAATATTTAATTTAAAATTTTGTATTTACTATTCATATATTTAAAATTATTTACTTGGGTAATATGAACAAGAATTAATGGTCAATTTTTCCATTTAACTTTACTCAAAAAGTCACTAAAAATTCTAAACTCAACTATGGGTCAATTTTATTTGTCAACTTTAAATATTCCCTCATTCCTCATCCTATCATTTTCTCATTGTTAGTTCACCATTAGTTAGCCCTGCATTATATTTTTAATTTTTTTATGATAAAATATTTAAGTTGAGGGTGCCTTGACGTTTTGAATAAAAGTTGAAGAGTAAAAATAACCTTTAACTAGATAAAAATATTAAAAAAATAGTATGACCCACTAATAACTAGTGGATATTAAGTGTTTTTTTGCATTAGGGTAATGAAGGAGGAAATCTTTAATCTTTAGGGACAAAATTGACTTATAATTGAGTTTAGGGTCTCTGACAACTCTTCAAAAAAAATTGAGGAGTAAAAAAAAAAAACCCTTAACCCTATAAAAAATAAATCTATGGGTTGTCGTACTTATGTGATATGTCTTCAGGTAGTGTAGCATATAATTGTTGGGATTTGAAATAATTAAGATAGAGTAAGTATTTAAAATTCTAAAAAAATGTAAAAGAATATTTTTAAATATAAACTTTTATGTTTTCAAATAATGGATTTAGTTTAAAGTACAAATTTAAATGGGAGAATTTCAATTAAGGATTATGTGATTTAATTATTAGCAGGTATCAAAAAAATTTGAAACTTTAGTTCAATCTCAGAGGATTGAAGTGAAAATAATTTCAGTAAGGAAAAGATTAAAGTACCTTTCACTTGTTTATTTTATCTGAGATTCAAAATTATTAGTTATTAATTTTTTTAATTTACTAATATGAGTTGTAAATTATATCAGTTTGTCAGACAAGCAACAAGTCAGTAATTTACAATTTGATATTAGTAAATTAACAAGTAAAGTTAGTAAATTAACAACTGATTTTGCTACTTGTGGTTGAATAATTAATGTTCAACTCATGTATAAATATTAACAAGTTAAATTATGTAATTTACCACTCACATTGATAAATTAATAAGTAAAATAAAAAAAATTAATAATTAATAATTTTGTATTTCAAATAAAATTAATAAGTTAATAGTATTTTAATTTTTTTATTATAATTTTTTTTTTGGGTGCAAGTGGAGCATATGTCAAACATAAAGTCCTTAGGATCATACCAGAAATGGGCAATTATCCCAACCCGAAGAGAGGACAATAATGGGTCAATCGGACCTATTCGGGTTGACAGTTAACCAACAAATACCTAAAGAAACTGTAACGCAAGTGAGCCGTATGCAAATTTGCTTCAATCGTTTGCTCTTCAAATGGCTCTGCTAGCCTCCACCTCCACCACCACATCCAGTCTCCGTCTCTACTTCATCTCCTTCTACGCTTTTTCTAATTCCTCCAATTCTTCCTCCTTCCCATTCCCTTCTCGTCCTCTGTTTCGACCTCTTTCTTGTCATTCCAGCGTCGGTTGTCCCGGCCGGTGTCACGCCGCCAGCCTCGGCCCTCCTCCTCCCCCCCGAACCGACCCACCTCCCGGAAATGATCCTCGTCAGCTTCAAGGTTAGGAATATCGCGCCTTTTTTTAAATTTCAATATCAGTTTTAGGTGTTTAATTGCATTGATTTGCATTTTTTTTTTTGGGTAGTTTTCAAGTTCTGGCTTTCAATTAATGTGGTATGAAGTGTACGACCGTGGTTTTAGGTTATTCGAAATTTTGCGATTATTTTGTGATTGGAATTTGCTTTCGGTTCAAACTGAAAGAGATAAGGCGATGTTTTAGGTCCATTAGTTAATTTGAACACTTTGGGAAAATTTGTCTTCTTTAAATGGAGATACAGTAATTGAGGTTTTTAAGACTTAAGTTATCTCTTTTGGAGGTGTGATTTGACTCGGTCAGTATGATGTGTTCAAGTAAAAGATTTCTATCTCCTTCTGATTTTTCTAAATGACTTTGGTGGAGAAACTTTCCTCTTTAAGCGTATGGGAAATTGAGATGACTGGTAATTTATTTGACTTTTTTCATGGTGTTTGCTCCTTTTTATGAATTCCTTGTTCAGAACAATGGAGACAACCGCTTTGTCACTATTCATTTCGGAGATTACAAGAGCACTTAAATAGTTGTTAGAATTTGAAACTAGCACGCAATTTCCATAATTACAATCTAACTATATCAGGTTATAACCAGGTTTATCCGAAGACTGCATTTAATTTTCTTCCTTTGATGTAACTTCAGAATTTTCTGTCATACTTGCCAATTGCTTGGTTTCTTTTCTTCAGATATCAGGTTTAATAGTTGAGCATACGGTAGGTCAGATGTTGGCTATAAGATATTTGTTATATATGAAACTTTGGTTCAAAAAGAGATGGTAAAATTATTTAATTAAATCAAATCTGGTGATACCTTGCAGTTTTAACGGCGAACACCTGTTCTTTATTATATTAAAATGCAAGAATTATTGACACAAAATCACTTTTATTCCCCCCTGTAAAATTTGTTTGAAATGAACTTTTGTTTGGTGTTCATTGAGTTATATTATATGTAGACTTAATTTCATATCACTTATATAAGGTATGTCTGTTTTGGCAACTGCAAAATGTGTATTTGTTCTTAAGGTGTTTTGGTGTTTCTTCCATCACATGATGAGCTTTTTGATGCGTCACTCTGTGAATAAATCATGCATTGCTGGATTTGCCTAGCCTTGCCTTGCAACGTTTCATACATGTTAATAGTGTCAGTAGTGTTTTTGTATGTTCTGTAATATTTGAGTTTATCAGGTATCATATGTCCAACTTCAATTACTCATGATTTGCTTGTTTCTTCTTCTATAGCTAGGTGAAGCTTGCAGTACTAACAGTATTCCTTTGTTTTTTTTTTTTTTTTTAAAGAAGCAGGCATGGCTACATCTTGGTCCAAAATTAAAGATAGAGTACAGATCTTCTTTGCTGTTCTTTTCTGGATGTCTTTATTCTTTTGGTCGTCAGCATGGGATGGGAGGAATGGACCAAAGAAAGGATCAAGACGTAGAAGATAACATGCCGAGCATTTCACTTGTATATACATAGCAAACTATAGCTTAGGGGATAGAATCAGAATATACAGTGATGGAAAAGAGCATTTAAATGGGTGGAGAAAAGAATGTTCCTGATCCTGAGGCTCCATTATTTCTTTGCTTGAAAGCTTTTTCATGCTTTAGCTGATCCAGTTTCTTTCTGAATTGGCCAGTTGTGTAACAGACAGGGCGATTCTTTAACTAGCGTTCAAATGAATTTGAGCTTCCAGAATCAGGGCTGTATTTTAGGGTCACCCACGTTGAGAGATCTTGGGAATCATCGGTTAATCTCTAATGTCCTTGCTTTTTGGAACGGTAAAACATGTCTGCAGATCCTTATAGTTTTCATCAATTTTTAATCTGGTCCTTGTAGTTTTATTTGTTAGAATTGAACCGTTATACTTTCACCCGTTTAACACATTAATCCTTCCCATCACTACACTGCTAATATGTTTTAACACCGTCAAGTCAAGGTTCTTAGTCTGACCCATCAACATCTTCCATGGTGGCAGCCCCGGCAACAACCATTTCTGCATCTTCACCTATGAAACGACGTTGCTTGTTTGCTTTCTGAAATTTCTTCCATCCCCATTGCACCATTGACTTCAGCTACACGTATCGAGAGAATTACCAGCTAAGCGTTGCCGTTTTCACTTTGTTTCCTATTTTATTCTATTTCCTTAAAATTTCTACAGGGTGTTCTTTACAGTTTCTCTACCATTAAAATTCTGCCAAGGTACCTAATTTGCACGATGCCTTCTACAGTTGCAGTCATGAAACAAGAAAAGTGAACAATGTCCTTTTTTGGTTAACAAATTGGGAAAGAAAACAATGAAAAAACTTGTTTTTTTGGACATGGGCTCTTTTTAACATATCGTCGAGACGTCGGGGGATTTCCGAAGGTAGAAGAAGAAGTAGTAGTAAGCGACAATGGCGTCAGACTCTGAGGATTCGTATAGTAATAACAGCAGCCATGACCAACAGAAGTTTGGCAAGCTTAGATTCAAAGCTTCACTCTATCAACGCCTCCTCTGACTTCAATGAATTACAAAATGGCCAAGAGAAGAAAGGAAATTCCCCACTAGAGCCGGTAATTCGGGCCGAGCCTGACGGGCTAGCCCGAATTAGCCCGATAAATTTTAGGGCCGGGCTTTAAAAAAGAGATTTTTTTTATGTTCGGGCCTATTCGGGCCAAGCCCGATTAGGGTTCGGGCTTGGCCCGAATACCCGAATAATTTTTTTATTTTTAAAAATATATAATATATAATAAATATTAATTAATTCTTTAATTTTTAGGTTATTTTATACTAAAATATCATATATTTGAGTCCTAAACATCATTTAAGTATTAAAAATGTATATTTTATATTTTTTTATAAAATAAAATAATTAATTTTAAAGTAAAAAAATTAATTAAAAAATTTTAAAAATAAAATTCGGGTATTCGGGCCGCCCGAAGCCCGAAGGAATTCGGGCCGGGCTTAGTCATTCGGGCTTTTTAAAAAACGGGCCTGTTCGGGTTCGGGCCTATTTGGGCCGGGCTTATTCAGGCCGAGCTCGAATAGGTCCGGCCCGCCCGAATTTCCAATGCTATTCCCCATAGATGGTTGGCGAGGACATAGATGGGGTTCTTGCCGGAACTGCTACCAGAGACACTGATGGGTCAGAACCATACTTAGAGTGTGTTTAAATTAAACAATTTACAATTGAAGTTAACATCTAATTGAAGTTAGTAAATTGAAATTAAAAAAAATGACGTGATTTATATTTAGATATTTTTTAAAAAAAATTAGTTGAACAAATTAAAATTTATTTGAATGATTTAATTTATAAGTTAGTTGAAATGAATAATAACATAAATAAATATGAGTTTTGTTATATAATTTAATATTTTTAAGAAAAAATTATTAAGTTTAAAATTACAATTTTTAAAAATTAAATTACAAATACAAAATACATTAATAAGTCAAATATCTTAATTTTTAAAAAGCTAAAATTAAACAATAAAATTTGAAATATTCAAAAGAGCTAAAATAAATTCATAAATTATAAAATATTCAATTTATATAATCTACAATTTAATTTTAGTATACAAATCTTATTTCATTTTAATCTTATTATATTTTTCCCCTCTATTTAA
Source organism: Prosopis cineraria (assembly GCF_029017545.1). Taxonomy (NCBI): domain Eukaryota; kingdom Viridiplantae; phylum Streptophyta; class Magnoliopsida; order Fabales; family Fabaceae; genus Prosopis; species Prosopis cineraria. Next base: position 8,711,451 of record NW_026555344.1, read on the forward strand.
TGTTTCACAAATAAAGTTATATTAAATGGAGTGTATTTTAATTAAATAATGAAACAAGATTTTAATTGTTTTTCTTCCTTTACTTTGTCTTAGTTTATAAATTATAATTAAATATTAAGTAATAAAACCCAGTACAATCATCTTCTTCCTCCTCAAAGTTGAGTGCCATGCATATACACTCAAAAATATACATAGTATCACAGTGAGCACCTTCTTCCTTTTGCTCCTCTTTTCCTCTAAGCCGTTTGTTTTTTTTCTTATCTTGCAGAGTCTTTGCAAACCCTTTCAACTTCATCTCCCTTCTATACTCCTTCCCTCCCTTTGCTTTTCCCTCTCCCCACCACTAGCATCATCTCCCTCTCCCACCACCGTGCATTTGTCATCTCCCTCTCTACTTCAATGAATGAAGGAAAGCAAAGCAGACACGATGATCCTCGACTTCCATGGACAACAATTATGGCTAGCACTGATATGGTTAGTGGCAACAATGTTGGAGATAACTGTTGGTGCTTATTAAAGTGAAGAATGCGCGGGGTAAAGTGAGAGAATATGGACCGGAAGAGGAATCTGACAATAAATGCCCAACCAACATTCATAATGTGCGTCAAAAAAGCTTCCCCATTTGACTTTGCAATCAATGCTCGTTCAAAATTTTTTTCATCCAAACATGTTTTAATGAGTTTTTTTTATTTCAACTGAGGTTGGACTTTCTCTAACCTCAATTAACAAGTAATCCAAACATGTACTTAATAATGTTAAAGTATTTTATTGATTTAATGATAGGAAGGATTAATGTGTTTAATTGGTAAAAATATAAGGGTTCAATTCTAACAAATAAAATTATAGGAATCTAATTAAAAATTAATATAAACCCTGCTGATGTATTTTTCTTTTTGGAATTTGTAAGAGCCTTGGAAAATAAAATGCATGGTGTGAAGTGAGCAACCTTATCTTTCCTATGGACTGAAAGTAAGGGGTTTGATGATTGGAATTTGGAGGCATTATTGTGTTGGACGTAAGTTAAATAGTATTAAATTAATCTGTCAACTGTGCAGGTGTATTTCCCCTGAACTTTACACATGAGATATCTTGCTGGCTACTACCACGTTTCACAATCTTTTTTTTTTTCCTTTCCACTGTTAGATTAGACCCAATACGGTCTCTAGGTTGGCACAGCATGTTTAGAATTAATAATTTAAATAGATCAAGCTTATTAAAACTAAATATTTTAACTATATTTATTTAGATCAGACTTAAAATTTATAAATATATAAAAAAATTTATATATTTAAATTTAACCCTAACTTCTTAAGCTTTTGGGCTTATTCTAATTGGTCCAATTAAATATTATTTTATTTTTTATTTAATTTTAATTTTTATTTTATTTTATTAATAATAAAAAAGAATTTGAAAATTTAAATTAAGCCCATTTGAATTCGGCTTGGCTCAAATTTTTTTGAGTTTATTCGAGCAGCTCAAATAAGCTTAAAATAAAAAAAATTAAACTATCAAACCCAATATTAAGATTTTTTAAATTTATTTAAGCTGATTTATTAAGTTTGGTTCAAATTACTGACTTAAATGTCATGATGCGAGGATATAATTATCAGTCTCACAATATAACTTTTATTCGACGGTGCTGGTATTTTCACCAAACTCATTAGTGCATATAGACTACTGAGGGCCGATTGGAGCAAGTGGGTTAGTAATAGCGTTCTTTTAATTACTTGATGCCACTTCAAGAGGCGTCCAATGTGATGATTGACGAAGACGACAAGTTTTGTTGGTTTCTCTGACCTCTCTGCCAAAAGAGAAGGCAAAGAAAATAAGAAAGTATTTTCTATGGGCGTGTCCCACTGTCTGTAATGAAAAAATATCAATGCATCACTGGGGGGAGTGCCGCAGAATTATCTATCTGAGTTGAGAGGTTGGTGCTTTGGATTTTTCTTGCCTTGGTTTTCAAAAGCGAGATCTTCAGAATAATTGTGATATTCCATCTTAAAGGTTGTCTTTTTATTGGTGGACATGTTCTGGGTCCTATATTTTCTACTGTTGTCTATTTGTCTTGTCTTGGCCGTCTTTTTATAACCTTGATTGCTTCTTGGATGGTTAAGAAAAGCTCAAGCTGCCATGACATGGTCCTGTCAACTAGAAGCTAGTAAAGTAATTGTGATCGATCTTCCGCTCCATGATTAAAATGAACCGGTTATGTGGATTAACCTTTTGCTGTACATATCTCTTGTACCAGTATATTGTGAACTGATACTATTTATCTAACTCGTATTTCCATTAACATGTTATTGTAACCACCGTATTTTTCTTCATTAATAATGAAAGCCGGAAAATTACCTTTAAAAGGTGTTGACCCTAGAGATAAAAAATAGGCAAGTCTGACCGATATGATCTTATCTCTTAAGAGTTTAAGCTCATGGGCTTGGTTATTCTAAAATTCATTATTTTTTTTTTAAACTTTACTCTTATTCAAAAGGCTTAAGTTGGGCCTGTAAACTTGTTCTTACTTTTTTTTTGATTTTTTAAAATTAAAATATTTTATATTTTTTAAGATATAAGTTATAATATTCAAATATTTAAAATAAATAAATAGAAGTTCGTATATTAAAATATAAATGTATATTGTAAATTTCAAATTTAATTTAAAAATTGAAAAATATTTTATTTTTTAGAAATAAAAATAAAACGAACTTAAAAAGGCCGCCCAAACTTAAATCCCTCTTTTAGGGCTTATTAAAGCAAGTTTTAAAGCCTGATTTTAAAAATATTATTTTTTTAAATTTAAACTCTTATCAAAATAAATTTAAATAGATAGTTCATCAAGTTTAATCTTTATTCTTGATTCTAATTGACCTATAATTTATTAGCCTTAATTTGGAGTCTGAAAGTGCTAAGGCAAAAAGGGGTGTCACTTTCTGTTACTTGCCCACATGCCATATCATACCAACTCGTGGCCGTTCATTTTTTTCTTAACTCAAAATCTTTACAAGTTTATGACTTTTTTGGTTTATTACGGCTTGCTTAATTTCAATCTATGTGCGACTTTTTGATTTGTTTCTATTGACACTTTATCCCAATAATTGGTTCGGTGAGCTTCTACACTTTAGATCTTATTATGAGCTTTTGTTCAAAATCTCTCTCTCTCTCTATATATACGCGCACACATACATCTCTGTTATTCTATACGATCTCTGCTTTTCCTAAACTTATCTTTCTCTGCACTGGGGAAGCAAGCTCTTGTATTCTGCAAGTGCTTTCTTTTTCATATTTTGTGTCACCATCTTGTGTTTCTAAACTGCAAAACATGCTACTTGGAAGCTCCTCAGCGCCAATTCATAGCTCATGGCTACATCATTATTCCAAAGATTGCTCCTTTCCTGAGTCAGAACCCATTCTCTATCTTCCTTGGACGAGATCAGTTTCACTGACCAACTCAAAAGATGCAACGCAATCCTGTACCTCCGACATAGACTTTCTCAACCCATCAAAGCTTAACGGCAAAAGTCGCTTACCACATCTACGTTGTATGATCTCGCAAAAGAATGAACAGGACTTTGAGGTGAAAGAAAGTGATGATGAAGCAAAAAACCCATTTGAAAAAACTTACTCTCAAATTCTACTGAGCTCTGGTTTGGGTAACAGAATGGTGAAGCATGAAGAGGAAGTAGAAATGATGGGCGATGGAAAGGGAGGCAGTGGATGTGGTGGACATGGAAGTAGATGCGATATCTGTACTGGTGGGGGTGATAGTATGGATGCTTATTATCAGAAGATGATATTAACTAACCCCAATAATGCTCTTTTGCTTGGAAATTATGCCAAGTTCTTGAAAGAGGTACAATAATTAGTATATATTTAACTTAATGATCATGGAATGTTAATTTTTTTGTTGTTGGGATTTTTCTGATTTTTAAAATGTAAATAGGTGGTTGGAGATTATGAGCAAGCAAAGGAGTATCTTGAAAGGGCTGTGTTGGCGAATCCAGGAGATGGCAGTCTTCTGTCTCTCTATGCAGAATTGATATGGCAAACGGAGAAGGACTCAGATCGAGCTGAAGTCTATTATGATCAAGCTGTTCAAAGTGCCCCTCATGATTGGTGAAAAATGATCCTTCATTTTATGTTCATCATTTTTTTTTTTGGAAGTAAGGTTTGGCAAATAAAAAAATGTGTTTTTCTATAAAAAGAAATGAGATAAGTGCATTTTTTTTTAAAAAACATTTATCTAACTACTAAATAATGTATATAAGTGGGTATCTTTTCTTGAACCTTGATTTGCTGCATTACAAAAGATTAGTTTTTTTCACTAGAACTAACCTTGTTGGAATTATGATCATCATTTTATTGATAATCTAATCTACAATTATTGAATTAAGCTTTCCGTAAAGACTTGGCTTTGTTTCTTCCTAGTTTATGAAACTAATGCGGAGGGCCTAATCATTTGCAGTTATGTGCTTGCTTCTTACGCTAAATTCCTGTGGGATGCTGAAGAAGACGAGGAAGCCAAAGAGTGGAGCCATAAATCTGATCAGAGGCATACATATACTCTAACTGCAAAATAAGAGAAGTCATCTTTTCAATTCGTAGTGTTCCTGAAAGTTTTGCAATTTGTATATCTTTAGCGTTTGAAATCGTGCTGTGAATAAAGAGCTGCCTTTTTGTTTTTATTACTTTTTTTCCCACATTAATTTTAGAGTGGGTAATTTGGATGAGCTATACTCAATTCAAGTCGGACTTATTTAAATTAAATTTAAAATTTTTAAACTTATAAAAAATTTATATAATCAAATTCGATTCTAACACTCTGAGGCTTTAGGTTTATTTAGGTTAATTCGAATATTGAAATTGCTAATTTTTTTTCACTTTTCTTAGAAAAAAAAATTTCAATTTTTATTTTTAAATTAATTATTTTAAGTATTATAAAAAAAATATAAAATATGCATTTTAAAAAAATTGTAGGTTTTTAAAATTTAAAATCAATATTAAATGAATTTTAAATATTTTAAAGATATTTTATATATTAAAAAGAATAAAAATATTAATATTTTTTAATTTTTTAAGTAAATATATATAATACTGTACTCATACATATATTTTGTTAGTATAAAAGCTAAGAATTAAAGAATTAATTAATATTTGATTTATCTGACGTATTTTAAAAAAAATGTAAAATGTTATTCATGTATTTGGGTTAAGTGTAAATATAATTGAGTTTGCTTGAATTTTTTTAGACTTATTTAGACCGCTCAAGTAGATCTAAATATTAAAAATGTATAATTTTGTTAAGGCTGATCCCAATTTTTTTTTTAATTTATTTGGACGGGCTCCACCATCATAATTAACTGTCATTCCAATGGAATATTGCAATAATATGGGCTCAAATAATCCCCACACACGTGTGTGAATGGTTTTTTCTACAGTAGAGGGGCAAAGTCAAGCAAAAGAGATTGAAGTTATACTATCTTCGTTTAAATTATAAAATATTTTTAAAAAAATTTAATATCTCAAAATATAAAATATTTTTACAAAAATAAAGTTTTGTTGATATTGATTTTTAATATTATGTTTTTTATATATTTTCTTTTTTTAAAATTTTTTTATAAATAAAATATTAAATTAAGAATATTTTTAAGAGTTTATAATTTTTTCTAAAACAATAAAATTATAAAGTGTATTTGATAAATTTTATTAATATATTTAATTTTGTTTGAAAATATTTTATAATTTGAGATGAAAAAAATAATAAAAAAAATTATTTATAATCAAGTAATCAATACTCGTTTCTTAATAGTATTACATACATCATATTGGATAGGTAAACAAAAAAGAGAAAATGATAATAAAATTTTTTTAAAATATATAAATAATAATTTGATTCTTCAAAATATCATAATTCCTCTAAAGTTTTAGGGACTTTTTTGACATTAATAAATTTATATAAATTATTAAATTGCTCTAGTTGAAAATAAATTATTCACAATTATTTTTCTTACATTCGCAAATTTTTATTTTATATTCATAACAATGCAATAGCAAATCACAACTTTATATGTTAAATTTTTATTTACTATTGCATTATTAAGAATATAAGAAGAAAATTTAAAAATCATTAATTTTCAATAAGGATAATTTAATAATTTATATAAATTCATTAATAATAGAAAAGTCTTTAGAAACTTCAAAAAAATTATAACATTTTGAGGGATCAAATTATCATTTATACATTTCAAATAAATTTTATTTATCATTTTCTCAATAAAAAATGTTCATGATATTAGTGTTGTCATCAGTATATGGTTAAAATCTGAAAATTTTTGTTATATCATATTAAAAATATATAAGAATAAGAAAATATTAATTGAACAAACTAATTTTGAAATACAGTAATTTATTAATAGAAAAGAGCCTCTAGTCATTTATTACAAATAACACTTAAACATCATCATTATATTATAAGGGGGGAAAATAATCAACAGAGAGACAAGGATAGTAAATCAAACCAAGTGTAATGCATTAGTTAGGATAAGAGATTATTTTATTGGCAACAAAATTATAATAAAGAAAATATTTTATTTCTAATAATATAGTAATAATATCTATATGTTGATAAAAGCAAATAATGAAGCTGCCTAAGTCCAAGTCCATATATCAATTGAATATCAATATCAATTGTCCTGCTATCCATCCGAATTGTTTATTACTTTACACACACACACACACACACACAGAGACACGCACAAATATATATATATATATATATATCACCAAAATGTAATTCATGCAGCCTGTGGGTGATTTGCGAGGTTGCTTAGAAGAAGTTTAAGAACCCAGTTTACCCAGTGACCTATGAGGACAAGAAAAGTATTTGGTGAGTCGCTTACTTCTAGTAGGTTTCTAGAGACAAAAGTAAACGAAAACACAACACTAGACTTTGAAACAAAACAACAAAAAGTGAACTTTAAGATCCAGAGGCAAAAGGGGTCAGGAAAGGAAGAATCTATTCTCTAAGTCCTACAAAAGCATCCTCTTTCAAACACACCATCTTTGTCTCCAGGTTAAGAATCTTTCCTCAAATATTTCCTCTCCTTTTTAGTTTTCTTCTTTCGAGCAAGGCCAAGAATCTTAATGGGTTCTAATGGCATGCCTGCAGGAAAGGTATTGCATCATCACATGGATTGTTTATGGATTGCCCTTCACTAATAATGACGTTACCCATTTTACTGAATTACATAATGTGGCCTCCTTCCCCACATTCTTTCCATCATTGGAATGCATGCCTCTTCATTTCTAAATAATAATAATGCTCAATAATTCCCAAATGGTCTTCTCTTCTTCTCTCTCTTGCCTTCTTCTTCTTCTCACCTTCTCTGTATTAACTTCCCATGGTATATCATCATCCACTGAGATGTTTGTCTTTTTTAGTCTTGAAAAGTTTAAACATATCTCAGTTATTGGCATGAAAACAGACAGCTTTTTGCTTGGAATATTTTTTATTAGTGTAAATGTGTTTCTCTAAACCAGCTTGTGTTTTTTCTTTGTTTGGGCTTGTTTGAAATGCAGTTATGGGGGATAAGTTCTTTACAGGAACATATGGAGTGAACTATGGTAGGATAGCAGATAATCTGCCTTCACCTCACAGTGTGGTTACACTGCTTAAAGCTGCAAAGATCAATAACATCAGAATATATGATGCTGATCAGAGTGTTCTCACGGCCTTCAAAGGGTCTGGGATTGCGATTGTGGTTGGACTTCCAAATGAATTCTTGAAAGAGATCAGTGTAGGGGAAGATCAAGCCATAACTTGGATCAAAGACAACGTTCAGCCATTTCTTCCAGGAACTAAAATCAGAGGGATTGCTGTGGGAAATGAAATCCTGGGAGGAGCAGATTTGGAGCTCTGGGAAGTCCTTCTTCCTGCAGCGAGAAATGTCTACAATGCCCTTGATAGGCTTAATTTAGCGGATGACATTCAGGTTTCAAGTCCGCATTCTGAGGCTGTTTTTGCCAATTCCTTCCCTCCATCTTCCTGCACTTTCAGAGAAGACATTGTCCCATTCATGAAGCCTCTCTTGCAGTTCTTCTCACAGATTGGCACTCCTTTCTTCATAAATGCATACCCTTTTCTGGCCTATAAGAATGATCCTGAACATATTGACATTAACTATGCTCTCTTCAAGAAAAGCCCAGGGATTTATGATGCAAAGACAAAGCTTCACTATGATAACATGTTTGAGGCCATGGTTGATGCAGCCTATGCTGCTTTGGAGAAGGCTGGGTTTGAGAAGATGGAGGTTATTGTGTCTGAGACAGGTTGGGCTTCTCGTGGGGACGCGAATGAAGCCGGAGCCACAGTGGAGAATGCCAGGACTTACAATTATCATCTGAGAAAGAGGCTTCTGAAGAAGAAAGGGACTCCTTATAGGCCAAAGATCAAGGCAAGGGCTTATGTGTTTGCTTTGTTTAATGAAAACTTGAAACCTGGTCCAACATCAGAAAGAAACTTCGGATTGTTTAAGGCTGATGGAAGCATTGCCTATAACATTGGCTTCACTGGCCTAAAGGCTTCTTCAGCAACCTCTTCTCTTCTTTCCTTCAAGGTATGGAATACATATACCATGAAAATATCAATTCATGAGTATACTTTGCTTCATATTTCTTAAAAGTCATTAACTATTTGTAACCACTCTTCACATCTCTGTTTGCCCTATATACCTATTATACTCCGTTGCAGGGGAAGCTTAATAAACCAATATGGTGAATGTTGCACCATATGTTCATTATTAGGTGTTATCTGATATAATTAGTAGCAGACACAATCACAAGTTTCCTGCTTTAAGATACCTGTTTCATTTTTTTGGGGGGGGGGTGTTTATCGCTGTTGGTCAATGTTTCTGACATGTATTTTGCCTTGCAGGGAATTGGATGTTCTTACATGTTGGCTATAACAACTAGTGTTGCTGTTCTTCTTTTAGTGTTATAATTATTGAGTCAGAGATTGAAGACACAAAGCTCACTGTCTAATGGACTTTTATTCTTTTCAATTAACCCTCGTCACAGAAATGTACCCTTGATTAGGCATTCCTCGTTATAGTTGATGATCCAATCTTCTTGTTTCTTTATTTTTCCCACCTCACATTTGAGCAGTGTAATATTTAATCATGTCTATTTAATCTATGATTCTTCTCAATGCCATAGCTTTCTAAATTAACATGATGGAAATTCAACTCATCAAAAGAGTTAAATTACGATGCAAATGATAGGAACATGTTTTTTTCTTACCGAAAAGGAATTTGCAATAAAAACATACAATAAAGTATTAACGAACAAATTAGTTCTATTTCTTTAATAATGGCACAATATTATGAGAAGAAGGGAGATAAATACATAATGTGGAGCCTGCTTATTTAGGTCACTCCATATATCTTTTTTTTTTTTTTATAGCACCATATTGCTGTAACAGAAAATCATGATTTCTAATAAATCAAATTCGTCAACAAATGGAGAAAATGAAAGTTGAGAATTATTAGTACACAAAATAAGTATGCATAGAAATTCACAGCTTTTGAGCAAACAGAAAAATCTACAACGTGAGAAAAACGAGGTTGCAGTGCAATTGGGTTTGGGAAGTCTGTGTTGACTTTGGGTAAATTAAGAAGGCTGAGGCTGGAGGGGAGTGATTTTCCACAATTCCAGCGCCTTGCAACCGAAAAGGCTAGAGTTCAGAGAACACCGGTGAACGTCGTTGAACTTTCTCTCCTGGGTCCCACGTGCAGACTTTGGCCCACGCTTGTGATGTGATTAAGATTTAAGACAATGCCGAACGATGCCCCCATCCTCGCGTTAAATTAGCCGAATTTTCAAAATTCTTTAATTTTAATTTGATATAATATTCCATCCTGCAATGAAATTCTCTTATTGATTTGAAATATTGTTTTTTTTTAGAATTTTCTGGAAAATATTTTTAAAATTGAGAAAATACTTGAGAAAAACTTGATGTAACTAACAAATGCGCGGGGAGAAAGTATGAATTGAAGTCTCAGTGTAGGAAGGGACGGGAGAAGAAAACGTAGTGGTTTGACTCGGCTGGTGAGAAAGGAAAGGGCGACCCAGGAGGACAGGACGACCCGCATTCAACACAACACGGACCACTTGAGTCCTCCCTTTCCTACCGTGTTGAATATTCACCCTCTTCTCTTATTTATACCCTCCATGGTCCCCTTCCACTCATTCATTCTTCATCAACCTTCTCATTCTCATTCTTATACACACACACAATACTTGTTCTTCATATATCTCCATTCCATAACCATGGCCAATACTGCCTTTCCCTTGCCGCTTTATTTCTTCCTTTTCTTCTTCTCCGTTGCGCCACAGCCGCCGTCCATGTCGTCGGAGACTCCACCGGATGGAGGATCCCGATAATGCCCAATTCTACACTACCTGGGTCTCCGATAAAACCTTTCGACTCAACGATACTCTCTGTACGTCTATAATTTATTTCCCATTTATTTATTAATTAATTCAAACCCTTCTCTTTTTTTATTTCTAGACTAAATATCCACCCCCCCTTGCTTTTACTTTTGGTAGCGTTCCAATTCGCTACAGGTCAAACACGACGTCGTCAAAGTGCCGAAAGCATTTACGATTCTTGCAGTGAAAAAAGTAACACGCTGAAGGTCACCACCGGCCCGTATAGCTACACCCTCAATGAAACCGGAAGCCACTACTTCATTTGCAGCTTTGGCCAGCACTGCCAGGCGGCCAGAAAATTAGCCGTCGTCGTCTCCGATGCTTCGTCTCCGACATCGTCGCCTTCTCCGACGTCGTCCACCCCCCAACCTCCTCCTCCTCCTAGTTCTGCAGCTTCTCGTGCCTTTGCTGGATTCATCTTCATCGTCGCTTCCGTTGCCTTAGGGAATCTCATCCTCTAGGTAGAAAACTATTACGATGGTACGTGATTTGAGAAAGTGTGTGGAGAGCATGAAGAGAATTGACAGTTCAGTTCATAATCAGTTTATTGTACGGTGAAAGTTTTTGGTAGTGTTTGGTGTTGCTATTCATCCATCTCCATTGCTTTGTATTATTGATGTCAGGTCCAGAATAAAATTTGATTTTAGGTAATTTTAATTTTATTATCTTGCTATTATATTCTCCACGAGAATTAATTGGATTTATTAGCGAAGAGAAGCCAAGAAAGTTGACTCAGGCGAAGACAGAAATGACACTTCATTCCATTCGTTCCATTGATTGCAGAGATTGACGCCACCTTCCGCAATGAAAATTCGAAATGTCTATCAATAACTTTTTGGGTAATATTTTTTTTTTAATTTGTAAGACATTTGTAAAAAAAAATATTTTAAAATGTAAGATATTTTAAAATATTTTTTTTATTTTATATTTTTTAATATTTTTTTTATAAAAAAGCATTAATTAAACAGAATTTTAAAAATTTTAGTTTGTCTAAAAAAATGAGATTGTAAATCATGCTCTTTCTGTTTTAATTATCAAATACTTTTTAAAAAAATTTCACTCATCAATAAATCTCATTAAATATATTTAATTTTATTTTTT